>NW_028278376.1:0-335687 GCF_059751315.1 Micrasema longulum
TGAAGCGTGACTGAAGTTGCCGGATTCTTCTCCTAGAACCTGGAATACTGAATCTTCACTGATGTTCTGTGACATTATCACATGTATCTTTTTCCGGAATACCACACTCGTATATAAACTTGATAAAGTTTAAAATATTTTTTTTATTTCTTTTTCAAAGTCATTATCATCATTCCCCTTTCCGAAGCAAGTGGTGCACTGGGCACTGAATATGCAAACTAAATGCAGCGCAACTCGATCCTGTGATTATTACATGAACATCTATTATATTCTATTCTGTTCAGTTCTGTTCTTTTCAATTTTCTTCTGTTTTATTTTACTCTATTATGATTTATGCTATTCTATTCTGTTACACTATTTTATTTCACTTTATTTTATTTTGTTTGAAATAATTAAATTATGTTTGGTTTTATTTTATTTTATTTTATTTTATTTTTTTTTCCATTTTATTTTATTTGATTTAAATTAATTTAATTTAATTTAATTTAATTTAATTATTATTATTATTATTTATTTATTTACCTTATTTTGTTTTATTTTGTTTTAATTTATTTTATTTTATTTTTGTATTTTATATTTTATTTTACTGGTATAAAATAAGTCGTACCCGTGTACTTAAAGCAAATTGTTCAGTAAAATTTATTCGTAAAGGTTGTAAACTTGTCATGAAATACGTCGTAACGTATTTACTGTGCGCCTCGATACAGTTTAAAAATGCTCTTAAAAACAATAAAATTTATATTAATCTTAAGATACAGCAATTTCAAAATGTTAAGAGCCACTGGATTTATTGTAGTGACTTTAAAGTAAAATATATAAAGTTGCAATTAAAATTATGTATACTTTTTCTACGTCAACTAAACATGTTTTATTGGGAATTTAAAATCATTATTCAGAGTTCGTTAGCTTATTTTTACATTAATATATTAATTTGGGTATTAATTATAATATTGTTATTACAGACACGAATAAATTACGGGATCCAATTTCATAAAATAAACACATTTTTGTCCTTTTTAATGAGCTGTCTTCTAAGTTTTACTTGAAGACTTATGACTTATGATTTATGCGGTGTGCGGTATATGGTGGGCACTCTGTTAAAATACATATTTACATATTGTTAAGCATTACTATTAAATTTATTGAAAAATTAAATATACATAAGGGTTGATTTACAAATATGTATAATATTGTATTACTCATTGCTCATTCTACCAATTACTATTATTAAACTTTTTATTATAAAACTCCCTTCTCTAAACCATTTTCCCTCCCTGTTGTAAAAAATCCACTATTATTTAAAATAATAAATTTTACATCACAATAAGCTGGAAGGCCCAATTATTACAGTCGTAAATGACATCAATAATTATACCTACACATACCTAGTAGATATGTTGTTATTGTTATTGCAGAATATGTGTATTCGTTATATCTTTGATCTTCGCAAATTTGACCACATAACCGAGTATTGCACGCAACTACACTGGCTCAGTATCAGGCATAGAAGAAACATTCACAATATTTTAAATCGTCCCACTTCGCCTGTTTATCTGAGATAGCTCATCCAACCTTTTTCACAACACGGACTATCTCTTCGTTCTAGTAACGAGAGAACCCTTTTAATACCCTGTCATCGCTCTAATTTTCTTCCCTCCTCTTTCACAGCAGTAGCCGCTCGATTGTGGAATAACCTACCCACTAATGTTAGAGACGCCCTTCTTTATTTACATTTAAGTCAAGAATAAAATGTCACTGTCTAAATATTTAAATGGTTCCTTTATCCTTCTTCTTTCCTTCCTATCCCCTCTCCTCTCTTTATAGTATAGTGGTAATTTTTTAAAATATACATTTTTATTTTGTTGATCTTTGTTTTTAATTATAGTATAAAATTGCAAGATTCAATTTCTAAATGTATTTATTATTTTCTCAAACTGAACGGTTTGGGTAGGTAGGAAGAAATTTCCTGAAGGCAATATGCTCGCCCTTAAATGTATATATATATTGTATATGTATATAAAGTGTCAAATAAAAAAATAAATAAATATGTAAATCTTTCAAACTCGTTTTGTAATCCGTTTATAAAATTTAAATTATATATCTTCGAATAATTTACTGATATATTTGAATTTAGCGAGTATTTTCAATTGTTCGGAAATACTGGGTATAAAAATATTAAAATAAATTTTGGCAAAAGAGGGTTCAAACCTTGGATCTTGGACCGTTAGTTTGTGATACTAGGCGTGACTATAACTCACTTTAAATTACAACCTTTAATCAATTTGTACTAATCAATAATAATAAATAGTTCTACACATTACACATAAAACGAAATAATATTTACGTAGATAGTAAACTTCCTTGATGTTGTACACGAAATACAAACAATTTAATAGGTTTTAATTATAATCGAACATTTCATTAAAGAACCACAGAAAAAGGAAACGGAAATTACAAATAATAGTCATTATAAACATACACGCACGACATAAGAATGTTTTTTTATTTATTGATTGTAACGTTTGTAGTTGCGTGTTGTTAGCGTTTGTTAAATTTCGGTTAAACCTTCAAAAAGTCAATTTTTTAACCGTCTACAACAAATAATAGGTTAAAAAAAACTAAGTAAAAAATTCATTTCGAAAATAAAAGTATGATCACTCTGTTTTTATATTTAAAATGCGAATAGTGAACAGGAAACATCAGGGACATCCAGAACTCTATGCCTTATAAGTGGACAAGCGTGGTGATGGTTTTAAAAGGCTATTAGTAATATGCAACTCGTCCAGTAAACAGTATCGCCATTAATAATTTATTATATCCCAAATACTGTGTGAAAAAAGCAATTGCATTTCGGACCTTTTATGCCTAACTAAAATAGTCACAATCGATGTTTCGTTGTCCGGTTTTCCACACCTTAAAATTGAACCGATTATCAAAATTAAATTCTCTGTATCGATAAATTTAGCGTTTTTCAAAAATAGTTTTCATATTTATATATCATGCAAAAGGAAATAAATGGGTAGAAAATATGGAACGGAACTGAAATGCAACGGAATTTCAGGTAAGAATCTGATCGGGATCCACAAAAAACGTACCTTTTTTTATATACTAAAAAACAACATCCTTCTATTTTTTTAGTATGTGCATTCTCGTCGAATGTAACCCTGGTAGGTCAATGAATAAAATATTTACGCTTTTTGCTTTAAAAAAAAAAACATTATAAGAGCTTTAAACATGCCCAGCGCAAAGCTCACCATTTTGCAAAAAACTGCACACGTAAATCGGTCCAGTAGTTAATTAGTCTGTCAAGGTCATATATGCAAACATTGTCTTTTATATATATGTAGATTTAAATAGACTGTATTAACATTCTTTGGGAGTCAGAAAAATTTATGCATGCCACGGATTGGAGAACCTTACTGGATGTCAAAATAAAATATAAAAAATAAGGAATAATTTGAAAAATAGATATATTTATAGATGACAACCACGAAGTTTTGCATAAATAAATTGTCTATGTTTTTTGAATGTATGTATGTGTATGCGCATGGGTGTATGTGTGTATGTACATGTGTATATATGTGTATATTTATATATATGTGTGTATATATGTGTATGTCTGTATGTATATGAATCAAAATGTGTATCCGAATAAGTTTATATTTTGTTTGTCTGTGCTCTATTAATTATTATTAATAAAATATTAATTTGTTAACTATTATAATATATTAAAATGTAATTGCCTAGCTTGGAACGGGGTATGTACCCTTGTTAGCTGGGCAAAGTGAACATGGAATTGTATTTTGATAAAGAGTGTGAATAAATAAATAAAATAAAATAAAATAAGTAACGAATGCAGCGGTTTTAAGCATCACGATAAAGGAGAGGGAGTCATAATATAGAAGTATCATCATTCCATTCCATGTCCGCTCCCTAGTTGGAGCATATGGTGTCCACGAAGATCCTCCAGCCATCTCTGTCGATTACTAGCTTCTGTGCATCCTCTTAATGCAGGTTCGCGTCTCGTAGTTCTGACATGAACTGACGAAGAACAGTCAGCAATGGACGTCTAGGACGTCGACAACCTGATACCTTGTAAAGTAGGCAAGCGTGGTTAAAGCTCTCAGGAGGCATCCGCAGTATATGGCCGATCCAACTGTATCGCCTCCAATTGATAACAGTTGTCCCCGGAGTTTCCTGCGTCCGTTCTCTTATTACTTCACACAGCTCAAAGTCAAACCACCTTATACCCAAAATTCTTCTGAGGCACCTATTCTCAAAATTCAGTATTTTGCTGTTTTAAGCCCTCGTGTGATGCCACGATTCGCATCCATAGAGGAGAAAAGGTGTTATAAAGGGGTTATATAGGCAGCATTTGGTTAACACTGAGTAAATATCCGATCTCTAGACAGCCTTCATACTGTTGAATGTGGCGCTTGCTATTCATAGCCGCACTCCCAGTTCTTTTTGAAAGCTGCCATTTTCCGTAACATATACTCCCAGGTATTTGAAACTCTCGACGCATTCGATGATTTGGTTTGACAGAGTCAGGGTGTTTTGGGCATCAAGGCATGAAGTGGTACAGAGTATATGGGTTTTTGCAATATTGATTTTTAAACCTATGAATGCGGAGTACATATTTAGGCTATCTTCAGTGACCTAAGACCCGTGACTGAATCGTCAATCATCACCGCATCATCGGCATACTCTAGGTCGCAGAGATTTTGAAAGGAGGAGATGAATATTCCTCGATCTAGTGGAACTGACTTTTTTAGGATGAAGATCATATAAAGGAACAGGTTTTTCTTTTCATAGAAATATGCTCTTCTCCAACTTATTGTGGAAGGAAAGATATAGGGCAAGCGATGGATAGAACGTAAAAGAGCATCATTGCTCAAAAATCTAAGACAGTGTTTTTCTGTATCAGATGCAGTAGGCTGATAATATTGGCCCAGGATCATGACGAGTCAAGGATTATAGTCGCAAACCTCCGGTAGGAGCGGCAAAAGAAGAAAAAGAAGAATGAGTGGTAACTATTGGTGCGCAAACGTAATGTTTACCCTTTGTGGACAGAACGTTTTTTCAAGTTGAATGAAATAGGATGAGGTTCAAACACGTTTTTACAGCTAATTATCATTTTCCAAGTCATTTTCGTCGCCAGTTGCCATAAAATCACAATCTGATATATTTCTTCCAAAATAGAATTAACTGGAAGACCCCCAAATTGAGAAAAAATCTGATAAAAGAGGCAAAAAAAGCTAAATGTAAAATAGTTCCGTACGAGACCATATTTGAAAAGTTGCCAAATTAAAAAAAAATCATAATCAAATTAAAATGAATGCAACATTTGAATGTGGTTTTGCTGAAATCAGCCATTTCACAATTTAGAAAAAATGAAATATTGATTTTATCGGATGCAGTAAGATCAATAATATGTTCTGTTAAAAACAGCCAGACCGCTTTCATACAAAAAATGTTTTAATCACGTTCTGAAAATGGTGTCGATCACAAAAACGGCATTTCTCAATTTGCAGAAAACACTCATAGCACTAGAAATATCTTACGGTACCTTAACAACCATTCAAACTGGTCTCATACATAATAAGATTCTTGTGTACAGATTATTTTTTATTATTATTTATTATTTGTTAAAATCAAAAACATTCCAACTGTCATGTAGATTTGATTATTTACTCTTTTTACAAAAGTGCTATTATCTCAGTTTCACTTTTTTATGGCTAGCTGTTTTCTTCAAAACTACGTTAATTTTATCTTACCTTCCTATCGTTTGTTTTCTCGTTCCTGTTCGAAGCTTGGAAAAATTTGATAAAAGAGGTAATAAAAGCTTAATTGTCAAATAGTTCCGTACGAGACCATCTTTGAAAAATTGCCAATTTAAAAAAAAATATTGATCACATTAATGCGACATTTCATCTTACCATTTTTTCTTTTGTTTTCTCGTTCTGTTCAAAGCTTAGAGGAACATTTTTTAACAGTATTAATGTTAATGTATTTACATTTCTATTTGTAAAAACATACCTGCCGTTATTTACAAAAGTTATGTTAATATTTAAATTAGTTTATTCTTCCAAACGCACGCACTACTTACAGCATTTGACTCGCCAAAATAATGATGAAATTAGAAATGATTGATGGAAGATACGTACAATTTAATACTTCAAAACCATTTTAATCCCCTGTAAACTAAGAGAAAAGGGGCAATATTCCGTGACGCCCAGCTCTATTACTGCCGATGAATGAAATACCGGAAATTAATGATTGACTTAATTAATTTATTCGGTTATTTAATTCATTCAATTGCTAATTCGATAAGTAAATTTCTTCGATAATTTTCATCTCCAGATAAATATCGTGTAATTGTTACAAAAGTATTTTTATTCAAACACAGATGTCACTGGTAGTATGTTTAGTATGGTGGTTCCATATGGAAATTACCAGTACGCGAGGATATTTTTTTGAATCGGTGATCCCACTGTAGAACTACTAGAACACAAAGATTTAATGCACTATTTGGTACCGCTTAGAGAATGATTAATAAAAGCCAATTGAACTAAATTTCACTATTGGAGTTTGATGCAATTAATAAAACAATTAATTTGCGTTTGATTACATGCATTAAATTGAATTTGATTGGAGTGATATTAAATAATTATGTATCAATAATAATTACCTCAGGTACACACAAATTTAACGTTGATTGCAATCATATTCTAAAATTTCATGCCAAATATTTATATCAACTGTGTAGATCGCTTAGATTTTAAAGGGTGGTTATAGGAAACCGTTGGCGGAGCGTTTGTTATTATGCAAATTAATATCCCTAATTATTATGGCTGGCACAACTAAATATTTTGATGTATTTTAAATTGTTTACGTTCATTTATTTACCTTTATTATAGCACATGAATAGACTAATCGTGGACTAATGACATGTTATGTTAATTCTATTCCGATTTTAAAGAAATCCTTATCGGCCATCGCCAACTGTTACATGATAAAAAAGTCGGCCCTTCGGGTCTCATGTAATATCCATTTAACGGTTTTTTATTACAAATTAAAACAAAAAAAAAAAAAAAATAGTAATAGTTTTTCGACAATTTTATTTATGCGTTCCATTTGAAGTTACAACCGATAAATTTATTAAACTTTCAACAATGTTTGAGTATGTCCAAATGCTTGCAAACCGGCTGGATTTCCTCCCACGTGATAAAGGTTTCAGCTCTTTTATTTCGTGAAAGTCAACAGATGGAAGAGTTGAGGAAATGTGGATGTTCAAACATGGGCAGAATGGTGAATGTTGCACAGTGTGTAAAGTGGTCACTTAAACCAGCCAATTACAGATAATAAGCCCTGTAAATGCCTAGACTTCCATATTCCCTTCTCAAAAATGTTTTCCCTCTCTGTTGAAATAAATTTATTTAACTTTCATTATTTACATTTAAGTCAAGATTGAAATGTCACTATCTAAATATTTAAATTGTTCCTTTATCCTTCTTCTTTCCTTCCCATCCCCTCTCCTCTCTTCATAGTAAAGTGTTATTTTTTTTGTATATTTTTATTTTGTTAATCTTTGTTTTTTATTTTAGTATAAAATTGTAAGATTCAATATGTCCATGTATTTGAAATTTTCTTAAACTGAACGGTTTGGGTAGGTAGGAAGAAATTGCCTTTAGGCAAGATGCCCGCCCTTATATGTATATATTGTATGTGTATATAAAGGGTAAAATAAATAAATAAAATAAATTTGAACTCTCTTTCCCTTAAATAGGTGCGAAGGTTTTCACGGTCACTGTTATCAATTTGTTTCTTTTTTGGGTGAAACGTTGTCTGTTGGATTTGTTCCGACGTTTCGGCTACAATTGCAGGAGCCATCTTCAGGGTAGACCGAGTGTTTTGTAGAAAAAAAGTATGTGTTTGAGTGCTAGTAATTTGTATCGTGTCGCAGTCGGCAGTTGGCAGTAGGCACATTTCTGTTCATTTTTGTAGTATGTAGTGCTGGGAACCATGTTGAGTTTAATTTAAGCCCGTCGTCTTTGTTTATGTTATTTGGGTGTCTCTCTCCCTTCTTCTCCCTCACACAAAGCGTTTCATCTTACCTCCCTTTTTTTTTCTTGTTTCGGTGGAAGCTTAGAGAGGCAAATTTTAACAGAAGAAAATAACTCTGATTTAGCGTTGATACCACGATATAAGACTTAAATTACTGTGTCTGTGTATAAATTACAGACGCAATCAATTCTAAAGTTATAATTATACGGATACTATTTTTCTCATTTTAAAATCGGAGAAAGGGAGTAAAATGGGTTTTCGAATGTGTAAAGGAAATAATTTATTTTATTTTATTTTATTTTATTTTATTTTATTTTATTTTATTTTATTTTATTTTATTTTATTTTATTTTATTTTATTTTATTTTATTTTATTTTATTTTATTTTATTTTATTTTATTTTATTTTATTTTATTTTATTTTATTTTATTTTATTTTATTTTATTTTATTTTATTTTATTTTATTTTATTTTATTTTATTTTATTTTATTTTATTTTATTTTATTTTATTTTATTTTATTTTATTTCATTTTATTTCATTTTATTTCATTTTGTTTCATTTTGTTTCATTTTATTTCATTTTATTTCATTTTATTTCATTTTATTTCATTTCATTTCATTTCATTTCATTTCATTTCATTTTATTTTCTTTTCTTTTCTTTTCTTTTCTTTTCTTTTCTTTTCTTTTCTTTTCTTTTCTTTTCTTTTCTTTTCTTTTCTTTTATTTTATTTTATTTTATTTTATTTTATTTTTTAATTTTTTTTAAATTTTATTTTATTTTATTTTATTTGGGATTTTTACAGCTATTACATAAACAAAATAAGTAGAAAAATCTTAACAATGCTAAAGCCAATTAAAAAAATCCACTGTTAATATAATGACACATAATATATAAGAAAAGAAGTTTAGTAATTGTATTTGTGTGACGTTTGTATTCATGTGTATGTGAATGTGTGTATGCGTGAATGAATGAGGGAGAGGATACATGTGCGTGTGGGAATGAATGAGGGAGAGGGTGGGTGTGTGTGGGTGCGTAAGTATAAAAAATAATTGTTTAAAACTTGTAAATTGTAATTTAGAGGGAAATATGTGAATCGGAATGATTTTGAGCCAAGGTTCGAACAGTCGATTTAAATATTCAATAACCTTTGCTTTACATGTGTGTAACCATAAGTTGTTGTAATAATAATTCAAATGTGCGTGCTTACACACACAAAAATTGTATGATTATTTTGTTCACTGACAGCAACTAATACATTAACAAAGGTTTACTAAACATTCGAACCCACTGTACATAAATGTACATTCTGTACGTATCCAATTGTTGTTTGGACAAACAAAATAAATATTAAGTATATAAAAACATTCGATGATATTTTATTATTATTATTATTATTATTCATCAAAAATATATTATTTATCGTATTTTTGGTATGCCCGAATCTTTGTTTACAAATTTTATTTATTTTCTGAAAGGGTTTATATTTAAAATTAAATAGCAAAATAAACAATAATAATACTAAAAAATATTCTCCATTTCAGTTGTAATATGATTCAATTGTAAATTCTAGTACTTGTCTACGAACATTTAAACATATTCAAAATATGTTTGACCAAACCAACTAGTCGAAATATAAAAAAAATACATGTGCCATAAGGTTATTTTAGGCATGGTCCAATATAATAAACAATTTGGATAAATCAACATCACACAAATTCAGATTACAGTTCTTCAACTTTACATAGACGGATGGAATTTAAGAAATATAATGGTCCAAACATAGGCAAAATGCTAAATGTTACTTACACATCCATTTCTTTAAACAATCCCTTATTTATTTTGCCATATTTTTCAATAATGACTTATGGGTTTAAATTTGATATTAGCGGTTTGCAAAAAGCTCATCATGTGAAGGAGGCTCAAAGCTCATAATGAAGTTTTACATAAAGCTTTGTTTTCACAGAAAGGTTTCGAGTTATAATAAAAAAGCTTAACGATTGCGTGTATGTGAGAATGTTAAAATGCCTACGTTAAAAACATCACAGGAATTTGAAAATGTATTTATATTTTATGAAAGAGCTTATCAATGTTTTAGAAACAAATAAATCTGAGAACAAACTACTTTTTTGTTTAATTACTAAACATAAAATATGGACATTTCCATCAAATAATATTTAGTTCCATAAATAAATTTCAAATATATTTTTTGATGAGAGTTAAATACTGAGTAACAAAAAGAAAAGGTTTATTTATTTTATTTTTACTTATTTATTTATTTTTGAAACTAACACAGTCATAATTATGAACAATCCATAAACAATAACAATAAATAATAAGACCAATTATGAGTTTCATGCAGGAATAAAAAAATAAAAAAAACAAAACGTACAGTTCGCTAGAGATGAAAGGAAGTGGGATGGTAAAAGGGGAAGGAAGAGAAGAAAAATAAATAGTAAGTTATATAAAACAATGAAAAAAGAAATAAAAATGAAAAAAATGTACACATGCACACATCCATATATATCCATACACATACATACACATACATACATACATATACACACATACACACATGAACATATACGCATACACTAATGCACATACATACGCGTATTAAAATAATGAAAACTAATAAGTAAAACGATAAAAAAATAGTTACTAAAAGTTTTGCTCTTGTGACGTCTCTATCGCAATTTCGATTTATTTTTTAAAACAGTATTTTCTTTCGTTGAAAAAATCTATCGCGCTAAAATTTTTGTCGTATGTTAAAGTACGTTAACCCTTTTCTGCCAGTGTATCCTGTAGGATATATAAGATCTTATTTTTAATCATGAACAAACACAAGTAACACAGCATTAAGTTAAAACTGCTTTCTTATATTTTTCATTAGTGGCGTCATTATTACAGATTAAAATACACTTTGATTTGATAGAAAAAAATCTGGATTTCCAGATTTGGGTTTCTGAAGCCCTTTCAAAATGTTTTAAATTTTCAAATCAAATGTGTAAAAAGATATTTTTTCGTTCAGTCAAGATAAGGGTTAGAAAAAGTTTTATAAAATAGTTTAATTGTGTGAAGGCACACTACCTCACATACTTGGAAACATTTTTTTTTTCAATTCCATAAAAAACAATTAACTTCTACTGCTTTCATTGCCTCTTTCTCTGTGAGTTAATTAAATAGAAGACTAAGGTCAGATATTGTATTTATTCCCATAACTTAATATATAAAAAAATACTTTACATTAATAGGGGTCTATGAAATACTGTGTAATTTTTGTATATTGTTTTTGTGCTTATTAGTAGTACGATCTTAATCTGCATAGAGTTTGTATTCCTTAGGAATATTTTGTCAACTTTCCTCTATGCGCAGCTGACAGAGAGCCCCCAGGTCTCTTTAACAGCTCCGAATTTCCTTTAATGTTGATTTAAGTGATGGAAGGATGAAATAAAGATGAAGAAGAAGAATAAGAATAAGGCGGCCTCCGTGGTGTAGTGGTCAAGACGCTTGACTCACGCACGGAAGGTTCCGGGTTCGATTCCCGGTGAGAACACAAAAATTAAAATGTGATTTTTCTCAAGCCTGGGTGCTCTGTGATGTAATTCACCACTGTAATTAGGCCATCTGGCCTGTTGTGGTGCAAAAAAAAAATGTAAATATGTAAATATGTAATATGAAATAGGCATGTTTGAGAAAAGTTAAAATGGAGAATATTACACTGTAAGTGGCCATTTAACCAGTCAATAACAGGTCATAAGCCCTGTAAATGTGTAAATTTCTATATTTCTGTTACTAAAACCTTTTTTCAAAATATTTTTACACTATAATATTTCAGAGTCTTGGGCTGGCCCGTAAGACTGAGCAGATAAGGCATGATTACCTTCATGTAAAAAAACTATCGAGATTCGCTGCAATTGGTGTACCAATGCAGTGCCCTGTGCACCATTGGGTGTGGAATAAACGACGATGAAAATATTTTTTATATCAGATGTTACTGGTTATTCTTTCAGTTTTTTGTCATAAAATATTTGGACATACTCAAAATGTTGTACCTCACTTAAATCTAGTTTCACTGATATAATTGTAAGTACCACATTGGGCAATTATAATATAGCATATGTTTATAAATTATAAAGAAAACACTACTTCCCTTTGATCAGAAATGATAATACAAAAATATCTGATCCGTTCCTGTCCAGAGACATTTGACTTCTTTGAAGACTGGAATATGATTTTACAATTATTCTAGAAAAAATAATTGGCGTGATCAGACAAATCAATCAATCATTACGTAATTGAAAGGCATACTATTAGGGTGTTTATGAGAAAAGGGGAGGCTAGAAATGTCGACTAAGAGCAAGATATACCTACCTACTAATTACTTTTTTTTACAATTGGTATACATAAGTTATAAATATGAAATACAATATTACATAATAACAAAAAAAAACCTACAAATAAATGGCCTGTGTGTGGGTATAAATTTTATTTTAAATAGCAAAAAATGCTACTGGAAGAATAAAATAGATATATAAAAATATATAAAATTAGTGCTAATATTAGAACACAATTTTTTTGTCAGTAAAAATGGGAAAATTATAACAAAAGCATAAGCTTTTCACAACAAAAAATAATTCAAGTAATTTACATCTATCATATTGACCTTATAAAATCGGGCTATGGTCCCGTGGCTAGTGTTGCGGACTCACGGATCAGAGGTCCGAGGTGCGAACCTCACTCAACCCCAACTTGATTTTTTTTTTATAGTTTTTAAAAATCGGGTTTTGGTCCTGTGGCTAGTGTCTCGGACTTACTGACCAAGGGTCCATGGTTCGAATCCTACTCTACCCCAACTTCATTCCCATTTTCTAATAGTGAGTTATTTACAACTCGTTGAAAATGGCCCTCAAAATAAAATATTTGAGTAAATCTTAAGAACACAAATATTTCTTTAAAAAAATTAAAAAAATGGTGACTGAGTTAAATAATAAGAACGCAAATGTTTCCTTGAAAAATTAAACATAGCGATGATAATACGACACATGATTTTTAAACATTTTATTTGGCTTAGTTTGATCACAATCATCATCATTCCCTTTCCGCACCTAATGGTGCATAAGACACTGCATAGTAAACAAATCGCAGCATAAAATGATCATTTTTTATTAGATGAATGTAAGATGATCAGTCTTACGCTTCAGGTACCAGTCCATGGACTATGAAATATTCTCGTGTAAAAACACCCTTAAAAAAATTTCAACCATGTCAGGAATCGAACTCTCTTGCATGGTAGGCAAGCGCGTTGACCATTTCACCACAGGACTGACAAAGTTTATAGTCAAACATATATAGGTTGATAGTCAAACAAATTCTGAACAAAAAAACACTGAACTTCCTTAGTAGACATCAGAATGTGATAAACTTGTTTATTATTAAGAGAGAATCAAACATTTTCGACAAAGTATAAAAACAGATGAAGTGTATGGTAAACAAATAGTTAACAAAATAGTAAACAAACATCTTCGAGATTTGCACTGGTTAAAAAGCCCAGAGAGAATAAAATACAAGCTGTGCTGGACAGTATTCAAATCACTTCATGAAATGGCTCCAAAATACCCATTGGACCTTTGTATTAGGGAAAATACATGTCAAAGAAAATCTACTCTTAGGTCAGCATTTGATTCAGGAAGAGGAAAACTTGTCGAAATCCGGCGCTCCCCAAACACTAGATTTAGAGATCGTGCTTTTGCCGCCGCCGGCCCCTCTGCCTGGAACCAATTGCCTTCAAACTTACAAATCATCGACAGTCCCAGTCAGTCCCAACTAAAATTCCACTTCTTCAGACTATCATACCCTCAATTTTAAATCTGGAAATATTTATTTATTTTTATTTATTTAAATCTTAAAGTAGGGCACACATATCATACATATTGTTATGTGTGTTCTAATAATAATATTGCAAATATATTTAATTTATAAGTTGTTTATCACATATGTCTTGACCATTATTTTAAATTTTGATATGTTTTTTTCTTCATAAATATTTTTTTCCATTTCGTAATACTTTTTAATTGCTTTAAATAAAATTGAATTTTGTGACTTTGCCTTTTTCCTAAATGGAAGTCTAATTTTGTTATTTTCTCTAGTATTGTGATCGTATTCATCCTGGTTCCGATCAATTTTTTTCCAAAATTCTGTTTTTTTATTAGAGTTTATAATTTTATGAACAAATATCATTGTATTGTAAAATATTCTTTGTTTATTTGTTAATAATTTCATTTCATTTACCATCGACTTTACCCTCGTGTATCTGTTTTTTTTTCAAAATGATTCTAAAGGCTTTATTTTGTCATACAGTTAGTTTATCTATGTTTTCTTTGTTTGATAAAAATAAAATGCTACTACAGTAGTTAACGTGTGGTTCAATAATTGCTTTGTAAATAGTTTTGCAAGAGTCCTTATCAATAAATCTTCTGATCCTTCCCAAAATTGATATTTTTTTTGCAATCTTATTTATTACCGTCTTAGCGTTTTGGTGAAATGTAAGTTTTGAATCCAACATTACACCTAAATATTTAATTTCAGTGACTTCATTAAGTTTTTTATTTTCTATTACAATTGATGGTGTAATTTCTATTCTTTTGTTTCCTATATTCATATATTTAGTTTTGTTAACATTTAATTTAATATAATATATCACTTAAGTTTAGTTAGAATGTAAGTTTAGATATACAATTGTAAAGCGCCCTTGAAGTGATTTTTTTACAAAAATGGCGCTTTATAAATCAGCCAAATATTATTATTGATGAGTGGGGTTCATACCTCGAGACGACTTTAGACTTCAGACGCTATTACAAGAGAAGTCATATCTTCTGTTGAAATCATTCAAAATAATAAGGTGATTTATATGAAAATAAATAAAAACATGTGAGAATGCACTTGTATCTAGAATCACGTGTAATAATATTCGAACACTGGTTGACTTTACAAGTAGACATGAAAATATAAAATGAATATTTTAAACTTTTTTCAAAGAAACGTGCTTTGAAAACAAAATTAAGTAAAAGCTTAAATATCTACATTTTCTATTCTAATTTTAAACATCCCCTCTAAACAGTATCGTAAAAGTAAAAATCATTTTATAAAACTTGTCCTAAGGTCCGTATAAAATGTAATTAAAATTAACATTCCGTCCTAATTATAGACATAGAATACAAATAAATCTTACATAAGAGCAAATACATATTTTAGTACACTGGTATACTTGTTTATACAATTCTGATTCAAATCACGGTATTTTAATGTGTTTTTGGTTAAATAGAGAACAATTTTTTCTGATTTGACAGATTACACGAATAATATATCTTAAAATTTTCTCCTTATATTCCCTTTTTAAATTTTAAATATTAATTGCTATACCTGTTATTCTTTCTTTTTTCTCTACTGCATTAACATGTTTTTATACTTTTGAACTACTTTCAATTACTTATATTGTATTTGTATATATAATCAATATATTGCTGCTCTTTCTATAACGTATCATTGATTTTGAAGATGTTTTCAAATTGACTTAAATTTATTGTCTTATTTAAAGATTTTTCTCATCGTTTCTTTGAATCCCTTAAAATATGTTTGTGTATATTTATGTTTTTCCTTTTTAAAAAATGTTATTATTATTTTATTTTATTTTTACATCTGAATGTATTTTTTATTATTTATTTGAATTCTTAATTTTAATTACTTTTACAATTTTTTTTCATTTTTTTTCTTTGATTTTAATTTTTAAACAACTTCTATTTATGTTTTTTTTCCTTCTCTTTTTTGTACTTTAATCAATAACCTTACATATAATTACTTTATAATATGGAAACTTCACTGGTCCATTAAAGTTAAGTCTAACTGCGTAAAATATAAAACAATGTAACTGTACTATATGTCTCCTAAATAAAAGAAAATAAAAAATAAAAATACCTGTTCACTACTCTCTTTTTCATCATCTTCTTCATCTTCATTTGTATTATCAGAAAACTGGTTTCGCTTAAATATTTTAAAAGCATCTTTAGGGAACAGCTTTTTTTTTACTTAAAGCTCATCAAAATATGGATCTGAAGTTATCAAAGCCCTTTTAAAACGTTTTTGTTGCAATTCATTCTTGAAAATTTGCGGTAAAAATTTAGTCTGTATTGCCTAAAGTGCTTATTTCTTGCATTCTCAGCTTTTTCTGATAATATAGAAATATCACATACTACGAATACCAATAAAAATATATGAAATGGATTTTGAATAATTAATTGTATTTTTAAAATCAATATGGATATTGTGGAAAAATGTTTTCATAAATAAATGTGAAAAATAAATTTTACAAAAATACGTCGCTAGAAAAATGGTGTTTGACCTTGGTTGTTGTGACGTCAATATTCGTGATATTGTTCTAAACAATCTAGAAAAATCATTAATCTCAACTGTTTAAAAAAATAAAATTCATACCCCTTAACGTACAACTTGGCTGCAACAATTGTTTCATGTTGGTATTTCAAGCATGAATAATAATAAGAATGCATCTTTTCCCAGACTTCTAAATAATTATAACACGTTTTTTACTGAAATCGATATATATTTCCTCACTTTAAATAAATGAAAAGAAAATGCTAGAACCCTACTTGAAAATAATCATTATAATTTAATTTAACTATACCTACCTATTTTTTTTTTGTACACTTTAATATTGTAATTATTTTATCTTGATTGAAAGAAGAAAGGAGGGAAAGCTGATATGGGGTGACTCTGTATGGATCCGCCGCCGAAAGGATTTTTAAGTCCGAGTAAACAAAAAACTTAATTATAATTTATTACTGGACAGTATTTCATAGATATTTATTATTTAAAAAATGTAAAAAAATAGTGATATTTTCATCTTACCCAATTGGCAGTAGGTCATGAGAAATGACACTAGGTCCGTGAATCAATATTTTGCAGACTGTTGGTAATATCGACTACCATGTATATAATTTTATATAGTATTTTGCAGTGTCAAATACACATTTACTTTTCTATGTGCATTTCGAAACCATTCGAAATTGTTTCCAAAATTATCTTATATCTATAAATTAGCTCTTGATTTACTCCTGTGAGTAATGCAGATTCCTCAGGGTCTTCGACAAAATCGACGAGATGTATTACTATCATTGATGTTACCGAAGCTTTCGGTACATCCATGAGCAATCCTATATTATTTTTAAATTAACTCTTTATTTCAATTTTCGCTTGCGCTATTTTATCTTTTTTTTTAATGTAACGCAGCTTTTATGGACTATTGCTTTAAATTTTGCAAGCGTCAAAGTTATAAACTTATAAAGTAATTAAAGTAATAAGCCTCAAAAGCTCAAAGTTTCAAATGTTTTGATCTCTGCAATATTTTTCGTGATAGCTTTTAAGTGTACATATATTGTGTAGTAAAATGTCAATAATTAGTAAATATTTTAATGATAATTAGACAAAAGTTAAAATAAAGACGTTTATGTACTATGTTTGTACTATTTTAAGTCTAAATAAAATATTTAAAAAAACAAAATGCAATGCAATTAAAATTCGAAAAATCTCATCGGCATTTGGCATTGGCACAAAATCGGTCATTATATGAAGCAATGTGTCCTCACATTAAAAAAAATAAAAATTCCTATATTAACCACTCTTTAAGGGGTAAACAAGATTCGAAATACCACTCCAGGACAGAGAAAAACATGGTACAATTTGGAAGAGGCCTATATCCAGCAATGGAGAGAAACGGGCTGATTAGAAGAAGAAAAAGACAGTTTTTAAATAAATATATTAAATTTTAAATTAAAGACACTAGTCTCGAAGATGTCGCGAAAGCAATGAAACCTATAAACGGTTATTACAAATTCGTGAATTTAAGTATTACTTCTTTTATATTTTTATACTAAACTACATTTAATAAGTTTTTAACTTCATGAAGTTCTTTAAAATAATCGCCGACTCAAAAAAATAAATGAATATGTGTACTCGTTTAGCAATTATTGGAATAAATACATTTAATTATTATAATTGCGGTTTGACCGTACGTATCAGATTCTCTTTCACATGGGGTAAGTAACGCCCGCCACTCTAGGGGCTGTTGGGGTACAACAGAATCAAGTGTCTGCTGCGCTAGGCTATTTTGCAGTCGCTCGGAACTCTTTGACTAGGCAACTCGTTCGGACGTAAAGTGCCTGCCTCGTAGCGATCAAATTTCAAACTATCGCGTCTGTACAAACTTCGTACGAAATGATACTAAAAAGTTCGTAAAAACCCTTTTGAAACAATAAAATGTATTTTATTTATGTTTGATTAATGTGTTTAGTTAATTTTTATAATTTTTTGGTTACTAATAAGAAAAGATTTTCTTGGAAAGTGCTGTTTCTACTTAATTCTGTGAAAACTTAAAATTTGAATATATGTGAAATTGGGAACAATAAAATGTGTTTGCTTGCTCAAGAAATGGTAAGTTTTTAACATAAATAAAATACAAATAATTATATAAGCACTTTGCAGAATTAAAAAAATAAAACAATGCTCAACTTGTTTAAAATGTATGGAATGTCGTAACGTTTTATTGTTTTGCTCATTTTATAGTCCTTAATGTATTGCAACTGAGAAGGTAATTATTTTTGAGGACGAAATATGGAAGCCTAAGCATTTACAGAACTTATGACTTGTCATTGGCTGATTTAAGTGGCCTCTTTACACACTGTGTAACTTTCACCATTCTGCCTGTGTTAAAATATCCCCATTTCTTTAACTCTTTAGTCTGTTCACTTTTATTAAATTAAAGAGTTGAAACCTTTATAAATGTGGGTGAGATTTATCTGTATGAATTATTTCACCTACTAGGCAACGCGAAAATACTTTATTATTTTAATTTCAGTTAGTTTAATCAACAATGTTTTGAGTATGTCCAAATGTTTGTAGAAAAACAGGATTTCCGCTCTAGTGAATTATTAAGACATTAATTTATCGCAGCAATATTCGCCCCATGAAATAAATTATTGTATTAAATTTTATTAAAAATTATTAATATATATAATTATTTGCACAAGATAATTTTTATTAATGTATGATTATAAACCTTTGATTTATTGTATTTTTAAATTATGTAAAAAAATAATAAATCGATGTTAATTTTACTAAAACTATCATATTATTAGTTAAACTGGAACCAAAAAAAAAATATGGCAAAAACTTTTTAATTAAAATGTTTCACTAATTCTTGAAACAAAAGTATATTTTTATAACCAAAGAAAATTGGAAGGATTATTATTTTATGAAAAATCTGAAATTCTGAAAATTCTACAATAACACGGATTTTTCAGACTCCTTTCTGAAATAAAACTTATTTAATTACAAAACTTGATTTAATAGAAGTTCGAGGTTTTTCATTCACTTAAATATTACAAAAGGCTGCTTGTTAAAATTTAAACGGTCTCCGAAAAAGCTAAAATAGTAATTTAATTTCTGTCGAGCAACTTTTTAAAGCCTTAATCATTATTTTATTACCTCAATGTCAAAAAATAACAAAATTTACTTGAATGATTTTTTTTGGACAAGACTAAAATATTTTTATCATTATTAATAACAATAATTCACATCTACTGATGCATTGGGCATTGCATATGTTAAATAAATGGATTGTACCTTGATCGTCTGTTACAGGAAGGTAAGGTGATCAGTTTTACGCCACCAGTACCAGTCAATGGATAAATAAATAATTTATTTGTAAATTATCTTAGGAATTATTTTACTATCTTACTGTCATTTTTTTATACGAAATTATTTACAAGCCACTAGATTGTCTCCCGGTTTCGAGACGTACCCGTCTCTTCGTTAGGACACACATTACACCATTATGCAAATACTAAAAAAAACTTTCATTAATGTTTGGGCATGGTGGTGTTTGCATCCCCAATAACTCTGCAGCCGGCCTCCGTGGTGTAATGGTCAAGACGCTTGACTCACGCACGGAAGGTTCCGGGTTTGATTCCCGGTGAGAACACAAAAATTAAAAATGTGATTTTTCTCAAGCCTGGGTTCTCTGTGATGTAATTCACCACTGTAATTAGGCCTCCTGGCATGTTGTGGTGCAAAAAAAAAAAAAAAAATGTAAATGCATGTAATTTATGTATTTTTTCGTAAATACTGCGTATACCACGGTGATCAGGTAAAGGTGAATGTGTATTTTAGTATTTGCATGTTGGTTTTGTGAATTTCCTGATGAAGACACGGGTACGTCTTGAAACCGGTAGACAAAAAAGGCGTTAATTAGCCATATACTAATATTTTCAAACATTATTTTAAATAAATAGGTGCAAAGGTTTTCACGGTCACTGTTATCAACTTGTTTCTTTTTTGGGTGATACCGTGTCTGTTGGATTTGTTCCGATGTTTCGGCTACCATTGCAGGAGCTATCTTCAAGGTAAACTGAGTGTTTTGTAGAAAAAAAAGGATTGTGTTGAATTACTAGTAATTTGTACCGTGTCGTAGTCGGCAGTAGGCACATTTCTATTCATTTTTGTAGTGTGTAGTGCTGGAAACCATGTTGAGTTTAATTTCAGTCCGTCGTCTTTGTTTATGTTATTTGGGTGTATGTATTTCAATTGCCTCTTTTATCATTCGTGCACTGTAATTACTAGGTTTATGCAAAATTTTCCGTTCAAACGCGAAAAAATGTCCGGTGTCTATAAAGTGTTCCGCTATTGCAGATTTGTCAGGATGCCCAAGTTTACACGCTCTTTTGTGTTCATCAATCCTTTTTTTTTACTGTGCGCCCTGTTTGTCCTTGCCAATTTAGTTTATAAACAGCTTCCGGTTTCAGGGGATTCTTATCTTCTGCGTTCATTAAATGGTTCTTTATTTTTTTACACAGTCCCAAACGTTGTTCAAATCTTTTATTTTTTCAGCACTTTGGCTATCTTGTCAGAAACATTCTGTACATATGATAGTTATGGAGTTCTTCTTGTAATATCTTCTTCCTTGTTCTTCTTTGTAGCTTTTGGTTTAAAAATATTGTCAATTTGCTGCTTCTTATATCCATTACGCTCCAACGCATCTGTAGTTTTGTTGACCTCTTCTCCCTTTTCGGATTCTTTACATATTCGTGTCACTCTTATTAGCAATGTATTTATTAATCCTCGTTTTTGGGCTGGATGATCAGTTTACTCTGAAGATGGCTCCTGCAATGGTAGCCGAAACGTCGGAACAAATCCAACACACACAGTATCACCCAAAAAAAGAAACAAATTAGTTTAAATGTATTCTAATGAAGTATTCAGTAAATTAAAAGATGACGTAAAACATTTCTGAGAACTGTTTCAATACTGTGCTCCGTGTATCAGGTGCGGATATGATGACGATATTTTTGACCATTACGTGAACACATAGCACATGCTGACACGCGTGACAACTAAGAATAAAAAATATAACCACAAAAAAGCTTGTCAACCCTATAATTCCGCAATCGTTAGGGGTCGTTTTCATGTCAATTTATAGTGATGGTCCCTATTCAACTACCACCTCAGGATTATGAATACGATAATTCACAGTTAATTGGATACTAACGCGTGTTTTGATCATGCATACGGCATAGTTGATTAATCCTATCATGAATTTAATGGGGATCAAATAAAATCAAACCGTTTGATATTAATTATGCCTTAAACCCAAACGCTTTCAATTGTTTGATATCATTTATAATATAAATAAAATATCAATTATATTTAAATACACAAATTTGGAATAATCAGTATTTATTTATATATTATAGTTTACGTTTTTGTACATATATATATTGAATTTTAAAATGAAGATACTGGTCTCGAAGACGTCGCGAAAGTAATGAAACCGTTTACTGGTTCTTCCGATCAGTATTACAAGCTTTTCATTTCAATAATAAATTACAATAAATTTAAATCCAGATTTTTCATTAACAAACGTGAATATTCGACATCATTTTCAAATAATAACAAATTTAGTGTATTATAAAAATACACTTTTTCCTGTTTCTGGGCGTATGAAAACGTATAATATTTTAATTCCTTTAATGTTTGTTTTCACTTCACTTCATTATTTATACACCTTGATCATTTTTTTGTTGAAATTTAAAATAAATATTTGTGTTATGATTTAGCCAAATACTTAAATTTGGGGCCAATTTTTTTTAAAGGTAAATTGCTAAATAAATTCTACAAAATGGAAAAGAAATCTTGGCAGAGTAACTAGAACTTAATTATCAACAATCGGCCTCGCAGTGAAGTGGTTAGCGCGTGTGCCTACCATGCAAGAGGTCTCAGGCTCGATTACTTTTTTATTTTTTTTTATTTAACTTTTTGTACATAATGTTAATTGTACATTGGCGGGCTTATTGTCAAGTGGCAATTTCTTCCAACAAACCAATAAAACCAAAGTTTTATTTTTATAATTAAAGTTAAAACATATTCAATAGAAAATAAAAATAAAAAAAAAGCTAAAGGTATTTAAAATATAAATAAATGTTGTGTATAAATTACCTTACTGACATGGTTGAGATAAAATATTTATTTAAAAAGGTGTTTTTACATTATTATATTTTATAGTCCCTGGACAGGCACCTGAAGCTAAAGACTAATCATCTTATCATGTAACAGAAATTACAATTTCAATTTATTTATTTATAACGCTTATGTAAATTACGAAAATATATTCAAGGTACACATAAAACGGAAAAAAAAAGCGATCCAATTTAAATATGATAAAATGGTAAAATAAATTTTCTGAACTTTCTTTCAGTAAAAAGATGTCGATATCCGAAGAAATGCGGTTTAGTTTATATTGCTCTTCTTACTGGCATAACAAGCAAATATATAAAATAGCTTACGTTGTCTAAATCAAGATACGCTGGGATTGGTGTACCAATGCAGCAGAGGCGAATCGTCCATATAATCGATTGTGCATAGCTCACCATTTTTTATTTTTTATTTGACGGACTTATGCAGTCCATTCTAACAATGGTAAATACATTTTTTAATAATAAATACAGGCTCTAATATAATAAAATAAAATTTAATAAAATTAAAGCTAGGACAAAAAAAAATTATATTAGCTTAAGACAAAATTCGGTCTATCTTAGTGAATTTTTAAATCTACAAAGACTTGCACCAAAAAAGTCCAGATCTTGTCTCGAGTTTACAATACGACACAATCGGGACATTGGTGCAAGGAAGCCATAGTTTGTGCTGTGTAGATCGAGGAATAGCACATTATTATTTCGTAACCGGCGGATCGGAACATTGAATGCCAATTGTTCCAGTAACGATGGTACATCAATTAAGCCATTCAGCAATTTAAATATAGTCAATGTTATTTCTACGTTTTTGTAGACTTCAGATTTTTAACATTGACTCCATTTCTCCGTAAGTGTAGTCTCCCCTCTCGAGGCCAATCATTCATGCTACTTCTCTTAGCAAACGATGTTGTTTGTATTTAACTATCAATAATGTCGGCCTCGTGGTGTAGTGGTCAGCGCGTTAGCCTACCATACAAAAGGTATCGGGTTCGATTCCCGACATGGTTGACATGAATGAATGGTGTTTTTACATTAGAATATTTCATAGTCCCTGGACTGGTACCTGAAGCGTAAGACTAATAATCTTACCTTTATGTAACAAAAGTGATCAAGACACACTGCGTTAGGTGTATAAATGCAGTGCCCTATGCACCATTAGGTGCGGAAAAGGAATAATGATGATGTTCAAAAATAATATTTTATAGTTGTTTTAAATATGGGAAAATAAATAAAATAATATATATTTATTATAAATAACATCACGGTTTATATCTTCCTCGAAAAATAAATATAAACATTTAAAAGCGCACCCAGCGCATGTCCGTTCCCAGCGGGAGAAAAAACTGGCCGATTATTGCAGCTTATTCCTCTATACAAAATGTATACTGTATTTTGACAACTCTAAACCCAGTAGGTATATTTACCTTTCTGAGTTCACTCGCAGATTACATATATTATTTGAAGCTTCTCTATATGGAGAGTAGCATTTTGAACATTATTTCCTAAAGACGGTTTTCGTTTGATAGTATTCTGTTGACATATGGCGCCAGTTCTTACGTCCGCCCGTCTAACTAAATGGCGCTCCGCTCCGCCCGGTGCTGTGTCAATTATTGGTATTATTCATTTTTAAATTAAACGTAGTGGACTTCGACGGTTACGTGACATTTTTGTCGCAATATTATTGCTAATGTGTCCAATGAATAACATAGTTTATTTAAAAAAAAATATATATATTACCAATAGTTTGAGTTTGTCCAAATTTTTGAAGACAAGGGCTGGATTCAACTCCCTTCACAAACATCAACAGATGAAACAGTTGAAGGAATAAAGATGTTCAAATATGGGCAGAATGTTACACAGTGTGTAAATTGGCCACTTAAACCAGGCATTGACAGGTCATAAGCCCTGTTGATGCCTAGACTTCTATATTACCTTCTCTTAAATGTTCTTCATCTCTGTTGTAATATGTTAATAAATATATTAATGTTACCCATTACGTAAATAAAAAAAACATTTTTTTTTACTGGTACATAATGGGGAGTGACGTTTTACAAAAGAATGTTTATTTTATTTTTAATTAGTAAATATTTTGAGAATAAAATGTATTTTACAATTTTTTTTATGGTGTTTTCTTATTATTGTTTTCTTATTTTTTAACACAGAATTTTTTTTTTGCATACATGTACTGTATTAAAATAATAGAGAATATACCTCCATACTTTTTATATGTATTTTTTTATTTAATATAATATAAAGTTACAACATGTTAACAAAAAGATATACATAATAAGTACAGAAACAAAAAACAAAAAGAAATACCACACCAAGAAAGAAGCAACCTCTTGTGCTTGCTGTGGGAATACAATTTTAATAATTTAAGTACAAAATACACATTTATTTCAAAAAATAAATGAAGGTATATAAAACATATTTTTTTATACATAAGTGCATATACATATGCATGCAAATGAGCATGCGTGCCACGCATGTACAATTACACACACATATACACGCACACGCACACTCACTCACACGCACATACACATTCTTCCACATACATAATATAACATGCTGAAGAAAATTATAAAATAAGGTTTTCAAGTAACTTAACAAAAGAATTTCAAGTGCTGTAGAAAAAACATTGAGAAAAACAAAAATTCATATTTCCTTAATTTTGAAATAAAAAACTAAAATTATGATTTAAATGTTAAATACATCGTGAAGTTATTAATAATTTATAGTTTGTGACAACACTATAGACGTCACACGCGACGTCGCGCGCCAGGTCCGAGCGACGGACAGGACGAGAAGCGTTTTGATTGTGTTCGGTGACACATGTCCTTAAGACAAAAACTTGATTTAATTTTAATTTTTACGATTTCATACTTTTTTTAACTGCTTTATTTTACGTTTTACAAATTAGATTCTTTGAGTTATTTTAAAGTATTTCCATTCTCTATTATATTAAGTTTGGTTAATTTTATATAAAGTATCTTTTGTATAAATAAAAGATAATAAAACTGTAAATACAATCTTTTACTCTATCTGTGCATTACACGTATCATGTTAGTCTGAAGATTTATCCAAAACGAGCGTGAAGTAAAAAACGTTCTCACGAGACGATTTTTACGGAATGATATCAACGCGGATAAATATTTAGCAATTTATGTGGAACCAACTAGGCAGTCGACATAACCCGACGTTAAGTAGGTAACAAACAACAACCATAAGTTTATTATTTATATGTATATATGTGCATGCAAGTACAAATTATGAAAAAATATAGCTTAAAAATCTTTGTTCGCCACTGCAATGCAGTGCCCTATGCACCTTTAGCTTAAGGTGCGACAAGAGAATGGTGATGATGATGATGAAGTATCAACAAATAAAAAATAGAGATGACGGACTTAAAATAAACTCAAATTGGTTCTCAGCATACGACAAACAACAAAATAGAATTGAATGTAGTGCCGACTGCGACACGGTACAAATTACTAGTACATAAACACAGATCATTATAGTTTACCGTAAAGATGGCTACTGTTGCAGTAAACGAACAAATCTCACATAAACGCGTCACCCAAAAAAACGACACATATCATCATCAAACCCTAATCCGCTCTTAATGGTGCATTGGGAACTCCAATGTAAAAGTACATGCGGTGTATCTCAATCATATGTAACAAGACGCTTAGGTGATCAGAAATATTGATGTGTTAAATCACCTTATAAACTAATATTATTTTTACATATTACAACAGAGATGAAATACTTTTGAGAGAAGGTAATATAGAATTCCAGGCATCTACAGGGCTAATGACCTGTCAATGGCTGGTTGAAGTGGCCACTTTACACACTGTGTAACATTCACAATTCTGCCCATATTTGAACATCTGTGTTCCTTCAATTCCTTTATTTGTTGATGTTTGTGAAGTTAAAGACTTATATAATACCTTTTGTAAAATGTTCTTCATCTCTGTTGTAATATGTTAATATCAACAGCTCCCCAGGAAGTTGAATCCAGTCCTTGTCTGCAAAATTTGAACAAACTTAAAATATTGTTTACAAATATTATGTTGACTCTCCCAGGAATCGAACCCAGGACCTCAAGCATGGTGGGCGATCGCTGCATGGCGGATTTTTTCCCACTCGAGTTTTTATTTTTAAGGCATCAAGTCGAAAACACGTGTCCAAGGTTCATAATCATATTGATTACAAAAAACTGTTTACGGTTTTTTCTAGCAAACCTTATTCTCGTAATTACAGGGTAAAATTATTACCTTAAAAATGTCTGAATATATTTTTATGGCATATTTTTTTTACGTGAATAATTTTTCTCATGGGGAAATTCGATTTGGAGGGTTTATATAGCCAGGTAACTAAATATATTGATTTATATAATATCCGGCCAAGTGACCTTTCGAAATTTATTTCCATTTAGTCGCTAAACATTTAAAAGGAAAACGATTTATAAAAATAATTGAGGCAACCTGTTAAATGAATTAGTTATGTGAATTTGGAGGACTTAGAATCAAAATGACGTACCGCAAAATTTGGTTGAAATTCAAAACTCGAATTGGAATAAAAATAATATATTAACCTTACAGTACATACATTTCATTTTATTTTGCACCACAACAGGCCAGGAGGCCTAATTACAGTGGTGAATTACATTACAGAACAACCAGGCTTGAGAAAAATTACATTTTTTAATTTTTGTGTTCTCACCGAGAATCAAACCCGGAACCTTTCGTGCGTGAGTCAAGCGTCTTGACCACTACACCACGGAGGCCGCCTACATCTTAGAGTTCATACTACTACAAAGTTTGTAAGAATTTTTGAAAAGGTGGCGTGGTCGTGTGTTTAGTGAAGACGTTTTTTATTTCCAGATGTTTATAAAACAGGGTTGTCACAAATGCACGACTTTAGACGAATTTTTACAGAGATTGGTAGGGAGTACAATAAATACGTTTATTTTAATTTAGTTACAAGTTTACAACAAACATTTTTAACAAATAATAGTAAGCAATAATAAACATTATAAATGACATTGTTAGGTCCATAAATTAATTCAATAAACAAATATGCAATTATAACAAAAAAGTAAAAATGCAATGAAGTAAATTTATTGAGTTTAAAAATTAACAAATTTGTTGAAATGTTGTCTTACTCTGACGGCAGGTTGTAACTTTGTCTCTCTTTCTCTCATTTAGAACATATTGTCAAAAATGATCCAGCTATAATGGGCAACATGAATTGGATTGGTAAAATGTGTTGTTATTGTTCTACAGATGTATATACTCTAAGATATTAACATTATTGTGAAAAGTTTGAACTTTTCAAATCCAAGTTGGAAAATTTGAGTACATGTTGCAACAATATTTTAAGTCTATGAAAATTTTTGTATCCAAAAATTGGATTCAACCCCCTTGGGAGTTGTTAATGTAAATATATTACAAAAGAGATGAAGAACATTTTATTGTAGGGAATATAGATGTTGATGATAAAATTAGCTGGTCCAAGAAGAAGTTCAAAAATTGAAAAATATTTTCATGCGTCGTCTAATATGTAGGTAAAATGATTCGGGAAAGATTTCACCGGCATCAATAAAGGTTTTAGGTCTTTAACTTTACAAAGATCAACAAATGAAAGAATTGCTGGAATATAGATGTTCAAACATAGGTTAAACGGTGAATGTAACACAGCTTTCAAAGTGAGCACCGGTCAATGACAGGTCATAAGCCCTGTAAATGCATGGACTTTTATATTCTCTTCTTTAAAATATAAATCACCTCTGTTGAAATATATTGATAAAATTATTCATCATTTTTATTTATTTAAACGTCTTGTCGGCTTTTATATGTTTTACATACATAAATATAGAGTCTGAAATGAATTATATGAAATATAAAGTAAAAGAAATAAAAAAGTGATAATTAAACTCGTACATACCGGATGTTCTTTAAACCCTGTCACATCCAAAACCACGGTGATCAGTATGGGCAAGAAGACATATTAGCACATTTAAAAAAATATTTAGAACAAATATTTTTTTTTAAATAAAATATTTAAAAAAACAAATGGTTGCTTACTTCTGCAGGGGAGAAGTAAGAGGAGCACGATGTTTTTTACGACAAATTTTATTCGTTTTAAAAATTATTTAAATGTACCAATATGTCTTCTTGCTCATACTGATCACCGTGGTTTTGGATGTGACAGGGTTAAATGAACACTCTGTATATATTTGGAATCATCCATAATTCAATGCTTTTATTTAAAGCAAAAATAAAAACAAAAGTAGGAAGTATTTTTTTTAAGAAGAATATGAAAATATAATACGCTTACATATGAGTAAAATATATACAAGTATACGTAAAATAAATACAAATATTGCAACAGAGAAAAAAAGCGCATTTTTCTACCTACAAATTTTTGAAGAAAAAATAAAGATTATGTTGTAAAAAAAAATATATATAAATACAGTTAAATTAACATCTTCACATAATTAAATATCGAAAAGGCGAAAAAACGTTAAGTCGATTATGTAGAAAAATGTGCTCATTTATCGGGTAGTTGGCTAATTCCAGGTACCACAATATATATTTTTTTTTTACTGAAAAAGAAATATTTGCGTTCTTATGATTTACCCAAATATTGAATTTTGAGGGCCATTTTTAACGAGTTGTAAATAACTCACTATTAGAAAATGGGAATCAAGTTGGGATAGAGTAGGATTTGAACCACGGACCTTTTGGCCGTGAGTCCGAGACACTAGCCACAGGACCACAACCCGATTGCAACTGACGACAACTGTGGAAACCTATGGATCGGTAAAACTCGCCATTTTAATAAAAATCTTACCGTTGCCCATTATGGTTCGAAGATTGCCGTCACCCGCTCGGTCGTGAAGTGTGCGACATTTACGTAATTATTTGAATAAATTATTATTTAAAAAACATTTTTACTGTTATAAGAGAAAGTGTCTTTAGGTTTATTATTAATTCTAATAATAATCCGGGTGGTTAACTTCACATACCGTGCATAATATTTCCAACTCAATTTTTTTTCTTCCAAATTTATATATATTTTTTATCCTAATAAAATGTTATTCCTGACACCGGTTACCCCAGATATGTAGTATACCTCTTTTTTCTAAAACCAAATGCATCCTTTTTTTATATTTCAGATATAAATGTTTTAGCATAGTCGCTTAATTATTTTCTTTGTTTGATAAACACTAAGTACAGTTGGAGATTCCCACATCATTTTTAGGCAATTCGATAATTTTATTCATTTTAAGGCTACTTTTAAAAAGGTACTCGGTAAATGACCACTTTAATCGACATATTTTATAAAATAAACGTTTAAGAAAATAGAGATGTATAAAAAGTTTTTAGTTATATTCTGGGAAATACACAATTATTAAGAAGATTTTTACCGAAATTTGCCTTTCTTGTAAAATTATAATTTCATTGATACGTTATTCTGGTTCGTAGTTTGATTTTTTCCCCGATTTTGTCCTCCATACTGCTGAATATTTATTTGTCAAGCTTTGATATGGCGGAATTCAAAATATTTGTAAAGAATATATTATAAAGTTAATTGAATTTATTGACAAAAAAGATCTTTTTGAATTTTTTTATCAAATGAATCACAACGTGAATTTAAGAATGGATAAAAATAAAAGTTAATTTTTCAGCTTTTATGTTTAGAAAAGATCAAAAGTAAATGTTGAAATAATAGAATAAAGTAAAAACTAAATGTGAATTTTATAAGTCAATTTTTCAACAAAGATGAAGCTACTGAAAATATGAAAATTAAGGTATTTACCAAGCGTATGATCCGTTATCGACTGGGTTAAGTGATCATTTTAAACACTATTTACCATTCTGCCTATGGGTAGATGACTTCTTTATTCACGCATGGCATTTTTCGATTTTTTATACATATGCTAGGTTTGAATATTGTATTTCCACGCGTGTCAGTTTACTATAGAGACCAAAAGTTTTGAGTAAGTATATTTTAACAAAAAATATATTTTAAGCAATAATTTTGTGATTTTCCACGGTAAATAATACAACTAAATATTTTCTTTGTGTATAATCACTAAATAAATTGAATATGTTGGCAGATGGTGCGATTTTAGATTTTCGTTACTGAAACTTAATAGAATTAAAACATTAAGTCTTATTTTAATTTAAGCCTTCATCAAAGAACAGCCATGTTTTGAAACTGGTTGACAGATTAAATTAAAAAAGGAAATATCTAGTTATATAATTATTTATATATTTTTTTATATTGTACTTTAAATTTTTGTAATGACATTCTTATGTAGGTTTCTGTGAATTTCACTATATAAATCAAATAAAATAAAACTTGCGACATCTAGAGTTAAAATCTGTCTTGGATTGCAAACCAATCCAAGATAGACAACGGCAAGTATTTTAACCCTATTTTTTTCGAACCTTACTTATTTAAATCAGGCCATTTTTACTCTCAATAATTAAGGTACGTCAAAATCTTTGTAGGCATATTCTGAGATGAACGAGTTGAATCGAGTCGAAAACAATCGTCTAGGGTTTTGGTTCTGTTATACAAACAGAACGTTGTTCTTCATCCTGATCGAACATGGAAGTATAATAAACAACAGTGTAATTCGAGTGTTCTTAAATTCCACCAATTCACATGAAATCAAAAGTGGATTAAACTTATCAAATTTTGTCCATCGATCAATTAAATGAAATTAACTATGGTTTGGAAGGATCCAAATAGGTCAAGTTACTTTGAGTGAGGTTAGATTTTGCTTTTATTGATGGTATGAATCATGGGTGGCCAAAGTTTTAACCACTACGAACGGGCGGCCTGAAATTTTTGGCGACAGTCTACTAACACTGAAAGTAGACATTTTAAGTCAAAAATAAGTTTACATAAAAATAACATAGAAATACCGATACTTATTAAATATCCAGTTATTTAAAGAACAGTAATTAATGATGACATCATAGTTAAAAATAGTATGTAAATAAAAAACATTATAAAATATACTCATTATTAGCTTTATAATTCGTAAATCTATAATATTAATACTCTAATCTTGATTAATTGCGTCTATTCGTTATGCTCGCGCACATGAATTTGAGCCTTATTATCATGATATCTACGCTAAATCAGGTTCATTTTCTTTTCTAAATTTGTTGCAACAGAGGTAAAACATTTTTGAGAAGGGAATAAGGATGTCTAGGTATTTACAGGGCTTATGACCTGTCATTGGCTGGTTTAAGTTTCCATTTTACACACTGTGTAACATTCACCATTCTGCCTATGTTTAAACATCCGAATTTCCCCAACTCTTCCATCTGTTGACTTTTTCCAAGTAAAAGAGTTAAAACCTTAATCGACCTTTATCATTTTCTGTTGTCAAAACTGTATGTAACAGTCGCCTACAGATGACTGATCTTTTAAAATTACTTATCATCTTCTTTTTAATTTTAATTGCTTACTTACCAATATTTTTACATAGATATTAAATATTTCTTTAAATTTTGTTGAAAAAGTGTGTGGTTTTATAGCATTATTTTCATCAAGAAATTATTCTTTATTACATTTAGATTACTTCAAATCGCAAAAAAAGTGAGCCTCAAAGGAACGATACTTCTAGATGACCGAGATAATTATCAACCGAGGTACGAATAGTCGGAAACTGAGGCCCGTAGGGCCAATAAAACAAAGCCCGAAAGGCCGATAAAACAAACCCTGGAAGGCCGACTACATGAGGTCTGAAAGGCCGTACTCCCTAGCATGTGAAAGTTGACTATAGCCGACTGTTGCCTGCTAGTATGTACTATTTATGTAGAGTATCAGGGAGCGCGCTGGAAACATGACATTCCATATTTTCAGCAAGCTTAGAAACATTTGGTTCAAAGCTTCTTATAGTTATTCTTAAACATGCTGTCAAATGGTCATCTGTCAAACGGAAGCTATGTTTTCTTTTGATCGCATTCATTGTATAGGAAAGTGGATCCAAAAAACGATTTTAAATTTGCCGCACTTCTCTACAAACATCGGTTTTTATCTTCACAAAGTAAATTTCAAAAATAAATCTCATTAGACAGGCAGGCGACTAAAAATGGGTAAGCTGTCGACGCTTTGGCCACCCTTAAAATAGACAGATGCGAATCTTCTTTTGTATTGAATGATTCACATTTATTTATTTTATAAACTCAACACCATTTAAATATTATTTTGAAATTATTAAATTTAAAAAAATATATTTAGTAGCCAAAGATTTCGTTGGTTTATGTTGTTTATTGACAATTCTGTGTGGAATGAGAAAGCGCAGTGGTTAAAAAAAAATTATTTGTTAATAAACTATACTAAGCTATTTTTTAAAATTATAGTTTTGTAATTCTGAAATTACTCCGCGTGTGACTTCTCAAGTTTTCTTACGCTTCTTCTCGATCAGTTCTTCCAATTGGTCCGTTGACGTACCGTAGACCGGAAATCTTTCACAATTCTCTAATCATTATATTTCTTATCATTCATGAGAACTAGTGACGTCGTTCAAAGTAGTTCGTTTTTATTGAAATATTTCATATGATTTTTTCGTACATTTTCAAGAAACTTAGCAGTACAATTTAATGCTCTAGTTTTTACCGCTTAAAAAAAACGAATTTCCCATAGGGCTGAACTTCCTCATACCATTGTTTTTATACAAGAATTAATGTTTAAATATTTGAAATAAATAAAAAATACTCGGTACACTTCAACTAATTTACTTGACCAATTGGCGCTTTTACCCTCTAACGGGCATTTTCATACCGGGAGCAGTCTGATGATGTTAGAATGAATGTCGTATGTAAATATAACAGCCCAATATATCATTTGTAAATGGGGAAAGTTTATCAAGCATTTTTAACTTGAACGAAATTAAACTTTTTTATTGACTATCAGAGAGTCATATTTTCTCAGTACCGAGCATTAAGAATAACATGCGAGAATTTCGAAGATTTCCAATGGCTCGGAACAACTTGCTTTATAGAGTTCTGAGTTTGCATTCTGAATAATTAAAGTCGTTAGGTCTGACCCAGATTCAGAGGACGGGGGTGAAGATTCGTTTTCTTCAAATTTCGGTGAAATGATAGTAGTTCACTGTCCGGAAATTAAAATATAGTAAATTTGAAGTAATAAATTGAAAGGGGATACACAAACCCATTGTTTTTGCAGTCTAATAACCTGATAGCAGAATACCCCAAATGAATCATACTGGTTTTCATGTTTATGTTTTAATATTGTACCTTGCTGTTTTTACATACTCGTACATAATTTAAAGAAAATTATTTATCCTATTTTTTTTGGTAAATTTATGAATTTTACTTTTGCGTTTTAATTCGATGAATTTTTATTTAAAATTAGTTTGGCGAGATCTAAATATTATAAATTTTTGTATAAATTTGAAAAAAAGAAAAAGAAATGTAGTTTTCTTAAATAAATTAATGTGGATAAAAATACCTGTAATAAGAGCGTAATTATTTATATATTTATTTATTTTACAGAAAAAAACGGTCAATAATGATTAAATAACATAAAAAAGACAAGATTTAAAGACAGACCAGCGATGTTTCTAAATAAAAATCAAACATATAAAATTGTGGTACTCCAAAAGGGTATGTTTATTTGTATTTGAATGAGAGTAGGTGTAGAGTTTTGAGGGTGTGTACTTGTGTGGGAGTAGTGTTCAGGTGTGTGTAAGCGTGAGCATCATTCAATAGCAAGTGAAAGCTTATCGCAGTCAGAATGAATGAGTCTTAATTTGTTTTTCAATAAATTAAGGGTCATGTTAAATATATCAATAATATCGTATGTTTTGATACAGAATGTCCGTTTGAATGACGTATCATTAAATATTAGATCTGGCTTTTTTTTGCCAAATGCATATTTTAAGTTGCGTAGTCAGCCAGATTAAAAAATGTTATCGAAATTTCTTCAAAGCGTGATTAAATTATTTTTTAAAGTTATTATAGTTATTTATCAAGTTAATCTTTTTAAAAAATTATATATATTAAAAATATATGTACATGGTAAACACAAAAATTATGTCTTAATTGATTTACCATTATTATATAAAAAGAATTTTTTTTTAAAATTTATTTACAATTTTAAAAAACCCGTTAGGGTTACATTAGAAATTTTATATTGTCTAGTCATTTTATGTCTCGTCTAGTCTAGTTTGTTCAGTCATCATGTGCTTTTTCAGATTGATTTTAAATTTGTCTCCAGTAAAAGTTTTCAAGTAGTAAGGTAAGTCGTTGTAGTGTTTAAGTCCATTATGTAGTATTTTTGACTGTCCTGTGTTTGTCTTTGCTTTTTCAATATGATAGTGTTGTTGTTGTCTGGTGTTACATTTGTATATGTCAGCATTTTTGACTAATATTATGTCGTCGTCTTGTATGTTTCCCAGTGTTATTTTGTGCACAATTTTTAAGGTCTCAATTTTAGTCAAGTAGTTTATGTCAAACTGGTGTGTTTTTTTGTACAGTTCAGTCGTAGAGGTCAGGTAGGGTAGGTTGTATGTTAGTTTTGAATTTTATTTTGTTGTCTTTGTATTCTTGTTATGTCTGTCTTGTTACCAGTTCCCCAGAAGGCGATCATGTAACTCAATTTACTTTTGACATAGGCTTCGTGCATCACAACTTTTTCCTTTCTTGGTATAAAATCTTTAATTTTGTACATATAGATTTAATGGGTAATTTATCATGTTATAATAACTCCACTACACACAGAACAGAAGTTCAACGGAAGAACACAGTATTTTAAAAAGTGAAAATTAATTATAAACTAAATAAATAAATCCTTATCACCATAGTGGTTCACATGCACATGTAGTTCTGCGTGTTTTTTCAGATAGTTACGTGTCGAGTATTCCCAAAACCCGCTTTTTGCAAACCCAGCCAAATGTATCATTATTCTAATAGTAAGTTACTCACAACTCATTAAAAATGCCCTCAAAAATACAATGTTCGGGAAAATCATAAAAACGCCAAAAGTATTTTGAAAAAAAAAATTTTCTTTGTAAATGACAAAAAAACTGACACGTGAAAAGTTTTTTTTTTTTTTGATAAACATTATTTTTTTTATCATGACCAGTTGAATGTCGTATTGTTGTAGTAACTTGTCGAAATCCGGCGCTCCCCAAACACTAGATTTGGAGATCGTGCTTTTTCCGCTGCCGGCCCCTCCGCCTGGAACCAATTGCTTAAACTAACGAATCATCGACAGTCCTAGTCAGTTCAGATCCCAACTAAAATCCCACTTCTTTAGACTATCATACTATCAATTTTAAATCTGGAAATAATATAGGTATCACTTTAGTTTAGTTAAAATGTGAGTTTAGGTTTACAATTGTAAAGCGCCCTTTAGGTGAATTTTTACAAAAATTGCGCTTTATAAATCAGCCAAATATTATTATTAATATTATTTGATAGTTTATACATAACTTGTGATGGAATAACAATGATTATATCAAGTAACAGTAGTAAAATAACTAATTTAATTTAGAAGATTGCCAACTTTGCAATACTCAAGTAGAGATTGTGCCATGTTTGCAACAAACCCAATTATTTGAAAGACAGGTTCTCACAAATAAAGCGGTATTTTGAACTGACAATGTTGTAATTCAATGGGTACGAAAATGCATTTTCGAGTTAAGTATGCAGAAAAGTTTCCGATTATCAGATTTTGTGCATTTGTCGATCTGCAAAAAGCGTTCGATTGAGTTGACTGAGAAAAATTATGGAAGGTGTTATCGGAGTACGGAGTGAGTAGAAATCTGACACGAGCTATTCCTTCTCTGTATAAAGACAGCACAGCGTGTGTCAGGGTAAATGGATCATTTACATCGTGGTTTGACATTCATAAAGGAGTGAAGCAGGGATGAGTGATGTCACTATAGCTGTTAAACGTGTATGTCGATAACTGCATGAAAGAACTGAACGGCTTAAGAATGGGAGCTAAAATGGGTGATTTAAATGTCGATTGTCGATTGTCTTTTGTATGCTGACGATACCGTACTTCTTACTAACAACAAAGAGGAACTGCAATTCTTGGTAACAATGGTCTAAGATGTATGCAAGGAAAGCGATTTGCTGATGAATGTCGATAAATCGAATGTGATGGTTTTTGAAAGAAATAAAAGTATGACTAAATGTGAAATCACTATGAATGGGGTTATATTAAAACAAGTAGAGGAATTTGTGTATCCAGAAAGTGTGTTTACTAGGGATGGAATGACTGAGAATGACATTGAAAAGAGAGTGAGTACCGGGAACAGAGTGAACGGTGCACTTGAACCAACCTTGGCAAATAAATGTTTGTCACAAGACCCAAAATTAGCAGTTCACAGTGGAGTACTAGTCCCGACCCTAATGTATGGGAGCGAGTTATGGACTTGGAAAAACAGGATGAAAGCGGGCTAAATGCTGTAGAAATGCAATCTTCCAGGCAAATGCGTGGTAAAACTTTGTACGATAGATGCACAAATTTTGAGATCCGTACATTATGTGAAGCTGAGATAAGCACTATCGACAAAATCAAGAAAGGAGCCCTACGTTGGTTTGGATAGTAAAAGAACGGCTAAAAATATTAACAATGCGAATGTTGATAGATACAGAAATAGAGAAATACCGAAAAAGACATGGCATGACCAAACCCAACAAATACTTTAAGATGGACATGTCAAAAGTCGGAATAATCGACGCGCGTGCATGAGAAGATGTATGAATGTAGAGGAAGCGAGATCTGTACACAAAGATAGAGTGTTGTGGCGTTCTATCCTTTTTGCCTACCCTTACAGGGAAACGGCGTGATGGTTTGTTGTTGATGGTTTTATCCATAACACAAAGACGTATCTACGCAAAATCTATTCTAATAAAAATACACAAATTCATGAACTCAATGAATAATCTTTAAAAAAAGGTTTTTTCTTCTTTTAGCAAGAAATCAAATAAGCGATTTTGCCGATTTGATATTGTGTTACTAGCCCATCGAATTATTGTAAACAATTGTGGTCCAAATAAGTTTCAATCTAATTTTTAAAAAGTATTTCGGATTATGCGGGTTTGCAGGTAATACTCCCTTATTAGGAATTGTTATTTGAATTGGTATTTTCAAATATGTAGGCTTTTACTTTACATTATATTGTATCTCATCTCTACAAAGGTCTTATGGTATTCGGGACACATAACTGTTTTATTTCTATATTTTTTAATTTTTTTAAAAAGGAATAACCTGGTAAGCCTCTATCTTGAGGCTTGTTAGCAGGTGGAATAGAGGGGATATGGAAGGCGGTGATGAAAAATACACCACAACACCCAGACCAATTAAGAAAAAATCTTTCTTGGATTTTTTTCTTGCAACTGGCGGGAATTGAACCCGCGACGCCAGTTTCACATTTGGCCGTCTAACCAACTGCGCCACGGTGCCTGTCTAAACATAACGGCACGGATACAGTTAGTGATAATAAAATCAGCATTAAATATACTCGTATGTTGTTGCAAATATGTTTGATAAAATGTTTTAATCTGTTTTATTATATACAAAAAAAAAAATTAAAAATGATTTGATGTGAAATCAAACAACCTTACGTGCCGCAGAAATCCATTAAAGTTTGACTCATGAGTAACAATTACAAATAATTTCAAATTAATTTTCAGCTCTTTGGGAATACATACAAGGTAATTGTTTGAGCACAATGATTTCATTACAATAGAAGTTCTCTATGAATTTGAGTTTCGGTTAATTTCAATGAAAACATTCAGATGTTCATATCGGAACAAATGAAATTATTTATGGAGTTACCCTGTGCTTGCTCGGAGCTGAGTTTGAATTTTTGCTTCATAAATCGCTTCGAAAACTGCTTCGGACGTTGTGAAACAAAACATCGTAGGTTGCAAAACTTGGGACAAATTTATTATTGGATACCCATTTGTTTCGCGACGTCATAACAATAAACTTCACGAATACAGAGAGTACGTTATAAATAATGTAAGTAACAATAGTTGAGTTTTAACCGACTAAATAGGGAGACGAAATGACTAATCTAGAAAATAACAAAAGTTTTTATAAAAAAATATATTTGAAAAAGCGATCATCTGAAAATAAAAGCTAAAAAAAAATTTTTATTTAGACATATTACAAAAAAGGATAGGAAAATTCTCAAAAAGATGGTATTGACAGAGCAAGAAGACGATCTTCTACAGGATGGACCCACCAAATAAATGAATTAATAAGTTCCTCATTAAACACTATTCTTAACTTGGATGCATATTAGTAAATACCGGACGCGTTTTTTATTCGGAATGCTTCGGTATCACTCGTCTTCTGCTCTGAATGTTTCGAAATCACTAGAGCTCGTTATTAAAAAGCGCTGTTCAATTTCTCCCTGAGTAGCGCCTGCTAACGTCCTCAACATTAATATTCCCATTTTCATTATAGTATCTCGGCAATGCCATTAATGTCTTAGAAACTATTTTATTTTCAAATAGGAATCATGTTATGGCAGAGCGGGGATGAGAATCTCGGAACTCTGTTCCATGAGTCCACAACACTAGCTACGGGACCACAATCAGATTTGTTTCTGTTATAACTGGGGTGGTGGATTCCGAAACATCCCAAACGGATAACGCGTCAGGTATTTACGAGTATGTGCTTAGGATCTGGAGAATTGCAGGTGTATCTTACACCTAGTTCCTGGTATCCCCGAAGACTACTTAACTCAGGGTAGAGCAAGACGGTAATGAATATGAATTGAGTGGAAACGGTATAAGGGACTTTGGAGTTGTCTATTAATGGAATTATTGACGTAATCTCTCCATAATCTATTTACTATGCAATGGGTATCACAAATCCGTCTAAATTCTTGACTCTAGATTCTGCCTATTTTGGGTTTCCCTGCGATTGCCTTTAGTACTTTCATTTCTAACGTTCTGAGCAGTTATTTGGTTTTTCTATTTAGTTTTTCTATTTAGTTTTTCTACTTGGTTTTGCGTATTTTTTATTTCCTCTCTATCTATCTCGCCTCTGTTGTATACACCATGATTTGGTCTGACACACGTTTTGTATATCCGAATTATGTTTCCAATAATCATGTGTTCATTGTACTATACGACATTTCTTAGGCATCCAGATGTTTACTAACTGAGATAGATATGTTCTCATCACCACTATGGCAGCATCATCTGCATGGCATAGTATGTTAATGACCTTATCTCCCTTAGTAGATTCACTATATTTTTTATTATTAAAAGCGTTTTTTTATGTATTTTTATTCTGTTTGTGTAAGAAAACGTTTTAGGTGTATATATTGTTGTTGTATATTTTGTTATAAAGGTGTTTGTTTCTTTGTTGTTCTCAATATGTGTTATTTTCTAAATGTTAATATTATTTATGTCCTGAATTGAGTTGTTGTAACTTCTGGGAATGTAATTCAACGTATTATACTTTATTGATTTATAAATAATAAAAAAACATGTCAGCCTTATGGTGTACTGGGTAGTGCGTTTTAATGTCACTGAATAAATAAAAATATATAATACCATAAATATCAATCCACGCTGAATAATTTTATCGTGGCGTCTGGGTTTTATTGTCTTCTAAAATGGGCCTTAATGTGCCTACTGTATTGACCCGATCTATTGTTGACCACAAATAATAGGGAAGAGTTATGACTCGTAAATGAATAATAGTGAGTATTTATGTCCGCTGGTTCTGGGAGCAACAGGTACAAGGATAGCGTCATTTGATATAAACCACCGTAATTCAAGATTAACTTTGATTTAGATGCGGATCATAAACATTGAACCGTTAGAAATATCGTTAACGTTTGTAGGAAGAAAATAGAGGCCACTAAATTCCTTAGGGCCTTACTTATAAACTGGTATAAAGTTACGCCTTGGCGTATTAGTAGAATAAATATAGTATTCCTATCCTTATTATACTATCATGCCTAGGTGTAACTTTATACTAAGGTTATGATAAGCTGCTGATGATGCGATTCTGTTAGCAAGCAGCAACGAGAATTCGCAAAACATAGTATCTAGAAAATATTATGAATGCCTGGAGAGCAAATTGGCGATGAACAAAAGTAAGTCAAAAGTGATGGTATTTGAAAGGTGAAGTGAGGTTACTGATTGCATAATACATTAATGTAAACAACGACTGACTTGAAAAATAAAAGTGGAAGAATTTGTGTATCTGGGAAACCTGTTTTCAAGCGATGAAAGAGTAGAACAAAATTTGGAATGGAGAGTGAATGCGGGCAACAAAATAAACGGCACTCTAAGCACAGTAATTGCTAATAAAAATATGTCAGTCGAAGATAAACTGGTAGTGCACAACAGAGTTTTAGTCCCAACACTTATGTATGGAAGTGAAATATGGAACTGGCAGAGGAACGATGAAAGCCGAGTGAACGCGGTTGAAATGCGATCTCTTAGACGAATGTGAGGGAAATCAATGTATGACAGGGTTACGAATGATAAAATCAGGCGAGAATGTAAATCTGAGTCAGGTATTATTGATAAGATTTAGAAAGGGTCTCTGAGGTGGTTTGGTCATGTATAAATAATGGAAGACAAGAGAATAGTAAAACAAATATATATGGCAAAAATGAACGGTAACGTGAGACAAAGACGACTAAGGAAGACGTAGCATGATCAGATAAACCAAAATCTTAAGTCTGGTCATGTCAAAATCAGACAGAACCAGCAGGTGTATGAATGTGGAAGAGACTAGAAATGTATGCCAGGATAGACGTGTGCAGCGGTTTATTCTCTCTGCCTACCCCTACGGGAAAATGGCGTAATAAAAGTTTTAAAAAAAAATGTTTTTATATATTTAGACCCCTGTATTTAGTAGCCTTACGTGTTATGTACAAGGCTAAGGTACTTGGAAAAAAACGTTTTTGTTTGTCTTGGAAATGGGATGTTCGATCACTGATTTTGGTTTATAATAAGCTCATAAAGATGAGTCCAATAACCATTGTTGCAAAGTTCAAGAACAATGGCGCGTGATAACTACTTTTAACTACAGTGTGGATATCTGTTAAGGATATTCCATCTTTCCTGCATTCTGCTTCAAGATTATGGCTTTGTAAACTTAAAATGGGCTTTCAAATAACAGATGTTCGATACTCAGTGAAGAAATATCATCGCATGGACAATGGTATCATTCCTAATTTAAACCTGTAAAGGTAACTTCTCATAGCTCCGTGTCCGGTAAAAATTTGGGTCGTTTCGAAAGTACTTTGGTGATGACGACGGAAGTTTGCTGCATCAGCTAACGGCGTGATGGTAGTAGTAGTGGTATAAATAATGCCCATAGATTTTCACAGCCGTTTGAATTCGAAGTGAGTTGTCTGGGTTATTATGCTGTGCGTCGTTCACTTTCTTTTTACAGATTTCAGATTAACAAGTTTTTTTTTCAGATTATTAGCGCCCAACATTCGTTCAGATCGGTCCGCAGGAAACATGACGCGCCAGTCCAAACTGCGCGCTGAACTTTGCGTGTAAAGCGAGACGGCGCATGGTACTATAGTAGACGCTAAAAATTCTAAAAGCTCCTTGTGCGATGTATTTCATTCTGAAATAATGAAACAAATAGTTCAATATGATTTTAATTTTTAAAATATGTCAATTATACATTATTTATTTACTTAAACACTTTATATACATACACAGTTTACAGACATATGCATAAGGGCGGGAATATTGCCTTCAGGCAATTTGCTCCTACCTATCCTAACCGTTTAATTTGAGTAAATCAGTGGTATATGAACATATTGCAGGTTTATAATAATATTTTAAGTATAAAACAAAACATCAATATATATATTTGGAAAATTTATTTAGTACCATTTTTGTGAAAATCACCTCAAGGGCGCTGTACAATAAATAAATATCCCAGCACATCTTGTAGCTACAGAGCACTTGGACGGTTATACCAATAATGATATATTACAATTATGATATATAGGAGCTAGATTACAGCACATTATGCAGCTACCGAGAGCATGGACAATAAGAAATCTAGCCTCTATTTACATATATATATATTTTTTATTTGACAATGAAGTTTAGAGTTTTGGTTATATTTTAAAAATGAAAATTAAATGAAATGAAAAAACAAATTTATAAAAATAGAAGTTAGATTGAAACAAGTCTTGCAGCTACTGAGCACATGGACGATTAGAATTTTCGAACCCATTTATTAAGTTTAGATATTTGATAGTTTTTTTTTATTTTTATTTTATTGAAATAAACGGCACTTAGTGCCTTTTACACATTAGTTACAAATACAATTAAATATACATACATGTAAGCATAAGTAATACAGAGCATCAAAAACAATATGATTAATTTAGAAAGTCTAAGAAATATAAACTAAATAAAAGAATAAAATATTACCAGTTATAGAATTATCGATAAAAACAGATAATTTGGTATTTGAAATACTTAGAACCAGTTAAAAAAACTAAGAAGAAAATTTTGAATAACATTAAAAAATATATATATGTATTATTATTGAAAATAAAATTTAGGTTGATAACATTTTCCTATTGAAGCAAGATTACTAATCGTCTTGCTAATCGTAAAATGATTAATTAATTTACAAAAATTAACATTGAGCATAATTGTAAATTTATAAAGTGTTCATGCTAAAAAGTAAACAATAATAAAACAAAACTGATATTAGCACTATGGATAGAAAAAACATATAAAAATTTCCACATATACATTTTTTAAGAAATAAAAATGGACGAAATATCTACACTCTACTATGAAGAGAGGAGTAGGTATAGAGGGAAGGAAAGTGAAGGTAAAAAATAAAAAAGTTCATTGAAACGAACATTTTGAATTGTCAAGAAATTGAAATCACCCCAAAACTGTGTGTTTTATGCGTAACATTTTTTTTTTGCTGAAATTTATTCATAACATTATTAAACACTGCCACAAACTTATTTTGCTTCGATAAACTATTTCATGTTTAAAAAATCTCTTGCCGGAAAATCGGGTACGTGGTTTCTGAAAAACAAACATGATGCGAGGTTTTGCGAGAAAAAAGCGATAATACGAGTAGATTAAATTAAACATTAGTTGCTTAGAGAATGTTCAGTGGTATGGAAAATTGAAAGTAACAAATGTTTTCTTGTACCCGGTAAAAATAAGAGGGTTTAATTTACTGAAAAGTTTCTCTAACATGTATGAAAAAATAATATAGTCAAATACAAGAGTGAGACGTACGCTCAAATTATGGCTAATAGGAAAAAGTTTTTTGTGTCAACACAAATGAATGATGATAATATGAACTATCGTAAATGATAGTTTTTAATTGCAAATAATAAAATTAAAATTAAAGTACGGGATACTATGTAATGTTTTTAAATAAAATAATTATTAATGTAGGTTATGTTTTGAAAAAAATCGAAGCAATATATAAGAACCTATTTACGAGTTGTAAGCCAACGATTTAGCCGGACTTTTAATTTTAAAGACTTTGTTGCGAACTATGTGGGTATGCATTGTCAACAATGTTTATTGTCACTACTCAACATCCTTTGATCCACAACCACTGTTCACACCAGTATCCTTTGATCATCCACCACATTAAGACCTCGTGTAGTAAATCGCACGTTTATTTTGTTGAACGTGTGCTGTATCATAGACTTTGTTTCCACCAACCACCAGTGTTAAGCTCCAGATTGGGAGTCTGTCCCTGGTGTTGGTGCCACTCACAATTGACCACTTGGACCACTGCAATTCCATCAAGAACGAACCAGGTTAGTGTCATCCATTCGTAATCCATCTCATTCGTTGGGGTTGTGACCGATAAACACGGCATACCGCATTTCGAGGATATTCACTTATTTCATTAAAATTAAAATACAGTTCACTCCGCAAAATAATATCCTAGAAGCCCTAGAGCTTCGAACCCCACAATTTTTCGCCCCGCATCCGCGTAGGAATTTACATTTCCAACCAAGACTATTTATTGGGTAAATATAAAAAATAAAAAAAAATGATTCTAATAAAAATTAACTACTTTAAAAGAACAATGTTAAGATTATGTCCAAATGTTTGTAAACATACTGGATTTCCTCCCTAGGGAGTTATTCAGACCTCAATTTGTAGCAACATTCAACAATTGCAACAAAAAAGAAAGCGGTCTTATAATTTATTCAAATATTTAAATTTTGGTTGCTATTTTAAACAAGTTGTAAATAACTCATCATCCTCATTCCCTTTTTCGCACCTAATGATACATAGGGCATTTCATTGGTACACCAACCGCAGTGTACCTTGTTAATTTTTGTTACATGAAGGTAAGATGATCAGTCTTACGCTTCAGGTACCAGTCCAGGGACTATGTAATATACTGGTGTAATAGCACCTTTTTAAATAAATATTTCATGTCAACCATGTTAGGAATCGAACCCGAAACCTCCTCTCTTGCATAGTCAGCAAACGCACTGACCACTACACCGCGCGGCCGACTAAAATAAAGTAAATAACTCACTATTAGAAAATGTAAATCAAGTTGGGGTAGAATGGGGTTCGAACCTCGGACCTCTGATCCGTGAGTCCGTAATACTAGCCACGGGAACACAACCCGGGTTTCAGCTCGATTTATGCACAATAGCCAACGGATGAAAGAGTTGAGGAAATGTGGATGGAGAATGTTACACAGTGTGTAATGTGGCCACTTAAACCAGCCAATGGCAGGTAATAAGCCCTGTAAATATCTAGACTTCCACATTCCCCTATCAGAATAGTTTTCCATATCTGTTGCAATAAATTTGGATAGTCACTGGTTATTCCAAATGTGTAAATTTAAGTCACACTAGTCATTTACTTCTATAATAATTGTGATCTCTCCGGAAACAGAACCCGGAACCCCAGTGCGAGGAAAGCATCTTTAATCATTACACCACGGGGGTCACCATTGTTATATTTAATTTACATCCTAACATTCCAAGGGTACCAAAGCGTATTTCCTTTATGAAAGAAAGCAGATGCGACTTTCTATCGTTAAAAGTATTTTAATTTTTCTGTATTTAAACATTTTTGACAAGGGAATACGGAAGTCAAGGGATTCACAGGGCTTATGACTTGTCATTGGCTGGTTTAAGGGGATACTTTGCACGCCACGTAACATTTGCTATTCTGCCTATGTTTAAACATCCACATTTCCTCAACTCTTCCATCTGTGCACTTTTGTGAAGTAAAAGAGCTGAAAAATTTATCATGTGGGTGAGATTCATTCGGCTGAGACAATTCATCTACCAGGCAACGCCTTAAAACATTTTCTAAATTTTTATTCTTCTTATACCAGTTTACTAGTTTTATCGTATTCATTTCATATTTTGACATAGTCAAACCAGTGACTAGTTTCATCGTGTTCATTTCACATTTTGACCTACTCAAACCGGTGACTAGTTTCATCGTAATTATTTCACATTTTAACACACTTAAACCGGTGACTAGTTTCATCGTATTCATTTCATATTTTGACATACTCAAACCGGCGACTAGTTTCATAGTGTTCATTTCACATTTTGACATACTCAAACCAATGACTAGTTTCATCGTATTCATTCCACATTTTGACATACTCAAATCGGTGACTAGTTTCATCGTATTCATTTCATATGTGAACATACTCAAACCAGTGACTAGTTTCTTCTCTCTTCTTCTTTTTTTCCTTTTAAAGGGAACATGTGGATATCACCAGTTGCCTCCAGGAGCCCTCCGATCGCCAGCCAGCACTCTCGCCTACTCCTACGTCAATCTCGCGCCCCGTAGTTTCGCTGAATAATGTCGATAAATCGTCTTCGACGGCCTTCTAGGACGACGTGAGCCCGGAGGTTTAAAGCAGAGGCAACTTGGGTTTAGACTATCCTGAGGCATGCGCAGCACTTGTTCAAGCCAGGTCCACCACCGCATCGTCAAGACGCTCGTTATGGGTGGCTTCTGCATCCGTTCTCGGACTTAAATGTTAGTTATAAAATCGAACCGAACGAATAATTAAAATATTCTCCTGAAGTAATTCCTGGTGTTCTGAGCTTTGGTAAGGTGCCAAAGTTCGCACCCATACAAGAGTACGGGTATAATACAAGAGTTGACAGAGTAAAAACTAGAGTTCTAGACAACACGCATCATGTTAAAAGTTGTTCGTAGGGAAATATCGCATACTACTATAAATATGTACTATAAATACCTATAAAAAAATATGAAATGGATTTAGAATAGTTAATTGTATTTTCAAAAGCTCTATGTGTATACTGTGGAGAAATGTTTTCATACATAAATGTAAAAAAAAAAAACAATAAAAATACGTTCGTAGAAAGACGCAACGTGTTTGGCCTTGGTTGTTGAGACGTCAAGATTCACGAAATTGTTCGATACTCATTTCAATGGCAGGAACAAATAAACATGAATTGTGACGTATTAGGGGCGTGGCCGATGGAATATCAATTTTTGCGGGAACTCAAAATTACAAATTTAAAAGTATTTTTTATGCTACTAATAATTGGCAAAACAATTTTTAATAAATATAATAAAAAACGTGATATTTTCCTGTTCCTAGGCGGGTTACGAGCTCTTTGTGCATGCTTCTATTTTCAGTTATGTGAACTCCCAAGAATTTAGTAAAAAATATTTAGAAAAATAATAAAATATTGATTTCCGGTTTCCGGAAGCCAACTCACCAATCAGCAGAACTCGCCGACTAGAACAGGTGACTTCACTGCCGTAGTAATTAAAAAAATAATTGCGCTGATTATTATCATATTATTATCATACGATACAATAAAATGTAAAAAGATTAGTTAAACATATATATAGATAGTCTATGTAGATAGTCTTTATAGATAGATATATACAGATAGTCTATATAAAATATAAATAAATATTTAAAGATAGTCTATTAGATAATAAAAAAATTAACTGAACTTCCTTATTGAAAAACAAACTGAGTTAGTTAGACTGCCTTGTGCCTTAGTTCCGATTTATTGAATTAAGCTTTAACAAATACACTGTAACAGATTATACAAGTGAATAAACAGAGTTTTATTACCGCCTGCGTTATAATTGCGGTATACGCATTATAAAGAATGACAAAATCCGCCACAAGCCTTTAAAACAGAACGCCGAACTCACAGAGAAAAGGACAATGAAGGCATTAGTGCTAAATTAGATTAAAATCGCAGTTTGCGAAATTGAAAAGGATGAGCCAGTTTCACTTTTAAATATTCAATTTGATACGCTTTCGTCAAAATAGGCGAAATGAAAGCATTATATTTTTTTTCCCGCAACCTATTTCGACTAAACTTTTTACGGATCGACTGGCCCCAATCCGATTTTATATATTTTTTTGTTTTTTTATAGCCTTTCAGAGTATACGCGGTGCCAGCCAAATTTGTTTAATAGGTATTTAAATATCGTTTTTCTATCAATCTCTCGCAAATGCCTCCCAGATACTGTCTTAAAAAGACAACTGCAGTTCGGAATGATTATGCTTAGCTAAAATCGTCAATACCGACGTCTCGAGAAAGGCCTTATGAGTGCGTTGCGTCGTCGCAACGGATCAACGCACGGTATGGCCACACCTGCGTTAAAAATATCGATGGTCAGTTTTTTATGCGGCGCAGAGCATCACTCTTTCTCCGCTTCGTCTCTCGTTCGTCTCTCGTTCGTCTCTCGTTCGTCTCTCGTTCGTCTCTCGTTCGTCTCTCGTTCGTCTCTCGTTCGTCTCTCGTTCGTCTATCATTCGTCGATTCGTTGGAACGTCGTCTGCGACGACGCGACGCAACGCATAATGTGGCATGTCACTGAAAAATATATGCAAAATGACGCAGCGTTGACGTTGCGACGACGCAACGAAACGCAACGCACTAATGAGGCCTTTCTCTTATGGGTTTTTGTCCTTCCTCTTATGGGTTTGGTTTAGTTTCTGAAGAAATAAATAAAACATTTGAAAGTTTTACAATTATTAAATTATTGGTTATTGAAACTAGGTATACATTAAAAGCCCCCCCTACAACTACAATTGTACAAGTGAACTTACATTCTAACTAAGTCAAAGTTACACATTATATTTTCTGAGTTAAATTTTACCAATTAATAAACTAAAATATGTTAAAAGCTATTTTATAACAAAGGAATAGGGTGTGTATGTGCAGGTGTAAGTAAGAAGGTGTATGTCCTTTATAAATTATTAATCAGCCCAGAATCAAAGTTAGAGTATTGCTAATACATACAAGGTAAAAGTAGAAAGGGTCCGGTTTACGAAAACAAAATACGGGTAAGGCCGAAGTTCAAAACTAGGCAATGAATCTTTTAAGCTCTCCACTATTACAAGGTGCCATGAATAATTCAATCAACTACCTCCAGAGATAATAATAATAGTTTTGAACTGTATTTTGAGTTTGTCCAGAGTCTTGTAGACATGTACTGGATTTCACCCTCTAGTGAGTAGTTTTTTAATATTTTTTTTAATAGTCTTTATTTAATAAATTACTCACATTATTACAATATTAATATATTATAAAAAAAAACAAAGTATTAAAATATTTGTTGTCCCGATAAACTATCAAATAATAGTTTGTCATCTCGTGCTCAGACATTAGTTTTAATTAAAAATGAAATAAAAGAGTACAGACATAATATTGCGTCCCTACATGTAAAACTTTGAAAAATTAAAAATATTATTAAGAAGATAGAAAAGTAAAAATTCATCAAAACCAGCGATTTATAATTTATTTTTTTTAAAGTAGGAGAATAGAGAAAAATAATACAATTAAAATTTAAAAAAAACCATTGACTTGAATATATTTTGACTATAGGAAAAAATATGAATACATATATTTAGTGTGTGCTTATAAATGTAACCAAAACAAGTTAAAAAATAAAACAAAGTAAATCGAAAATTTCAATTCATATCTACAGAAAAAAAAAAAAATAAAAGTACCTTTTAAAATTAAGATCTAAAAAATGTTTATTTTGTGGTTGAAGTGTGTTTATTAAAGTTAAAAAATTAATTAAAAAACCCGTTTCGGAGTTTTAAAACGTTTTAAATTTTAAAATATTATTTATAAAGAAATTAATTATCCGTTATCCGTTATCCGTAAGCCATTTACAAAAAACACAATTTTGGTAGACCAAAAAAGTAACCTTAGGCATATAATTGTTTTTTCCTAAAAATGCTAGTCAATATTAAAATGTAATTGCAAGCGTATGTTTTTTTTTTAAAAAATAAACTTTGTTACTTACGTGTTTATTTGTTAGTACCCCAGCTAAAAACATATTACTACTAAAAAATAAGTTCTATCAATTTTTATGTTAGTTATATTTGTCGGCCTCGTGGTGCAATGATCAGGGCGTTAGCCTACCATGCAAGAGGTCTAGGGTTTGATTACCGACATGGTTAATCCAAAATATTTATTTTTAAAAGTGTTTTTACACTAGAATATTTCATAGTCCCTGGACTGGTACCTGAAGCGTAAGATTGATCATCTTACCTTCATGTAACACAAATGATTAAAATAAGCTGCGATTGGTGTACCAATGCAGTGCCCTATGCACCATTAGGTGCGGAAAGAGAATTATGATAATAATGACATACACCGCAAGACAAAAAAAATTACGAGTTTACCTGCTACCGCGCCCCTTGACTTTACTGAACCCTTTTTCTAAGAAATCCTTTATCGATACCTCTTTCTTTTGTTTAATAAATTAAGGACACTATGTGTCACCTTTCTACAATATTTACATTTTAAAATGTCTCAACAGTCTTGTTTTACCCGCGTTTGAGTGAACATAACACAACAATCATGGAAAGTGCAAAGCAAATGTCGATTGCGATAAAATCCAAAATAATCACATTGTCGCAAGAAAACATATCTTATTGTGAAATATCTCGTCGAGTTGGGTATTCAGAAGGTGCAGTGAGGTTTTTATTTAAAAAAATCCAAGAAACTGGATCCATAGAACGGAAAAAAGGAAGCGGACGGGGGCGCGTGACATCTGCCCGAGATGATCGCTTAATAAAAAAAATTGTTATGCGCGATCGATTTTTAACGGCACCTGAAATACACGCAGAGGTGCAGTCTACCAGCACATCAACATTTTCAGTAAAAACAGTGTCCAGGCGGCTTGTTGGAGCATGGTTTCCAAGCACGGAGTCCCGCAAAGAAACCATTACTCACGGACAAAATGAAGAAGGCTAGACTGGATTGGGCGAAAGAGCACCAGAATTGGACCTTGAAGGATTGGCAAAATGTTGTTTTCTCTGATGAATCAAAATTCAACCTTTTTGGTCAGACGGCAGAAAGATAGTTCGACGAAAACGTGGGGAAAGATATCATCCGTCGTGCGTCACTCGAACCGTTAAACATTCACCCTACGTGATGATTTGGGGGTGCATGACAGCATACGGTTTAGGACCTCTAAATTTTGTACAGGGTACGATGAATGCCATTCAGTACAAAAAAGTGTTAAAAAAACATATTATTCCAACAATCGAGGACATTACGCAGTATACCGCGGACCCAATTTTTCAGGACGATTCTGCGCCGTGCCATAGAGCCCGCACTGTGAGTACAAATATATATATTTTTTAATGCATTTTGTGACAACATGATAAATAATTTATTGTTTTTTTATAGATCAATGAATTCAAGGAGAAAATTGGCTTAAAATCGTTGACGTGGCCCGGGAATAGCCCTGATTTGAACCCGATAGAAAATTTATGGGCGATTATGAAAAAAAAAGTCGGGAAAAAAAAATCAAAAAACATTGAGGAATTAAAAAAAACTTAATTCAAGTTTGGGAAGAAGAAATAACATCAGAAATTTTAGATTCGCTTTACGCTTCTCTAAATAATAGAATTTTACATGTTATAAAAAATAAAGGTGAATTCACTAAGTACTAAATATTTTTAAATGTTATAAATATCTTTAAATGTAAAATACTTTAATTTAAAATAAAGCGATAAGAACCTACTTCTTAAATATGAATTAAAAAATAACATGTCTTTTATTATTCCATCACAAACACTCGACCATAAATGAACCGTTATGGGTCTCTAAGGTTCGGGTAATCTGATACCTGATATATAATGGCAATTTCTAAGTACAATTCATGAGTAAGATTTTTTATTTTAACCTTGAAATAACGAGTAGTCATCACATATGTCAAACAATATAAAAAAAACTAATTAAATATCAAGAATAATTCATTATATGTCAATTTTAGTTTTTTTTGAGAACTCGTAAATTTATTTGTCTTGCGGTGTATCTTATTCTATTAAGCTAGCAAACTGATTCTCAACTATCAAGTTTTTGTCGGTGAGTTAGTTTCCCGAAAACCAGAAATCTATGACAACGATTCATTATTGATCGATTTGGAAGAACTTGTGAGGTAGTTCGTTTTTATTAAAAAAAAAAAAAATTTCACACGTGTTCAAGGAACTTCACCGAAAAATCATATGCTTTAATTTTTATTGCGTTTAAGAAAAAATAATTATATTCGAACTTCCGTAGCACTGACCTTCGTCATTGAGCTTTTTGGCCTGCTATTTAAAAAAATTACATTAAAAATAAGCGAAAAAATGTTTGCACCAAAATATTCTCCACGAAAAATTTCGAATACATTTTCTTAAATCTTTGATGTTTTTAATACAACGGAGCTTTATTTTAAGTTTCGCTTATCAAGTTTCATTTTCCGTATTTCAATAGCTACATTGTTTGTTTAAGTAACCTGCATCAGGGTTGGAACATTTTATTTCATCAAGTACTGCATAATATTTGCATTCACTTTGTTTACGATGCGATGCAGATAATTTAGTTAAAAATATGGGGATATTGAGTTGAATTTAAGCGTCGACGGAAAGAAATATGGCACTGTAAACATTACTATTATTTGTTTGACTTGAATACATTGTGTCGAGTGGAATAATGTACATTTGTTTTGGTTTGATATTTTGTAAATTGTATTATGATAGTTGTATCGTCATAAATTAAACGTAATTAAACAGAGAGCAGACAGTCCACGATTTTGGAAAAATTAAATATTGGTGTTATCTGGTGCAGTAATGTCAATTCTATGCTCTGCTAAAATCAGCTAGGCCACTTTTATACAAAAAACTGTAATAATCAGCTACTAAAAATAGTGTTGATCATAACGATATTTTTTAATTTTCGGAAAACACCCTCAGGACAAGAAAAATCTTACTTTTTCTATCAATCAGTACCTTCAGAAATCTAGTTCTCTTTTTATTTATTTATACTTGCATATTGTTTGTATTCTTTTTTTTCAGAACAGAATAATGTTCCCTCACTGGGGTGTCCCGTGCCGAGGGAAACATTTTACAAAATATGTAACATGCCTAAGATTAGCTATTTAACAAAGTTAAGATAATAATAACAATAAAAAAACGTAACTTATCCAATTAACCTAATTATAATTAACATAATAAACAATAAAAAAACAAAAATATTCATAAAAAACATAACCAATTTATAAAGGGTCAATTAAAAAAAAATCATTAACAGTGCATACATTTTACCTATATGGCTTGATCCACTCATCGATCAGTGCGCAACCCACCTCCACTATCCATTTCTTAAAAGCAATTTTATATTGTGAGAACTTACTAATCGTCCTTATGGATAATGGAAGTAGATTGTACACTTTAACCGAGTAGTTAAATAAATTAAAGTGGATAATTGGATAGTAATTTTATTTTTTTGAATTCATTAAATCAAATATACATGTCGGTCTCGTGGTAAAGTGGTCAGCGCATTTGCCTATCATGCAAGAGGTCTTGGGTTCGATTCTCGATATGGTGGACTTAAAATATTTATTCAAAAAAGTGTTTTTACACTAGAAAATTTCACAGTCCCTGGACTGGCGTCTGAAACGTAAGACGATCATCATACTTTCATGTAATAAAAATGATCAAGATACACTGCTATTTGTATACCGATGCAGTATCCTACGCACCATTAGGTGTGAAAGAGGGAATGATGATGATGGTGAAATATGCCTGCAACAAAAAAAATGTTTTAAGGGTTTTTTTTTAGTTGCAAATTATTTGTACCTTGCTTTTATTATATGCAAGGTTTTATCGGATATATTTATCTTTAGGTTATATTCAGTTGAATCGATTTTTTTTACCGTAGATAACAATAATAAAAATAAAAGCAGAACCAGAATAAACAAAATAACTCTAGAAATATTACATTAATAAATTTATTTATGGAAAATGAATTGTTTAACAGTATGTCTCTATGCTTTTTTTGTCAAAATGTCTGAGCTTCAGAATATTCTGTTTTTTGCTTAATTTAACACAATGTTTCACCACCGCGTGAAAAGGTTTTTTTTGCACAGCCCTTTAAGAGTTAAAACTCAAAATATTTTTCATGTAGGATTTAAATTGATAATATTTTTTCTAGTGTTGATAAGTCAAACCCTGAATTTAAGGGCGTGCACGCTTCATACTGGACATAAATTTGATATTTGTATTAAAATATATTTTACATAGTTTTTTCAAACACGCAATGTTTTTACCTTCCAGATTACTCTTTCGAAAGTTTCAAGGGCCGCATATTTAGCATAAAGAAGGCATCCCTTAACCTCAAATAATTTGTATCATAAATAAAGCTCAGGTGAGTCATATTTTTTGCCGGAGGTGAAGTTTTGATTAGCCTAATGGATATGGAGCTCTGCTGTACAAGGCAAGAGTAATTTTTACCTGCTACTGACACGTGCCATTCACGTGTGAGGTTCCTTCACGTAGAAAGCCCTTCAATATAAGGCATGTTAGTGGTGTATCACCCTCAGTGAGAAATCTAACTCCCTATTTTGACTGTTTCCTATTTATTTTCTCTTTGATATTGAAAAGCCTTTGTACCAACATGTTTCGATACTAAAAAATGCAATTTAAAAGTAATTCGACGATATTTTGTGTTTTTTCAAATGTATGTAGTGCAACGATTGAATTCCATCCCGTGGTGAATAGTTTTAAGGACATATTACAACGGAAATTGGAAAAAAAAATCAAAGAAGGGAATACGGAAGCCTAGGCATTTACAGAGCTTATGATCCGTCATTAGCCAGTTTAAGTGGTCATTTTATAAACTGTGTAACATTCACCGGTTTGACCATGTTTGAACATCCGTATTTCTTCAATTCTTCCATTTGTTATTTTTTTAAATAATCTAATCTGATGTTAATTAAACAATGTTTGATTATGTCCAAATGCTTGCAGACTGGCTGGATTTCCTCCCTAGGGAGTTGTTCATATTTAAATTTATTTTAACAGAGAGGGAAAAAAATTGAGAAGGGAATATGGAAGTCTAGGCATTTACAGGGCTTATGACCTGCCATTGGCTGGTTTAAGTGGCCACTTTACACACTGTGTAACATTCACCATTCTGCCCAAGTTCGAACATCCACATTTCCTCAACTCTTCCATCTGTTGACTTTTGTGAAGTAAAAGAGCTGAAACCTTTATCACATACTTAATCAAACAGACATAATAAAACATTGTTAAATTACTACCTGGTAAAAGAAGAAGTATACAAATTGAAAAATTGTTTTCAGGCGTTGCCTAGTAGGTGATTTGGTTCAGCCGGATGAATCTCACCCACGTGATAAAGGTTTCAGCTCTTTTACTTCACAAAAGTCAACCGATGGAAGAGTTGAGGAAATGTGGATGTTCAAACTTGGGCAGAATGGTGAATGTTACACAGTGTGTAAAGTGGCCACTTAAACCAGCCAATGACAGGTCATAAGCCCTGTAAATGCCTAGACTTCCATATTCCCTTCTCAAAAAATTTTTCCCTCTCTGTTGAAATAAATTTAAATATGATGTTAATTAATTTATTAAATTACTAAATTGGACAAAGTTGATTTTGATACAAGTAAATACAGTTTTTGCTACCATTCATGTTTGCAATATGGTTATGAGGATGAATGACAATATCCGTCAAAGGACCTATTTGTAATTTGCCAAACACACAGTGGCAGTGAAAGTAGTAGAGTTAAATTTAATTAAAATTGCGACATATAAAATAGAAAATCCTTAAAGAGTAACTCGTCCATTGACAAAATAAACATTGCTTTTTTGTAGGAGTGAAACCGATAAGAAGATCCACGGTCTTTCAAACGGTTTTAGGTATGTGAAGGTATATAATGTTGTTTCGATGTGGTGAGATTCATTTGAATCTTGTAGAAGTTAGTATGAAAATGGGAAAAAAAAATCTGGCGTTGTCAAGTACAATAAATAATTTAGTACAATGAATGTCACCAACATCAATTAAGGTTTCGATTATTAAATTTTACAAAAATCAACCGATGGAGGAATTGAAGAAATATGGATGTTTACCCATAGGCAGAATACCACATGTTCCACAATTTATAAATTCACTATTTAATTTTGCCAAAGACAGGTTTCTAAAATGTTCTATATCTCTGTTTTAATGTATTTATCTTAATTGCTCTTTCGAGGTGAGAATTCATTTTTTGTCTTTAAACATTTGTACAAAATCAAAATATTTTATCAATCTTGATTAAATTTCTAGAGGTTAAATAAAAAAAGGGTTACAGTTTATATCACGTCGGGGTCACCACTGTTAGGATCTTGAAAATATTCACCATCTCTGTTTTAGTGTGTTAGTGTAAACTTTGTTCATGAATGTCTGCACATTTGGCTCGAAATATTTTAGTATCTCGATTTTGGTATCAGTGAGTTTAAAAATGTTAAAATTTTAGAAAAATTATGTTCTGAGGTGCAATCATCATCTCCATCCCATAAACGCTCCTTAATAGTTGTATATCCTTCTTTGTCTAGAAGTTCTTTCTAGAATTGCTGACTAACTGTCAACCTTGAAAACTAAGAGAATTAACTACACTTGCCTTAGTCTAGTAGTTCTAACAAGAATTGCCAACGAGCTTTCAACCTTAATAACAGAGAACCTTGACCAAGCTTGCCTACTCATTAATTTAGTGTTCAGTGTCGAAAATCGGTGTTTATTACAGTAAATTGACAAGTATATAATATGATCTGTTTGCAAAACAGTGACAAAGGTAAATTATACAATAAAAAATTGTATTAGAAGGCAACAGTCAGCTATCGCCGACTGCTCCATGCTAGGAAATTCAACCCTTCGGGCCTCATGTGACAGGCCCTCCAGATCTCGTTTTACGGCCCTCCGTTGATCGGTCGCTCGGGCCTCAGTTGATTGGCCTCGGGTCTTGGTTGGTTAGGATTTTGAGCACCTTGAAATATCGCTCGTTTGGGCCTCACAATTTATTTTTGTTCAGAGCAATCTTAAAGTGATAATCGCCGCTCAGAATAATGCTACTAAAACAGCGTAAAATTAACTAATATAATATATTCAATATCTACATAGAAAAATCGGTTAGTAAGCGAGTAACATTAAATAGCGATGAATCTGTAATTTAAAATAATCACAGCCAGCTATAGCTGACTATAACATGCAAGTTTATTTGGCACACCGGGCCTTAATAAATTTGTTCCAAAGGCTTTAGCTAATTAATTTAAAAATAAAGAACATGGAAATCTGAAAAAAAAAAAATTACAAAAATGACGAAACGAAAAAAAAAATACTGGAAAAGTGCGTAAAACCAGTCAAAATTCATGGAAATAAATCTCCAAAAGGTGTAAACTGATAGAAAATAATAAAATGTAGTGAAAAAGTATACGAAGTTTAAAAACATTTATTTATTTGTCATTTTTGTTTACAAACAATGAAAAATAATATGAAAAAATAAATATAGCATATTTTTTGTCAATTACATCACAACACTAATACAAAAATTGTTTTGCATATCTTTTAAAATATAGGCGCTTCTATAGTATCAGAAATGATGTATCGAAGTATTGTGGAGAAGACGTAATCTGCCGTTATGTGATCCTCTTTGCAAGTTTCGAAGATAAAGGGAAGTCAAGTGATTAGTTTGCATCTTCAAAGATTTTGGATCACTAACCTAGATAATACTAAGATCTGATATAATTTGTTAAGCAAACTATACAGCTCCAACGCAGCGGCAGCAACATAATATTATATTATGATCCATTTACAGGGAGTTGGAAACTACTCGTAGAAGTTTTCATAGTACTCAGATATTGAATCCAACAGGAACGTTTATAAAAACTTACAACTTACTGTTTATTTAAAAATTGAGCTGTATACATAATTAATTAATATCTCAACTACTTTGAAAATTACCATGATTTTTTTGTAATCATCAAATAAACCTTAACACATTAGAAAATAATTATATCACATATTTAGGTTTATTAGATAATTTTAAATGAAATATTTTGTCCATCACGATCTGCAAAAACGATAAAATATCGAGTACCCGGAGAAAAAAATATTTTTTTAAATTAATAATAAATAAAAATACAATATTACAACTAGATACAATTTTTTGCATTAATTAAATACATATATTTACATTACCGTTTCCCATTACGTAAAATAAATAATTCTTCTGTACATAATGGTGAGTGACGTCTAACAATAGTATACTTTATTTTATTAAAAATATTTTTACGATAACATATATAAATTACGAAAAAATTATAAACGATATTTATAATCAGTGTTACATAAAGAAGAATTATAAATGTAACTTTTCACTTCTTTTAAAAAAATATTGTGTTGCTGACTGTACTTTTTATTTTATTTGTTCATTTCATTAAATAAAAATATTCCTCTGAAGTATAATGATGTTGTGCTGTAGTTGTTTTTAATTTAGGAATTAAGATATTACCACTATGTTCTAGGTCACGTACTTACATTTTGTGACCTAGAAATACCACTTTTTATTTTATCTTTATTTATTTGAAGCAAACAATTCTTTTTAAATAGCAATTTTATATCTAAAACCTTAAATTTTTTAAATAATTGAATAGTGGGAAAAGTAAACGGTTTTTTTAAAAAATAACTTTTGTAATTAATTTTTGTATTTTTTCAACCGATAAATATTTGTTTTAAAAGCACCACCCATCCGATTATTCCGTACTGTAATATGGATTGGTAGAATGCAAAGTAAATTATAATAAAATATTCCTTAATCTAATAAATACACATATAAGTTTTCTCATTCTATTTACAATATTATTTATTTGTATTTCATATAAAACATTCATTTGAGAGAAAGATATGTTATCTTATTAAATCACTAAATGAGGCACATAAATGAATTCAAATAAGATGAAAAGAGACAGTGATTACTACATCATTTCCTAACCTCAGGTAACCCCCGTGTGACTCGAGGGAGTTTTTTCACACAGTGTGTTAAAGATTAATAACGATGCATTTTAAGGTCTGATACTCGTATAGATTATGTAAGTATCTTTGTACTTAACAAATTACAACAGGGATGGAGAATACCTAAAATAAGGGAATATGGATGTCAGGGCATTTACAGGGCTTATGACCTGTCATTGGCTGGCTTAACATCATCCATATTCCCTTATTTAAGGTATTCTCCATCCCTGTTGTAATTTGTTAATCTTAATGACTCCCGAGGGGGTAAAATCCAGTATTTTGTCTACGAACATTTGGACAAACTCAAATATTGTATCTTTGTACGTAAATATTTTCACTGAAACGTTCAGTACTTTATAAAGAATCATTATACTCGTATATTATGGCGACAATGAGGAAGTTCAGTGGTTTAAAAAAAAAAATATATTTGTTAATAGACTGTTAAACTAAGTCAAATTTATTTTTTTAAATTTTTATATATAGTATTATCGGCGCTACGATTTTTCAAAGTTTTGTATTTCTGAAATAACTCCGCGTGTAACGTCAGAGGTTCATTTCCGCTTATTCTCATTCAGTTCTTCCCATTGGTCCAGAAGCGACAAGCAGACCGGAAATCTTCCATAGCTCTTAGAAATTAGGTTGATTCACATGAACCAGTGACGTCATTTAAAGTAGTGCGTTTTTATCAAAATATTAATTATTATTTTTTCTGTACATTTTCAAGAAACTTTGCATTACAATTTAATGCTTTAATTTTTACCCCGCGTAAGAAAACATTTTTTGAATCCAATTTCCCGTAGGGCTGAAGTTCCTCATTTTCAGAAACTGACGTGTGAAGGATTCTATGCTAATAGCCTACCACTAGTCGGAAACGAAAGAGTTACGAGTATTGCATTTTGTGACGTAATGTAGTTTGGAGGTTTGTATTTTGCAGTTTTATTATCTAAAACTATTTTACGCATTTTCGAAGTTTTAACGAAGATGTCAAATAGTTTAAACTTTCAAATGGCGTTTGAATCTCATTTCTGGCTAAATCGAGAGTTACGAGTCTTACAGTGACGGTGTTAGGATGACGATTTATATTTAACACTTAAGTAAACTATATTTTAACGACTATTTCCCTTCGGTAATATTCATAGATATTAATGAACTACAGCCAAAGAACAGTTTTGAAAATCAAAAAGTCTCAGTATGCATAAAAAAAAAGTCTCTGTGACGAAACTAAAATGCACGCAAAGATCCATGAAACGACAGATGGTCGGTGTATGTCTAAGAGACAATATAAAAAATAAAGAAATGAGGCACTCAATCGGAATTGTGGATATCGTAGATTGTACAGAAATATCAAAATGGCAATGAGCAGGACACTTGGCTAGGCAAAATGATGGCGGGTGGACACGCAGAAAAATAAAGTGGAGACCATGGGCAAACAAAAGAGGTGTTGGAAGGACACAAAAAAGATGGATCGATGACATTCCCTCGATAACCTGTAAAACATGGATGATAAAAGCGGGTGATAGGAAGAAGTAGAGAGGTTTGTAATCGGCTTTTTTCCAGCGGTGGAGAGAACAAGCTTGAAGAAGTAGAAAAAGAAGAATATTCACAGAAAATAAGTATCAGTTTTTAATGGGTATCGGATGTTATATAGTAGACATCGCGATAAATATCAGATATTTCGATATTTATCTAAATATCATGATATTCCAATTCAAAATGTGAATTTTGACTATTTATTAACACTGCTTAACCTAACAACACTTTCTGAAAGAAGAACTATTAATGATCTCATTGTACTGTATAAAATTGTAAACTCTCTTTTTGACGCACCAAAAATACTTGAATTGATTAATTCTAGAGTACCTGCTGTCAACACTAGGAGTACTTTATTGTTTCATTGCTCCAGTACTTCTTCCAACCAACAAAACAATTCATTGATACCGAGACTGCATAGGTTAGGTAACACTTATGGAACGGCTGCAGACATTCTGTCCAATTCTTTACCATCTTATAAGTCCACAATATCAAGTTAATTTGAAGCTTCTCGTCAAACTATTATTGACAATTCAATTTCATAAATTAAAAAAAATACTTACTTGCTTATTTTTATTACCTTATACTTGTTTTTTATTTTTAACCATTATATCAAATTGCACTGTAGTAATTGGCAAATACGCATTTCATAGATACATATTTTTATTTCTTATTTTTTCGTGATAATATATGCTTGCTTGTTTATTAATTTAACTTAAAAATGTTTTTCTTGCTTACCGTAACACTTTATTTATTTTTTGCCTTACAGAATTTATTTCATAAGCTTATATCTTTGCATTTTTTGTTTATATGCTTACTGTTTTTTCTTGCATACCTTTGTTATTATTGTTTTTTTTTTTTACTTAAACTTTTTATCGTATTCTTTCCAACTAATTTCACATATTTTTTCTGTATATTCTGTTTATTATTTAGTATGTTAGCATGTATTTCATTTTTATTTTTTGTAAATGCCTTTTGGGCGTTAATGAAAAAAATAAATAAATAAATACATATTTTGGAAATCTGAAATTTGTACACCCTACGTACATAGTTTGAACGCAAATAAACATTCGGAAAACTTCGACAGCTTTCAGCCTACTTTTATCCCAAATTTTTCAACTCTATACTCGTACACTAACGTCGGCATCGTGCTTTTAAAAGACTTTCGAAAAAACTGTACTTATCAATGAAAAAAAAAAAATTGGCGACTCTTTGAGACGGAAAAAAGTGAGGTGTAGAGTGGCCTTACTTTAAAGGGGCAATCTTCAGATTTATTTGGCAAATTGCCTATTGCCTAGCCCCCATTGTGAAAGTTCTTCATGTCAGAGAAATAATTAATCTCGTGAATTGGTTGGAACTATATAGAGAGAGATCTCATTATGTCTTCTCGAGGAATAGATCGTAAAGAATAGGTGTGTTGAGATAGTTCAGAGGGATAAGAACTCTCATCAGTCTTATCAAGATTAAGTTAACGCCAGTTGGAAAAACAATTGGAATTAATTGGGCAAAGCTGGGTAATTGAACAGAAACTAAACGGTTTTAAAACTGTCAATACTGAAGTTGTTTGTATCTCAAATTTGAAGATTGCGATTCAAAAGTCATAAAAAAACATTCAAGTCACATGGCAGGGATGAAAATTTAACCCCCAGCTAAAAAACTTTAAAATATGGGAAAGTTTAGAGAATCATAAATTTAGAATTTGGTTTATTTATAGATTTATTTTACCCAAACAGTAGAATTCCGTTTTTGCCAGTTATCAGGGTCGTTTTTAGGAAATATAAAAATAAGGAGATCTTATAATAACAAATAAGAAGTGACGAAAAAGCTTGTTTCGTCGTCAACGCATGTGTATTGCAAACTTTTCGGAAATGTTTAAGAATGTTTTTAACTTGATTCAAACTCACTGCGTTATTTCAAAAGCAATAAAAAGTGATCTTATAGTAAATTTAGCGTTTACTTTCAAAACATTACCTTAATTTAATGGATAATCTAACTATCCAGATTTCTACATATCCAGATAATGTCTGGCATTCATTAATCTGGATAATTGGGGTTTTAGTGTATGGATACAAACGGTTTATCATTTTTTACAGATATGAATACAATACACGATAAAATAAATAGTATGCAGTAAAAAATAGTGTCTCGTGTCGAGTAAGTAACTATGACTAGAATTAATTATCAGATTCTAATCAAATTGAATTATTTTACACCGATACCGAACAAAAGATTAAAAAAGTAAAAACTAGTTGATTTTTCAAGTATTCTCAAATACATTATCACGGGTTACCTGATAATATTACAACCAATCTTTGTGTTTTTTTCTGTGGCGAACGCATCTGCGGATGCGGTTCCTTTCTAAGCTTTCTTGCGTGACACAATGTGAACCAAGCAGGAGCGACCGCATGAGCGATTTTCAAATAAAGGGCTACCTTGAGTGTAAGTGCTTTAAATTGCTTTTATTTATGCCCAGTCATTAGACATTACATTCATCTTTGGCTGAAATTTGCATAGTCCCTTTTTTTTATTTTAACAACTTGTATATTCACATTTTAACTAAATTCCGACGTTAAAATGTCACACGGCCAGCGCCACGTTTTTTGGTAGTCAGATTTATTCAGTTTGAAGAGTTCAGGAATCAAAATTACAATCATTAAATCAATCATTGAATAAGGAAGCAAAGGGATTGTATCTATGGGCAAATAAACTAATCAAGAAACTGTCATGAGGATATCCTTTTGAGAACTTTCTGGCGATGAGGTTATGGCTTTGAACTGGAGCGTCAATTACTGGACTTAGTGTCAAATCCAACCAGATGACCCACGACTTCAAATGGAACACTCAAGATCATTGAAGAAACTAGCCAAAATGTCGTTTTTTCAAGACTACGTTTTACGCTTTGCAGACATTTTTATTGATACTGGATTTCGGTCAAATTAGCGTCTTTGAATATTTGAACCAATAATAATGTATTTCCCATTTTAAATAGATTGAATTAATAATTGAGAATATCTATAACCAATAACCTTTTAAGAATAGTGCACACAAAAAATCATTTAAAAAAGGTTGAATATCAAAATTTGATGCATTTTTGTCAAATGCGTTGTGATTTTGATAAAAATATTTCAGTTAAATTCCTTGGCTGAGTTTAACTTTATTTAATTTGACCAAGGTATTTTATTAATATTTTTTTATCGGAATCATTAAGTACAAAGTTTTATCAAGATCTACAAAAAACAATATTATTTAAAATGTTATGAGTATGTCTAAATGTTTGTAGACCGACTGGATTTCCTCCCAAAGGAGTTAAGAAGATCTTTATTTATTGCACAGGTAATAATCACAGTTTTTGAGAAGAGAATATGGAAGTCTAGGCATATACAGGGGTTATGACCTGTCATTGGCCGCTTTTAGTGGCCACTTTGCACATTGTTTAACATTCACCATTCGACTTATGTTTAAACATACAAATTTCCGGAACTCTTCCATTTGTAGACTTTTTTCAAGTAAAATAGCAGAAACCTTTATTGAAGCGGACAATGTTCATCTGGCTCAATTATTTCACCGACTAGGCAACGCCTGTTTATTTTAAGTTCTCATGCTGTCAAATTTTGTCAAAACCGCCAAAATACTTTAACTTTTAATTTTATCGTGCAACTGCTAAACGTATGTACAATACAAACTCTACAATAATAGTCATATCTGATTCACATGATTTATAAGTAAATAAATGTTTAATTTGATGTTAAATAAAACGATATATTGACATGAATACAACACACAACATGGCGTGCTTTTTGAAATACGTTAATGAACGCAATATTGCATATTTTCACTGAAAAATCACTGACAGTCATGAATATTTAAAGTCACTTTATACTACTCTGCAATTTTGAAACAAAAAATGCAATAGCACAATTAACGTCAAATCAGGAATAACCTGACATAATTTATTATGCTTGATTTTCGCGAGTAGTGTTCAAATAACAATGCGTTAGGATAAAGGTTATTTTTTTGTACAATCAAAAATTACCTACAGCATAAGAACTAAAACAGTACATTTAAAAAAAATAAAAAAATATTCTCATTCACATTTTTTGAGACGTAAGTCCCAACTCCGTGGAGCCAAAGTCCCGGATTTAGTTGGGACGAATAATCAACTAAAACAATATAGCTTAGCAAATATTATACAAAATAAGAAACATAAAAAAAATAACACATGCCACAAACGATGAGAAATTTAATATTTGATTCATAGGAAAAAAAAATTTCTTAAGTCATAAAAGAGTTTCCAACTTAAATCTCTCCCGCCTAGGGAAATCCACGTAGTAAAAAAACGTATTTTATTAACATTTAAAAATTATTTGCATAAAAAAATGGATCCATATGTAACATACTTATTTAATGAGTGTTATCTGTTTCTAACATGCAGTTGGTAAAGTGTCAATTTTGTATGGTTATTTACAACTTGTTGAAAATGGCCATAAAATTTAAATATCAGGTTGGGAAAAAGTAATTTCGTATTTCGCGCTCTTTTTTTTCAACTAAGTATATCTTGTTCATTATTGGTCACATCGGATTATACGAAACGATACAGCGTTGTAAAGGTGCGAGTGTATACTACAAACGCATTTTTGACAGTATTGCACTTAGTCGGATCAGTCGTAAACTATCGTGCGTCGAGTATGAAGGTCTCAAAAGAAGAAATTAGCTTTTTTACTACATTTTTTCCACTTGAAAGGGAAAACCGCGTCGAAAGCGAAGCGAAGCGGGAAGTTCTTTTACATATACCTTATAGTCCGGATCTGGCACCAAGTGACTACCTACCACCTGTTCCTGTCTATGGCCAACGCGCTTGAGGGTACAAATTTGGCCTCAATAGAGGCCTGTGAAAATTGGTTGTCCGAGTTTTATGCCGATAGGGACAAGGGCTTCTACGAAAGGGGCATTGTAAAGTTAGCGATCTCGTTGGCAACAAGTTATCAAACAGAACGGCGCATATTTTACTTAAATCGGATGATTTTAACACTTTTTAAAAAGTGAAAAATACGAAATGACTTTTTTCCGAACCTATTATCTGGGTGAATTATAAAAACGCCATTATTTATTTTTCTCTTAGAAAAAAACAAAAAAAGGTGGAGCATTAGAAAGTTGCTGTCTGGCAAATTGTTTACGTAGCCTCGACCAATAGAGTCCTGGGCTGTTATCCATTTTTTATTACTATTTACTTATAAACCTGGTATAAAATTATCTCGTAGTGATAGAATAAGGATGGTATAGTAAAAACTCTCAATTATAAACCTCGCATAAACTTATACTCGGTATGTAGCTGGGATGGCAATCATAGAAACTTATTTCACGCTTATACCTGGGTCCAAAGTGGTATAGCGCAGGAATAAGCCTGCGAATCTACAAGATATTATGTTTGCTTTTACGTTACATGAATTACATTTTTATTAGAAGCCTTCAAAATGGCATGTCAAGTAGATGAAATGAGCATTTTCAAAAAGATGCTATGAATTATTGACCAATTTGTTATTTTTTTTTGTCATGTCCTTTTGTTCTAAGATGAGTTAGAATCTTAAATAGTATTTTATTTTATTAACATAAACTGCAAATCTGCCTTTTACAAAAAATTATAATATTAACTTATTTGGCTTAAAATATATATATATTTTTAAAACATAAATTACCTTATACTCAAGATTTATAAAAAAAAAAAAAATCTAAAAATTATATATTGTTACATTTGAAATGCAATATATAATATTATCACCTATGCATAGAGTTTTATTATTAAATACATATAATTTATAGAATCTATATTCAACCAACAACCGATCTGAAAAAAATAATTAACGCAAGTCATTTTGTTTTGTGTCCGGCCGGAAGAAGAATATTGTTTTTATTGTTTGTTGTTGTTATTGACTGTTGTTTTTATTTTTATTTTTTATTATTTTTTTTTATTTGTTTATTTTTTCATTCATATATTTACATATAATTTTAATTACAAAAATACACTTTAAAAAAATACATCTTAAAATTAAGCTATGACATAAATTGGAAAAAATGCACACAAAGACTTCAGCGTCTGAGCGTGGGCCATTCCATTTTTAATTATTAATCAGTTTATAGCATATAAATATGGTATGACATGACCATAAAAGAAAGGAAAAGAAAAAGAAAAGAAAAATAAAATTAACATATGCTGATATTATGAAAACACGATTTTTTGCATTGTGCATTTTATTTTTAATTTTTATTATTTTTTTTAAAAAACAGGTGTCATCTATTCCGCGTTATTACTTTACTTACGCGTATAAAATCCGCATTGCGACTAAAAGCTTGCAATACTTCAATTGTATGTATTTGCCCAAAAAAATGTCGACAAATTCAATGAAAGTTGTATATAATGGAATAAAACGAGTAAGGGTGTATTGACAAGAGCTCTGAGGATATATATAAATATACATTTAAATACAATACCAGCATTTCTTACATACACATTAAAAAAATAATATATTATTACAAAACTCACCAAGCCAGTTTATATGGCTTGTCAGTGAAGATCATTTACATAAAAGCATATGATTACCCTTTTTTGTATAATAATAATAACTGCTCACTTAACTTCATATAAGTAGTGAGATCTTTTTTTGAAGAATGTGAAAAAAAAAAGGTATTTCATTGATAATATTAATTAAAAAAGAAACACGAAATAGGAACAACAAAATGTAATGTTTCCCATTATTGGCTAACGTAAAAAACTTATCAGAAAATGATCAAAATGGGGGGTAAATTATTGACGATAATCAAATTCTACCCATCTTTACTGTGATCCTGATTACTGTGATCCTGATTGGCCGAAACAATATGCAAAACGGACCCCTTTCCAAACTAATGAAATAATACGTGGAATCAAGACCTTTGTTGTTTAAATGTAGATACATTTTGTGTATTGGATTTTCGATTTTGATATTTATTGACTTTGTATGGGTTGGGTATTTGAACTGGTGATTAATAAATGATGACGTTAGTCATATGATGATTATAATATAAACTAATACAAACGAACGCTACTTTCGGTCAGAGGGACTTTGAGTATTATGCTATAAAAATCTAATATATACTTTCACTGTCCATTAAAACAATTAGTAACGAGAAAAAATGTTTAAAAAGGCTATAAATAATAGATATTGGAGGTAGATAGAGGTAAAATGGATTGTGTGTGAGCAGTAGCGGCGTTAGGGTTGGGCGACCGCCCAGGGCGCCAGATATAAAGGGGCGCTGCAGGCGCCCCATTTTATCCTCTAGCTCATCGAGTGAGTCCATCTTACTCGTAAATTTCCTAAATCTAGCGACAAACTCGTTAAAATGGCCCACGATGAGCCTTTAACTCCTCCAAAAAACAAATTTGAAGTTGAATTTTTCTACAGCCTTTTGGACACTACCTTTATTTCACTCAATGAAAGATTTAAAAAGTTAAATGAGTACTCGAAACCTTGGTCTTTTCAGTTCAATGTGAAAAAGATTCCGGAAAAACCAGACCTTCTCAAACTCTGTAGAAATTTCCAGTTGAAATTAACAGTAGATTCTAAATCCAAAATAGATGGTTGTATGTTGTGTAATGAACTCGTAAGTCTGAAATCATTTTTGCCTGATCAGAATGTGTTTATTCCTGTCATTGTTTTGAATTTTATCAAAGATCGTAACTAACAAGACCTTTATCCAAATGTATGGATAGCGTTACTAGTTGGGAAAGGAGTTTTTCTAAGCTTAAACTGATAAAAACTTATCTACGATCGATAATATCTCAATCTAGATTGACAAACTTGGCATCTTTGTCAATCGAAAACGAAATTGCGGAAAACATAACCTTAAATACTTAAATAAAAGAGATCGTTGAAAGAAAGGCTTGAAAAGTAATATTTTACTAGTATTTTTTAAATAAATGGTTTTTCATTATAAACCTTGCCTTTTTTCATGTGGGTTTAAAGGGGTGGAAGATAGGGGGCGCCGTAGAAAACCCGCCCAGGGCGCTGGTAGAGCTAAAACCGGCCCTGTGTGTGAGGTAGATAGAGGTAAATTATTAAATATCTGCTCCACAACGAAATTAAAGTAAATGTACAGATTATGTTTTTATTTTTACACATTTTATAATACAAATAAAACAAAGGTAAACAGAGAGAAATCAAATATATTGTTAGAGTATTATTTGAGTATTTAATTATAATAGAAACCGTCAGTACTTCAACGGGGTTACTGTAATTTTGTGCAATCCTATAATCACCGCTTTGCTGCTCAGTGGTCAGTCCGTCTACCACGTGCCCAGTTGTTTTAATTTCAGCCGCTAGGGGCACTGCGGGCGCAATAGCTAGTACCACGCGTAGTACCAGCGTTTACATGAAAAACCTCGTATAAATATGTATAACTTTTTGAATTGTGGGTATTACTATTGTTTATAATTTTTTTGAGTATATCCGAATGATTTAAGACATACTGGATTTCCTCCCTAAGGAGTTATTTTTATTTATTTATTAGTTTATCCATACATTAAAAAAAAAATGGTACAAAAACACTCAGGCAAATTCTGCTTGTTCTAGGAGTAGGCTCAGTATATAAAGGGTCGGCCTGCCAGAAATATTAGTATATCTAATATTGCAATCGGTTCCAATATGGACAAATGCCAATTCTAAGAAACAGATTTGTTGCGTCAAATATTATTTTCGAATATGATTCCTATCAATAAAAACAATATTGATGAAATAGAAAAAACAGTTATAGCCCAAAAGAGAAGAAAAAAAGTGCAGTTTACGTCAAATGTAAAAATTTAATTAAATACATAAATATATAAACATACACACATACATACACACTACATACAAACATATACACATACATACACATTTACACATACATATATACATATAAATACATATATGTATAAACACACATACATACAAATATATGCACATACAAAAATACTATAAATTTATAAATGATTCAATAGGATAGCATAATATTTAGATTACTATCCTCAATAAATTCTCAGACTCCTTACTTCCAATGTCTGTCAATCAAATTGTTATTCTCTTTTTCAATACTGATGGTTTATCAGATTTCCAAACACACGGTATCAGGTTGTATAGTTTAGGTCCGTTATATGGAAATGATTTTTGGAATATTCCTGTACGTGCTATTGGAATCACTAAATCGTTTCTTACTGTACTCCTAAAATAGGTATAAATTAAAAATATTTTTTAACCTTTACAGAGAAGATTGTTTTCAGTTCCAGTCAGTTTTACTTTAGGAAGCACAAAACCACCTCCCCTTATTTTCCATACTTGTGGAAATCCTCATTATACTTAATACCTTTTTAGATATTTTTACTGTGCTGAAATTGTCCATAATAATAAATGACTGACGTTTGAAATTGAGTGAACTATGAAAATGAAATTAAGAATAATAGGTTAATTAAAATAATATATTAGAATTAAAACATACCGATAAGGTCTATCACGCACATGTTGATCTTGTTGCACGAATGTAAGATTGTTGATTTTAAAACTTTTGATAAATTTTATTTCAATTAAAAAACGAACGAAAACCACCTGTTAAGATTATTTAAATCACGGATTCAAAAATAATAAATTTTTAAATATATGTGTTTTTAGTAGGCGAAATTGTAAAATATTTTTTGTCATATGTTAGTTAGGGTTATAGCTGTTTTATGATAGTAAAGATGTAGGTAAAACATGAACATAGAAGATTGCGCTGAGCCACTGGGTATCGGCTGGGCGTGAAATAGAGATCCTGTTTTCAATCGTAGCTTTAAATTAAAAAATAAGTTGTTAACTTTGTTCGGTTTTAAACCTGGTTGTGGTCTCGTGGTAGTATTGTGGACTCATGGACCATAGGTTACAGGTTCAAATACCACTCTATCACAACTCGATATCCATTTTACCAGCACAAGTTACTTAAGACTTTTAGGACATGGTCTGAAAATTGAAATATTTGAGTAAATAATGAGAACTCAAGTATTTATCTTTAAAAAAAAAACGACTAGTAAAAAAATATTGGTTTAGTGTTTATAAGTGGTCAATGTGTGGGCAAAAAGTGGAAAAAGAAGATTATTTATTTTAAATCTAACATTTATTGCATTGTTTTGGACTTTATTCATACCAAAATATGTGACAAGTAGTGAACAACGGAAATTTTCAAACAACAGTGCGCCTGTTACTCTAAATTATATTTATATATTTATTTTTGTATAAACCGTTGAGGAATATATTAATTTGTGGCTAGAAAGTACCCAAATTCAACTATCTGGCATACTACCCTCCATATAAATTACAACAGTGCTACTGAAAGTGAACTTATGATTTGTGTTAAATAAATAATTTTTAAAGACCTACCTTCTAATAATCAACAAAATAATAAATCAACCATTATACCATTCTCACACACGCATTTGTGTTTACCATTGTTAGAATGGACTGTATAAGTCCGTCAATAAATAAATCAATATTAACGTAAAAAGGTAAATTTAATGTTACGTACCTATCATAAAACGAAACAATTCATACCAAAATGGACATTAAGTCATTAGAACAATACTCGACATCCTTCGTTAACGCCACATATGTAAATCTAACATCTTCCAGGAATCAGCAAAGAGCTTGTAAGCCACATGTCCAGCAGTAACTTTAATACCTACAATGTACAACAGCTACCCTTCGGATATCTTACTTTATGTTGTTGACCATGATATTAAAACAGTGTTTTTTTAGTAATTTTTTTATTGTTTACTTTTTAGTATGAACACTTGACAAATTATCTACTCTGATAAATTTATTGATACAATTTTTAATTGTTGGAATTTCACTCGTCCATACGCTTTGTAGCTGCAAGACAATTGGCAATCTTGCTTCAATATGCAAATGTCATCAATCACAAAACACTTAAATTTTGTAAATGGGGTCAAGAATTTCAACAGTCCATGCGCTCAGTAACTGCAAGATTTGTTAAAATCTAACTCCTCTTTTGAAAATTGTTTTTTTTTTAAATATATTTTTAAATCATTTAAACACTAAACTTCATTGTCAAATTTAAACATTATGTAAATGGGGTCTAGATAACTTCCGGTTCCGGACGTGCTGTAATCTAGCTCCTCTCTGTTATAATTTGAATAGTTCATAATTAGAAAAGAGAAACTAGAATCCCAATCGTCCATGCGCTCTATAGCTGCTAGACGTGCTGGGATATTTATTTATTGTACAACGCCTATGAGGTGATTTTCACAAAAATGACGCTTGAATATAATGATAGTAGTAAAAGTTGGATATTTTTCAAAATAATCACCTAAACCAGTCAATAATAGGTCATAAGACGTTTAAATGCCTTTAATTAAATATATAAAATTTAATTGCCAGAAAACTTTTCTCTTAAATGTGTACATCAAACATAAAAAACAATGGCAATAAACTGATTTGTAAGTCCCAACATAAAACGGATTTTATTTTTAGCAAGCAAGTTGGGATATAAATATGAATCGTAACAAGTACCTTTATATAATGTAATCAACAAAAAAAAAACAAATAATCGAACACCTTTCTAACAAAAATAATTTATTTCCCTGGGAACTAAAATTGATTACAGTTTGAAACGAATCTAAATAAAAAAAAATCATCATCATTATTTCCCCATCTGCATCAAATGGTGTATATGGCACTTCATTAGTACTACATTGCGGTGTATCTAGATGCTTTTTGGTATATGAAAGATAAGGTAATCAGTCTTACGCTTCAGGCGCCAGTTTAGGAACAACGAATACATCGCATTGCAGGACTACCTTTAAAATCATTGTGTTATTTATTTATTTATTTATTCACACTTTTTATCAAAATACAATTCCATATTCACTTTGCCCAGCTAACAAGGGTACATACCCCGTTCCAAGCTAGGCAATTACATTTTTATATATTATAATAGTTAACAAATTAATATAGAGCACAGACAAACAAAATATAAACTTATTCGGATACACATTTTGATTCATATACATACAGACATACACACATATACACACATGTATATAAATATACACATATATACACATGTACATACACACACACGTACATACACCCATGCGCATTCACATACATACATTCATAAAAACATAGACAATTTATTTATACTTATTTGTTTTTAAATTTGTATAAACCACTTAATTATAATTAAGTGGTTTATACAAATTTATGAACAAATAAGTGTAAAATGTCATACCACAAAGTGAAAAATGTTTTTGATGACAATAATATATCATTGTGTTATGTCCACGTTGCTAGGAATCAAACCAAAGGCCTTAAATATGGTAGGCGAACGCGCCACGAACTTCACTTAGAGCCAAACTTATCTCAGTTCGATTTATTTTTCCATGATTGCTACACGAAAGCAGTCATCGAGTCAAAAAGAACTTGACCGAGGTTCTGGTTCTAGACAGAATTTATTTTTTATTTGCTTAGACGCCAAAAATGCATTTTTTATATATTATTAAACGAATCAGCTCTAACTCCTGACAAAATAATAGCAAAAAAGAAAATCTGATTTTTCGTTGGGTATTTGAAAAAAACCTTGAGCATATTTTATGTGTGACATTTTGAATATTCCACCCCAAAAAATATATCAGAATGAAATTTACGATACCCTAACGAATATTTATATTAAATATTACCCCTTGATTACACCAGGAGGGGAAGAGGGAGAATATTAATAGAACTAACGTGATGAAAGATGCTTCCCTGGCCCTAATTTTCAAAGAAAATTTGATTCCTTATATTCTCAACTCACCTGTTTTAAAAGGGAGGCAAGAAAAGGCATAAAATAGGCAGAGTTAGGCAAAGAAGCACCCTAATGAAAGCTCAGGGTATGTGCGTTTTCTTTGTAATAAATCAGGGTAATAAGGGAGCTATTGCGTCTCTGTAGAGCGTCAACATAATATTAACAATCCACCTGATTTGTTTACATTTTATTTTATAAAAGGTAGCTAGAAAGATGATGGGCAATTTTTGCAGGACTTGACTTACATTTTTATACTTCATATTATTAATAAACGTTTCTTCTTACTTAAGACAAGATAATATTTTCAACTACGTTATACACTTGTTTAGCAAAAAAAAACATATTTACTCATCAGTATTGCTTGTTTTTTCAGTGTATTTCTTGTATAAATATTAGAAACCTACGCAGATACTTGGATGTTAATTTTGGGTAAAATTTAAAATTGTAGTTTTTTTTTGGGATTGTTATTTTGATATATTTATTTATTTTATTTAACATGGACATGGTCTTAATCGCCATAATAAATTCGTGATTACAAGCGGTCAATGTTTTTAACTTAAGAATTATGAAATTGGTGTACCACGTTCTTGAACATTCATTTCATTATCATATCGGATAAATAGATGGGGTGGAGCCTTAGACAAACAAATAAAATCATAAGATTTAGTTAAAAAAATAGTATATAAAAAGTAGCATAAAAAACCCACTACTTACCTCTCCAACTTATTCAGTTTAGTGCCAAATAAATCGGCGTTTATTGTAAAACTTAGTATTATTGTGATCTGTTTGCAAAACAGTAAAGAAGGTAAAAAATATACAAATAAAGAAAGTTAAATTATAAACAAACATATTGAACACTATCTATTCTCTCTAGGTATAGTCAATACTTGTTCTGAGGTAGACAGCATTTTTTATGTATAAAATACATCATATTTTTTTAGAGATGTCTTAAGATAATTGGATGGAAAATGCATTGTCAGCTCCATTTAAATCAGAAAGAGGTGTGCGTCAAGGTTGTATCTTGTCGCCAAAACTCTTCAACCTTTACGGTGAATATATCATGAGAAGAGCGCTGGATGGGTGGAATGGTGGTGTCAAAGTGGGAGGTCAACAAATATCAAATTTGAGATATGCAGACGACACGACACTGATTACCAAAGATGAAACCGAGCTAGCAGAAGCCTTCAGACGGATAGAGTTGGAGAGTGAGGCTCTGGGTCTTAAAATAAATAAAAGTAAGACAAAGCCAATGATTGTAGACAGAACTAGCAGTCTCCTAAGGACAAGACAGATGCAAGACCTTGAACTGATAAATGACTTTGTGTACCTTGACTCGCTTATCTCCAACAACGGCAGTTGCAGACCTGAGATTGGTCGCAGAATTCAAATGGCCAAAGAAGCAATGAACCGTTTGAAGAAGATTTGGGGAGATTCGGGTATATCAATAAACACAAAAAAGCGGTTGATGGAAGCCCTGGTATTTTCCGTTTTCCTATATGGGGCTGAAACGTGGACAATGCGTGCCTACAAGAGGAAGAGGATCGATGCATTCGAGATGTGATGTTGGAGAAGGCTGCTGCGAGTGCCTTGGACAGCCAAAAGGACGAATGCATCGATATTGGAAGAGCTCCATATTACAACTCGTCTGTCAGTGGTTTGTTTGAGAAGGATACTGTATTTCTTTGGACATATTGCTAGACGTGAGCCAGACAATCTAGAAAAGGCAATAATATCTGGCCGAGTTGAAGGTAGGAGAAACCGGGGTAGAATCCCATAAAGATGGACTGACCAAATAAAGGTGGCTACGGGGCTAAAATTTGATGAGTCAGTTCATCGGGCTGAGGACAGACTGGAGTGTAACAGACTAATTAGACGTGTTCATGGTGATCACGATCTTCAGCATGAAGGGACCGACTTGGAAGAAGTAAGATAATTAATACAAAACAGAATAATATATAAAAATTTGGAATATAAAAGGTACAAGGTGATCTCAAATGCCTACTGGGAACGTACAATGACACATTTTTATCACAAAGTACTGAAGTAAAATTATTGTGAATTATATTTTGTAAGTAGATCATTGGTAATTTGTCTCATAGTTTAAGTTTTCAATACGAAAATCTTTCAAGCATTTTTTCAGCATAAAATTTAAGTGATCTATCAATGCTCAGATTAGTCTTAATGTACCTCACCGAAACTTGCGTACCAATGCTGTCTTTGCTGTGGGAAAATGTTAAAACCAACGTCGGATTCTTTTCTCCTCTGTCGAGGATCCTCAGAACAGTTAACAAAATCTCATTAAACAGTACTGTCGATGTGCCCCTACAGCAAAAGCAAGTATTCAAGAAGCAAGCGGTGTTATCACTCATGGCTCGAGATGACACTGTTAGGTGTTTCTTTTGATATGTAGTTAACTTTCTCACATCACTATGAAATTATCTCTAATTAAAAATATTCAAATGTTACGTTTTTCGTAAGTTATACGTAACACTCAGCATTTTTAAAATATAGAAATAATTGTAATTTCATTTTGTTCATTTTAAATTCACCGTTACTGGTCAAGCAGGAAGATAATAAATGACCTCATATTTATTTATAAATTATTGAATAATAAAATAGATTTCCCAGAACTGTTACGTTAATAAACTTTTGTATTCCACGTAAACCAACAAGACTAAATTTTCTGTTTAACAGTCATCATCATGGTACTAATTATTCATTAAATTCACCAATTATTCGCGTGCAGCAACTTGCAAATCAATACACTGTATGATTTAGATATATTTTATACCACGCCGCTGATGATCAAGTCCTGTGTTTTGAAAAAGAATTAGCAATTGAAAATTCAAATAATGATGAGTTCTTTATTTTCGTTTTAACTCTTAACACATATTACAATAATTATTTCATGTTATTCTTGTACATATATTTTCGTTGTCTATTGTTTGTATCTAAATTGTAATTCCTTTCTGTTTGTGATGTTCTTATGTTTATTGTAAATTAATGTAACTTGTTTTTGGCCGATGTTATCATGTTTTGGTAGAAGGCCTTAAAAGAGGAACTGGGAGTACTGTTTAGTATTGATTTTTATAATATATACCATGGTGTAAACTTTTGAACTTTCCTTTTAAAGCACTTTGATTTCTTTCTTTTTTTCTTTTCTTCCTCATTTTTAAAACGGTTATTTTCTTTAATTTACCTTTCTTTTAAGTAGATAAATATTTATATTTGTTACGGCTGTAATATTTCTTCTTTTTATTTAAACATTGTTTACTATTGTGTACTTTTTTCGATGTTTTTGTTATTTTTTAATATCATGCTATATTTCGTTGTATTTTTTTCATTGTTTGTTTTGTTATTTTGTAAAAAGATACCGTAAAAAAAAATCCTTTTGTGTATATAAATAGATTGGCTTTAAAGAGATATATATATATATATAGATATAAGTGAATATGGAATTGTATTTTGATAAAGAGTGTGAATAAATAAATAAATAAATAAATATAACATTTAAACGATAAAGAAGGAAGAAGTTTTTACTGTCCTGTTTTAATTATTTTTTTATAAATCATTAAGTGAGATAACCAAACAATACCACTTATTTCAAAATTCCAACGAACAAGAGAATTTTACAAACAAATTATGGATGCCACGTGTTTAAAGACAAAAACGAGAACACAAAAATAAAAATGAAATTTTTCTCAAGCCTGGATGTTCTGTGATGAAATTCATCACTTTAATTGGGCCTCCTGGCCTGTTGTAGTGCAAAAATAAATTCAATTAAAAGAAAAAATAAATGGTTTTGTATGTTCTGTGCAAGAAGCCATTTTTTCAAGATTTCTCTTCAACATTGTTGAAATTAGTGGAAAAAGTTCAATGTGAATTGAAAGTAATTCCAAGATCTTGGATCATTGTTGTAATATGTTAAAAACAACGAAACGGTTACGCCATGATTTGATTTGGCCCGATATACCCTGACACTGTATACATGGTTTTCAGGGCCAGACTGCGAAACTTTAGAGGAACATTCCTCATGGTTAGCTTTAAAAAAAATCCATATAAAATTTTTTCAGGAACTCATTAAATTTTTAATTTTTTATAATCTCAAAATCTAGTAAATTTCTCTGATAAGCAGTCCCTCCATAAGCCCCTACCCCTTTCCTACCCAGCCGCTTCACTTGTCCGCGTCTGGTGCGTATCGCTTCGTTAGTCAAATACGTTTTTATCTCATTTTTTTTTGTTGAGGAGGGGTAGGGGTTTTGCGGAAGGGATGCTAGTCCGATAAATTAAAGATTTACTCCATTTTGAGGTAATATTTTTTTTTTTTATAATTGCTTTTCGATTTTTTTTACTAAGATTTTTTTTAAAGCTTACTATGAAGAATGTTTTTCTGAAGTTTCGCGGTCTGGCCCTGAAAAGCCGTGTATACAACTTTGTTTGATATTTGCTACCAGCACCAAATTCAGTTTCAGAAAAGAAATCGAGCAAACAATCAGCTTCCAAATCTTTATTTACTAAGCTTTACTAAGGGAAATCCTCTGTAAGAAATTGGTTTTATGTACCTCCGCCAGATTTATGTTAATCTTTGTGTCGGCCAACGTATGATGATAATACCAGTACCAACGTAACAATGAAAGACATCTTCCATTTGATGAAAAAGAAATTTAATATTATTCGTATTCGGGGATTTACTAAATACTAAGCTTTTACTCACTCCACGAACTACTACAGTTGTGAAAGTTTTTTTGTTGTTGTGAAAAATAAAAAATGATGGTATTTGAAAGGGTAAGTGAGGTTACTGACTGCATAATAAATATAAACAACGAATATCTTAAACAAGTAGAAGAATTTGTGTATCCGGAAAGTATGTTTTCAAGAGATGGAATAGTAGAAAAAGATGTTCAAAAGAGAGTGAATTCGGGCAGCAAAATGAACGGCGTACTAAACACAGTAATTGCCAATAAAAATATGTCAATCGAAGCTAAACTGGCAGTGTATAACGGAGTTTTAGTCCTAACGCTTGTGTATGGAAGCGAAACATGAAACTGGCAGAGGAAAGATGAAAGCCGAGTGAACGCGGTTGAAATGCGATCTCTTCGACGAATGTGTGGGAAATCAATATATGACAGGGTTACGAATGATGAAATCAGGCAAGAGTGTAAATCTGGGTCAAGTATAACTGATAAAATTAAGAAAGGGTCTCTGAGATGGTTTAGTCACGTAGAACGAATGGACGACGAAAGAATGGTAAAACAAGTAAATACGGTGAAAATGAAAGGTAACGTGAGACGAGGATAACCAAGAAAGACGTGGCATGATCAGATAAACTAAAATCTTAAATCTGGTCATGTCAGAAGCAAATAGAACAGAAGGGCATGTATGACAAGATGTATTAGAAGCTAGGAATATATGCCAGGATAGACGTGTGTGGCGGTTCATTCTCTCTGCCTACCCCTACGGGGAAATGGCGTGATGGTAGTAGTAGTGAAAACATAATTATTTACAAGATACGCTGCAATTGGTATACCAATGCAGTGCCCTATGCACCATAAAGTGCGGAAAGGGAATGATGATGGTGATGAGTAAAATTAACGCAACCTATCTTAACCTAACCTAACTTCACATTTCGAACTAAATAAAAAAATTAAACAATTATTATTGTTGTATTCAAATTGAAAAGGTCAAGCTACATTCAACCGTTTGGTTTAATTTTCATGCAACGAACGGCCTAGCCATTCAGTTAAATCCCGACATTTGATGAACAGCCTAGCCGCTCAGTTCAGTGGCCGATTTAACTTCTTCATATAACTTTTATAATTGGCTTAGGCCGTGTATTTAATAAATAGTTATTTATCGTATATAATTATTATAGCTCCTATCGGGATTCGAATCCGAGACTTCTTGCATGGTAGGCAAATAAATTGACCGTTTCACTACGGGGCGGACACTAACATTCAAACAAATATTTTTTTACGATTTAATTGTGGAAATTTGTTTTCAATTTTCAGATGAAAATTCCCTATTGACAATCCCCTTTCCAGCTTAAATATCAATATTATCTTTGGGTTTTCGTCGATTAATAATGGGTTTGATTCTAAGAATAACTTTCTTTATGGTTCGTTTGCCTTCTTATGGATGGGTCTATGTAAACATTTGTACAAAACGTATTTAATTAATCAATTCTGTTTGTTCTTCTTTGAAGATACTTCAATGAAGCTTCTATGTGAAAGTTCGTCTTAGAATGGATAGGATCTTAGGAAACAGAGCATATGGAGACTCCAACATAAGACTGCTATTTATAATAGGGACATGAAAAGATCTCTCTGTTTCTCGACAGATGGTGTTATCTTAGCCTTTTTATATCGGACAAAACGACAGCCAACTTCATAGTGAAGCCCTATCATTAGGTTTGAAATGATAGTACAGGTAAACGTCATTTTGCGCAGGTTCGATTAACGCCGATTTACAATTACGCCGGTTGGCGCCAGCTTGGGATTCCCCGGTTTGGCCGACACCGGACAACAATAGGCGCCGCAATTCTAATAGCAAACACACTTTTACATGATGTTTTATTCTATTACCGTGTACGCGAGCAGCCTTTTGTGCGTGTGAAATTATTTCCGATTTAGTTTTAGTTTTGTTTTTAAGTTTTTAAATAAAGCATTAATTTTTAAGAAAAAACAGCGAGAACTCATTCAAGTAAAGTTTACGTTCATATTTCGCTTTTATTAGAAATAAAATATTACACAGAATTACAAAAAGCACAACATATTTAGATCTTACACTTGATATACATTTAAAATGGAGCAACTACATTGACGATCAAATTAATCTTTTAAGAAAACAAAACTGCACGACTCACAAAAGAAAATAAAACTACTACTACTATTATCACGCCATTTAGTAGGGGTAGGCAGAGAGATAGGCGTAGAGGTAGGCGTAGGGGTAGGCAGAGAGAATGGACCGCCACACACGTCTATCCTGACATACAATCCTAGGCTCTTCCACATTCATACATCTTGTCATACATGCCCTTCGGTTCTGTCTGCTTTTGACATGACCAGACTTAACATTTTGGTTTATCTGATCATGCCACGTCTTCCTTGGTCGTCCTCGTCTCACGTTGCCGTTCATTTTCGCCATATATACTTGTTTTACCATTCTTTCGTCGTCCATTCGTTCTAGGTGACCAAACCATCTCAGAGACCCTTTCTTAATCTTATCAATTTTACTTGACTCAGATTTACACTCTCGCCTGATTTCATTATTCGTAACCCTGTCATACATTGATTTCCCACACATTCGTCTAAGAGATCGCATTTCAACCGCGTTCACTCGGCTTTCATCCTTCCTCTGCCAGTTCCATGTTTCACTTCCATACATAAGTGTTGGGACTAAAACTCCGTTGTGCACTGCCAGTTCAGCTTCGATTGACATATTTTTATCAGAAATTACTGTGGTTAGTGCTTCGTTCATTTTGTTGCCCACATTCACTCTTCTTTCAACATCTTTTTCTACTCTTTCATCTCTTGAAAACATGCTTCCCAGATACACATATTCTTCTACTTGCTCGAGACATTTGTTGTTTACATTTATTATACAGTCAGTAACCTCACTATCCCTTTCAAATACCATCACTTTTGACTTACTTTCGTTCATCGCCAATTCACTCTCCAGGCATACATCATACATTCTAGAGACTATTTGCTGCAAATCAGCCTTGCTGCTTGCTAACAGAACTGCATCATCAGCATACAACAAGCAGGTTACTGAAAAATTATCCATTTTTGCTCCGTTCCAAAAATAAATAAAATATTCCGTTAAAGAAGAAACAGTTATAAATAATCATACGTAAAAGACAAACTTAACTTTATTTGACCTTTTTGGGAAACTAGAAATAAAACAAAACTTCAATGACAACTAAATAAAATACCAAAAAATGCCTACAACCTAACATATTACAATAAAAAACTTAAGATAAGGTAATATAGAAGTCTAGGCATCTAGAGGGGTTTATGACCTGTCATTGGCTGGTTTAAGTGGCCACTTTACACTCAATGTAACATTTACCATTCTGCCCGTGTATGAACATATATATTCCTTCAATTCTTTCGTCGGTTGATGTTTGTGAAGTTAAAGATACGAACTCTTTTTTTCTATGATTTATTTTGTTGCCCTTTAATAATAAGGAATATGTTTGTGTTTTTTTAAATATTTTTTAATTCCTTTTTTAATTACTAAAAAAAAATACCATATTATTTTTTACAGAATATCTTATTTTTTCTTTCTTATGTTACACAAAAATATAATAATTGTCCATTATTTATAATAGGAGCAAAAATTCATTAGAATTTTCTTGTATACCTACGAACAGTCCATGCTTTTGTGGGATTTTTTGTTTTTTATTTTTACTATTAATATTAATATGTATTTTATTGTTATGTCATTATGCCTTATTTTTTTAATACTCTGTTTTATCATTTATGTTTTTGTAAAAAAACAAAAAAAAAAAAAAAAAAAATTAAGATCTGAAACCTTTACAAAAATTTAGACAAACTCAAAATATTGTTGATGTATACAACCTAGACTACTTAACACCGACAATAACACTCCTTTACAACCCCTAGACCATAACAGCTTAAGAAAGCTTGAAACCCTCAAATGAATACACAAATTCCAACCAAGCCACATAAAAAAAGGCGATATCTCAATAAAAAAAATAACTGAAAAGCATCATCACAACACGAGAACTTCACATTATTACCATATGCAGACATCAACAATAAAAATAGAATAATCTCGACTGCTAAACAACTGACTGAAAATGTTAATGATCTACCGCTCAGACTGAAGGTAACAACCATACAGAGTTTCAGCACTGGAGTGAGACACAATTTAAAACCTCCCTGATAACACATTTACCTTTGTATTTTTTTTTAATATCATAAAACAAACCATGGCAGGTTTCTCAGAATAATAAATTGAAAAAACAAACAAAATATTAAATTAATAGGAAATTAATTTTAATATTAATTAATTTTCCTCTTTTATATACATTTGAGAAACGATGGCTGATCGACAGCCAGGAAAGATCCCACCTCTGATGATAAATTATCATTCTGACAGTTTTAGGGTATCTCGTATACTGGATGGGTAGGCTTTCACTTCCCTCCAACCTTATATCACACCCAGAACTAGTATGCACATGGGTGCGAAGGTTTTCACGGTCACTGTTATCAATATTATGTATCTTTTTTGGGTAATACCGTGTATGTTGGATTTGATCCGACGTTTCGGCTACCATTGCAGGAGCCATCTTCAGGAAAAACTGTGTGTTTTATAAAGAAATGTATGTGTTTATGTACTAGTAATTTGTACCGTGTCAAAGTCAGCAGTAGGCACATTTCTAGTTTTGTAGGAAAGAATAATTATGTTTATGTACTAGTAATTTGTACTATGTCGCAGCCGGCAGTTCTTTATAAAACACACAGTTTTCCCTGAAGATGGCTCCTGCAATGGTAGCCGAAACGTCGGATCAAATCCAACATACACGGTATTACCCAAAAAAGACACATATTATTAGTATGCACATGTTTATATGCATAACAAAAAAAAACACAGTAGATTCTCTTACGTAGACCATTAAAAAACGAATAATAATGTTTTTATAAATATTACTTAAAGATAAAAAAAGAAAAATTTTGAACGATCTACATTTATGCATATGTTGTGTATACAAAATTAAACTGGCTATTTTGAACGGGACTAACTTTCGTTTGTGTAGGAATTGTAAATTAAAATATTTTCCGCATAACAGTATTTTTTTAAACTCAGATATATTCATGAATTTAGTCATTATTGATTATTCCGATATTCACATAATTTTTTAATATTAGTTTCGTCACGTTGCTACCTTTCTCGAGACCTCGGATTCAATTCCTGACAATACAGAAAATATTTGATTTAAATATGTTTTTTCACCATTTTTGTAAGACCTCAAGACTGGCATCCGATGCATAGCTGATTATAATATATTTATACAATTAGAAAAATATAAAATTGCGCTGCGATTGATAAATCAGTGCTCTATTTACATATATTTGTTGGAAAAAGGGAATAATCATTATGAAATATTTTTTTCCTAGTAATGTCAACAAAAGTATTTCAGAATTTTTTTGCATGTCGTTGTTACGAGAGTTCTATGTATAGTATAAAAAGTCTTACTATGTTTTTACGCGGTATGTTTTCACATCGATATCAACTTGAGACGCGTACACACTTTCATAAGGTAATGTTTATGAATATTTAATAAGGAAAACTAGGACGGAATATTTTGTCTCAGGTATTTCGTTAATCTGTATAGTGCTGCAATAAAGAAACGAAACATGTAAATATTTTTTTTTGTGTTTCAACCATACAACTCGAATGTGAATAATATATGCGAAGGGGATTTTGAGTTTGTCTAAATCTTTATAGTCAAATACTGGATTAAACGATGTTTGTTTTTTTGATATTTACACAATAATCCTAAAATTAAAGCCCTGCTGAATTAAAAGTAAGCGTACAACTCGTCAGAAAGTTTTTTTTATAAATTTCTTTGATTGTGTCATACTTAACCTGCACAGTAGCGATCCGTGATTTATTTTATGGGTAATCTACAAAAAAATTTCATTAACTTGTACTAAATTCAAAATATATATAAATTAGAAAACTAACAGCTAATAATAAAAATTGAATTTTATATATAATAGGGAAAATATAACATTATTATTTAGAAAATGAAACATTAATGCAAATTAGAAAATATACCAGTAATAATATAAACACCCCTCTCCCGCTTTTACTCCCCCCCAGACTACTATATAACATTGTCTTTCTTACTTTAAAATAATTTTCTATGTCTAAATATGTCCTCAAAAATGCCCGTTGGGCGTATATATAAATAAACAATAAAAATTGAAACAATAATATAAATTAGAAAATATACCAGTAATAATTAAGAAATGAAACATGAATATTAATGAGAAAATATACCGACAATAAATTAAATTGAAGCATAAATATAAATGAGAAAATAAACTGATAATAATAAAAATTGAAGCATAAATATAAGTTAGAAAATATATTATTGATAATTGAAAAATGAAACATAAATGTAAATACTAATTACAATTAGAAAATTATAGTATAAAAACCTTGTGGGCGTGAAAAATTAATAAAATAAAGTAATTACACATATAAAGTATAAATAAACGCATTTTACATTTTTCTCACATAATCTATGGTAAAGATTTTTCCCAAAGCTTGTCACCTTCTATTGGATAATGAAGATCTCTTTCGCGTCACAGCCGCCATTTGCAAAACCATTTTACAAAATGGCCTCCTGCCTTCTTACCTGCACAAAAGTAGCTCGTTAGGTAGCATTTGAATACATGTGACATTTATGATAAAACTATGCCGTTTTGTTACTTAACATGGCACTGTCAGCTGGCTTTTATGTTTAACGCTTATCATAACGTTTCAGTTGGCTTTTCATAAGAAAATAATGGCAGTAATGCTCGGATTATCTTTCCTATTTATTTATTTTTTAAACTATTTCCCCATACGAAGACAATGGCGCATAGGACATTGCCACGGCTTTCCAATTGCGGAGTATCTGAATCAATTTTATTTCATAGAATATAAGGTAATCAGTCTTACGCTTCAGGTGCCAATCAGCAGGTTTATTCAATAAACAGATTTTTGGTATTGGTTAAAATAACCCGGTAAGATTATTCTGTCACTATTTGGTTTCGTAAATCGTTCGTTCGTCATATATCCATTTCACTCCGACGCAATCAAAATGTTGCTCTCGTTCCCATCATACAATACGAATGAATTAACGAAAAAAATCAGTTACAGAATAAGGACCCAGTATTGTTTCTAAAGTTTCCCACAGTAAAATTATGTAAATATATATGTAAATAAGGAGGCAAATAAATGTTTGTCGCAGTAGGCAAAATAAGCAGTTCGTAATGGAGTCCTGGTCCTTATATTTCACACACAGAACTGTATTTATCTTCAAAAATTTAAAATTGAATGTTTTTTTTTTTTTTTTTGGATTTGAGGATGCTAAGCAGTGGGCGGCATACGCCTCCCGGCCCTAGCTAGGGCCTGGCCCCGCCTCCGCCCTCACGCTCCCTCCACCGGCCCTGACATGAAGGGGGTTAGCAATTTATATTCTGCCGCGACACTCCTCGCCATTCTGCAAATCACAACAGGTAAACATTTCAATAATAAAATATACAAACTTATATGTAATGGCTGCCATAAAACCTCAATTTTAGATGAAAAACGTCTCAAATGATGATTGCAGGGGGTTGGAAGAGAACTTCTGGAAATATTAAATAATTTCAACAAGATGTGTGGCCTAAATGTAATCATTTCTATCCATGCATGGCCAAGTTCCTTGACTTTTCGGGACGCATATTCGTAAATATCCGACGCGAATGGAATGTTTCGGAATCTACCCGAAGTGGCTTTGTAAATAGCAGACGTGTTGGATGGAGAAACCTGAGGCGTATCCACCCTAGTAAAGACATTTATAGCGTAGCCGAGACACAATTGTAGAAATTAACTCTTAAAAGACTGTGGTAAAAAAATCCTTTGCGCGCGGTGATGTAACATCGTGTTGCCACAAGCAAAAGACGGAATTTTCTAACGTTCAGACATTTGAAAAAAAAAACATAAAGACATAATGTTAATAATCCCTTTTCCATAATTAAAAAAAAAAACATTTAATTTGGCCCTGTTAAAGCAAAAAAAAAAAAAAACATAAATTCGCCACTCATAATTCACGCGCGTGTACCCCATTTATTTCACACAACACCGGCTACGACGGCTACAGAACAGCGTCTCTGTCTTCCTTGTTAGGTGTTCTATCTTCGTGCTTTCTCTAATACAGATGCATTTGCGGACATCATTCTACGGGTAACAAGGTTAAATATTTTTTGCATCAAAATCCAGCATAGTTATACAAAATCTTGTGTGAAAATGTTCATTTGAAGATCATAAAAAAGACAACTTCATCATTTAAAAAAATAAACGAGTTTATCAAATCTTGTGTCGTATGTCGACTAGTGTGAAATCACAGCCACACAAGAGTTAAGCAAATGAATGCATAGGAACTACTATCCAGTCAAAAGTGACATTAGAAAATGATGTTATGTTTCGATGTGTGTTTATTGGATGTTGTAAATATAAACAGAGTAACAACATGAACGTTTTACGTAAGTAACTCACTGTAAAAGTCCTGAGCAAACCACTAACTGAACTGACTGTAGCTAAGTGTGTTGCTACCAAGGGCGTGCGGTGGGGTTTTTAATTACGGAAGCAATTAATATATAAGTAATTGGTACATTATAATATACACTGCGCTTAAGAAATTAACGACAAACTCAATACATTATACATATGATAAGAAATGAAAATAATAAATTTAGATATCCAGTAATAAATTGTAATGATAAATCAACCAACTTCACTTTAAATACTATAATCTCCACAATAAACTTATACGTGCAGTATCGTCTCTCTATGAGGAGAGCGTGGATAAGAGTTAATGGGGGACTTACATCTTGGTTTGCGATCTCAAAAGGCGTGAAACAGGGATGTGTAATGTCACCATGGTTGTTTAATCTATACATGGACACATTTATGAAAGAGATAGAATGTATGGGTATTGGAGCAAAAATGGACAATTTTTCAGTAAGCTGCTTGTTGTATGCTGACAATGCAGTTCTGTTAGCAAGCAGCAAGGCTGATTTGCAGCAAATAGTCTCTAGAATGTATGATGTATGCCTGGAGAGCGAATTGGCGATGAGCGAAAGTAAGTCAAAAGTGATGGTATTTGAAAGGGCTGGCAACTTGGCTGTAAGCAATTTGATACTCGTTCCTTGTCAGCAATTTGCTATCAATAATTTGGATGTTTGGTTGTTTACACACCGGAAATGTATGATTCAATTTCTGCGCTGTCCTAACGATGAAAGTAGGTCAAATGACAGTGGGTGTTCGTTTCCGAGTAAATCCTACACTATAATAAAAACAAGAATGTTTATGTTGAGGACGTTAGTAGGCGCTACTCAGGGTTTTTTTTGAGGTTACAAAATTGAACAGAGCTAATGAATAACGAGCGTCCGAGAGATTCCGAAATTTTTCGTATGGAGGACGTATTTTAGAGTGATTCCGAAGCATTTCCAATAGATAACGCGTCAGGTATTTACAATTATCCGTTCGAGACAAATAAATAAATATATGAAGGGTGTTTTTAAATCCAATTCCTTAGATTTTCTCGGGCTTGGTCGTTTAGACGCACAACGAGTTTTTCTGGGTAATCGCACTGTGTGTCGTTCGTCCGCTTTTCCGACGTTTTAAATCGCATAACTGCGTCCATCATTTAGGTTGACGTACAGGAATCATCAAGGTTCCGAGACCCGACAATATTATTCACAATAGTTTTTTTTATAAAAATGTAATTGATTTATTTATTTCATTAAAAAAAAAATTGTGTACACTCAAACACTCTTTAAGGCAACTAAAGAATTTACTGATCACAAAAATAACGGTTTTGAAAAACAATTTTGTATGTATAATCATGATCAACGGTTCGGGGTTGGTGAAAAATATAAAATTTCCGATTATTAAAAAAAATAAAATTCAAAAGATCTTTAATTTCTGGCAATATATTAATCACAATGGGGAATTTCGAAAGTTGTTTTAAGAGTTCAGAATTCTGTAGAATTATTATTAATCCTGGAAGAAATTCGATAAACAGGACAGGATTCACAATAAAATACTTAAGTAAACGGAGTTGGGTATCTATTCAAATTAGGCGGAAAATATTTGTCTTTTAGTAGGCAGTGGATACTTAAATAACATTTTCGATAAATAATAAGAAATTATCGGAATGATTTTTCAAAATGAAATCGTCCGCTCTATTGTTTTAATAATTATTACAATTTGTTAACGTGAATCGCTTTTCTACTTTTATTCTGGTAAGGTAAACATAAAATCTTCTTCTTCATTATGTTCTCCATCGTTGTTGTAATTTGTCAAAAATAAAGTATTTTGAACGACGTCACTAGTTTATAAGAATCAACCAATGATATGAGAGTTGTGAAATATTTCCGGTTTACAGTTTTTCAACGGACCAATTGGCAGAACTGACCGAAAAGAAGCGGAAGAGAACTTGAGACGTCGCACGCGGAGTACTTTCAGATTTACACCACCTTGAAAAAACCATAGTGCAGATGAAAAACAAAATTTGGCTTTGTTTAATAGTCTGTTCATAAAAAAAAAACACTGAACTTCCCATTTAAGACTTTTAAAGTTTTAATGTTTTGTAATTTTTCAGCATGACCGGAAAAAATAATTGATTTTCACTAAAAGTTGAAAAAAAATTATAGAGAATATGCGAAACTGAAAGAAGACACTTTCAAGTATCTATGATCTGTTTCGGGAAAGGGGTAGGTGCTTTCATTGTCATCTTTAACTGTCACCTTTACCACCCTTTTTTTCAAACCCTCCTCTTTAATATTTTGTAATATTTTCCAAAAAAATATTATTTTGATAATAAATGAATAACTAAATATTAATGATTTTAATAAAAACATCAGTTTTCATTAAATTTCATTGGTTGAGTTTGATTTTGTTTTGCAAACCAACAAATGCTTTTGCCTAAGTAGAAATCTTCAGCGCTGGTAAAATTGGTGAAATAAAATTAACTAAAACATAAATTATGAATTTTATTGATATTTTTATCAAAATCGTAGACCATGAAGTTTCATCAAGAAATATATACAAAAAATGATGTTACATGCAAAAATGTCTATTTAAAAAAAAAAATACAGATATCCATTAAACTACTGAACTTATTCAGGGATGTTCATAATATTATCCGAGTAATATTTTAAAACACTTTACTTTTTGCCCTGAGAATGCCAGTTTATCAAATGAAAATATAATCAGAATAAACTTTAACTTACCTGTGAACCTAACCAATTGAAATATTTTGTGGCGTTTACTATACGGTCTTCCCAACTCTTTACATTTTTCGTTTCTCGGGTTTGTAATCATAATGAATTGCAAATCCCATTTTCTCGCAGATGAAAGCGCAAACGTGGGATGTTTTGCGATTAAACTCTGAAATAATCATCTTGAAAATTCGAGGTTAGTCGAAGCGTGCCGTTTTATAAAACCGCCAAAATTAACTGCTCTAATATTCATAATGCGCCCAGTCCAACCATGTTTCGCGCTATGCCGGATAAGTTCGGCGAGTGAAATATTTAGTGAGGATGCAGCGATACGAGATGAAAAGGTAAAAAGTACCCAGCAGGCGGAACAGCTCTGGCTGGATGCAAACTACACGAAATAGCAGACGTGTCGGATAGAGATAACTGACGTGTATCCACCCCAGTAATAAGCGAAACCAATTATTTAATAAGATATTGATGTCGTAGTCCAGATACTACGATGAAAACAGTACTGATTATGTTGAGTGACGTTAGTAGGCGCTACTCAGGGACGATTTTGTAGCGAGTGTATAAAGTGGCCACTTAAATCATTTAATGATAGGTCATAAACTAAAAAAAACAACCCACAAAAAAAAACTTGAAAAAAACACAGCCTTATGGCAGGATTACATTGTTATATTGTGTTGTGTAGTGGTGTGTTGGGAAGCTATCTGGCGCATACTATGTGGTTTATATGGTTAGAATTACACTGCTCTAACGTTGTATGCCTTGGAGTACCGCCGTGCAGTCCCAATCGATTTTTTGTCTTCGCCAAAATGATGGAGGGGTTATGGCACGTCGCAAAGCACCACATTAATATCGACGCTGGAAAGGAAAAAGTTGCTAAGTGACATGTAGCAACTTTAAAAAAGATCCCAGTGTTTAAGTCACACGTCGTGGAGAAATGGTTTCCCTGTTGATTTGTTGTGCACTTATTCCCAGGGTTAGTTACCAAATACTAAATCTACGGATTTGTTTAAAGTCCACAGTACCTGTCTTCTGAATTAAAAAATAAATGTCAATAGTGAAATAAAGTACTTACTTAAGTACCTACTTATTACACGGTTTAAATGAGTTTTAATTCTTAACTTGATCGTCTCACTGGGTAGTCGTTGACTATTTTACGTGCTTTGTATCGCTTAAAAATCTTTTGTTTAGTGGTTGACTAATTGGGTTTCACCGAGTATGATTTTTATTTAAACACGCCTTTCCTTCATTTGATAGATTTATTTTATTTCGAAAGGTAAATATTTATTTAACTTATATTTACCAAACATATTTAAAAAAAAAAAAACAAAATTAGACTAATATTTCCTAATCATATTTAAAAAGAGAAAACAACAAAATTTTACTCATTCTTAGTGGATTTCGAGTTTTTGTTTTGTTCTAGTTTTTTAACATCCATATAACGTATGTGTCTAAATTCATTCACAAGGAACGTGAGTTTTCACTTTCTTAACTTTAATAGAAAGTCGTTGAGCCAAACTCGTAATTAGTAATCCATAATTTATTACTTACTTTTTAACGATTTTCTTTATATTATACAATAATATTTATTGGTATGAGGATTATAAACAATTTACTTTTATAAAATAAAATAATAATAAAAAACAAAGGAATGTACTTGAAAATGAATAATTTAATTTATTACTTACTTTTAAACGATTTCCTTAATATTATAAAATAATATTTATTGGTTTGAGGATTATAAACAATGTACTAATATAAAATAAAATAATAATAAAAAACAAAGGAATACACTTGAAAATTAATAATTTAAAAATTTATTGGTTCTTGAAGTTTGATAAAGTTATAGCAAATACATGTTATATTTTTTGGTCATTAGTGTGCTTGTTTTCGAGATAGTAAATTCTCGAGAACAGAATTGATTTGCGATTTTGACTTAGATATATTAATATAAATATGATGCTACATTGGCCTATTAGGCACATTGATACTCGTATATATACATTTGAACAAATCAGGGAAAGATTATTTACAAAATTACAAAAAATATAACAGATCAGATATGTGTTGTTGAACGAATTAAATTTTTTATAAAATCTACATTATTACGGCACGTAATTCATGTTATTATTAAGAAAAAATAACAAAAATTGATAACATGGAAAAGCAAAGTCTAAATCAACAATAAAGCCGACTTTTTTTTATCCATTTTCATTGACAAAAAAGCTTTTTGTTTGCTGTTTGAACACTTTGCTTTTGCGAACACGAGTTCCTATACGTCTCTTAACACTTTTGATGTGAACGTTTAAAAAAATTGCGTATCTTTTATTCATCAAAATTACCAAGTGAGATATGGTGGAACAGAAAACGCTCGTGAAAAAAGAGAAAAATAAATACAACCTTTCTTCCAGTTAGTCTCAAAGGAATGAATTTGAACATTTAAACAATGGAAGCTGCATTCACAAAAAAATATGTGTTTTTTGATACATTCGGGGTACGAGGAAATAAAGTATGTACTTGAGGAATGTAATTCAAAATCAAGCATTTACATTTTCATTTAAATTTAAACCAAATGATTTAACTGTTCTGAGATAAACACGAATGTGGCAAAAAATTCATGTGAAAATAAAATTTGAAATTTAGCTCAATTATTCATCATTATTTATTTTATACCCTTCAAAGTTATTACCATTTGAAGTTTTACCAGTTTGTATTAACAAATATGCCAACGTTTTTTCTAATCTCCATAGCACTTCTAGTAGGCCGATTTCGGAATGGATTTCAGCTCCCAGTGCGAATTTTCTTTTATTCTCTCAATCCAGTCAAAATGTTTTCCAGCAAGTTGTAGTTTGAGTTTAGGGAACAAGAAAAAGTCACACGGAGCCAACGAACGACTTTTAAGTTATTTTTCGCTTAAATAATTGCGTACAAGAAGAGATGCATAAGATGGCCCATTATCTAGGTGCAAAAAATAAGAGTTATCTTTCCGTTTTCGTTCTTGCTTCTTTCGACGAATATTCTCCCTCAAACGCTTCAATACGCCTAAATAGTAATTTATTAAGAAATTTTAAGAGCACAACATCATAGCAATTACAGAAAACAGTCAACATTATTTTTGAGCGACTTCGGAGTGGTTTTTTGGGTTTTCGCTCTCGTCGAAATCGTCGGAGCCAACGAACGACTTTTAAGTTATTTTTTGCTTAAATAATTGCGTACAAGAAGAGATGCATAAGATGGCCCATTATCGAGGTGCAAACATTAAGAGTTATCTTTCCGTTTTCGTTCTTGCTTCTTTCGACGAATATTCTCCCTCAAACGCTTCAATACGCCTAAATAGTAATTAATTAAGAAACTTTAAGAGCACAACATCATGGCAATTACAGAAAACAGTCAACATTGGAGTGGTTTTTTGGGTTTTCGCTCTCGTCGAAATCGTCTTTTCAGTGAAAGATTTGCGTTGTTCTTTTTGAAGAAAATTAAGCGAAATTTGCAAAACAAACATAAAATATCGACTTGTTTACATAACTGCCTCAAACAAACTACATTACATGTTGTGCTAAGAACTGACACGTGCGTCTATGACAGTCTTACTAGTGTCCCGTGCGTCTATGACAGTCTTAATAGGTCCCGTGGCTAGTGTTATGGACTCACGTATCAGAGATCTGGGGTTTAAACCCCACTCTACCACAACTTGATTTCCATTTTCTTATAGCGAGTTTTTTACGACTCGTTGAAAATGGCCACTAAAATTGAAATATTTGGGTAAATTACAAAAACGCCATTATTTCTTTTTTTTAATAAAAAAACCTTAAGAAGAAGAAAAAATACCAATATCTTGAGCGCTGTTCTTTTATATGACAAGTTTTTAGTCATATTTGAACTTAACAGTGGATAATATGCAAGTATTTAACTTCAATGACAATAATTACAAAAAGGAAATCAGCAACAGCGTGTAGGCATCATCAATATAGGTGAGTTATAAAAATGTCAGCAATTTTTGAAAAACGACTTTTATAATTATTTTTTTATTTATCAACATTAACATACATTGCAAAGTTCCAACATTTCAAAATTTTCATTCTTCTTCTTTAAAAAATAAAATCCCATAAGCTACTTTTTTCATTTCAAGTTTACATTTTTATGCAAATATGTAAAAACTTTTTATCTTTTTTCATTCAGTACCTAGGTATATAATAAACCATTTTAAGTCAAGCATTAAGTATTTATTATATCATAATATTATAACAACTCTGCATATTGTAAATGACTGTAAATATAAATAAAATAGAAATGTACAATACATTTTTCGGAACCATTCATATACACAGGTATACTATCTGACTAACTCCGACTTCTTCGTGTTTGAAAGAATGAATAAAACAGTTGTGTGTGTGAATTAGAACCAGGCCTCTTGGCCTCATATAATTTAATGTAATTATGCAGAAAGCAACCAGTCCACAATTTTGGAAAAATGAGATATTGGTGTTATCTGATGCAGTAAGGTCAATTCTATGTTCTGCTAAAAACAGCTAGACCACTTTCATACAAAAAACTGTATTAATCACCTCCGAAAATAATATCGATCACAAAAACGGCTTTTCTCAATTTGCAGAAAACACCCAAAAGACCAGAAATATCTTACGTTACTTTAAAAATTATTGTAACTGGTCAAATACGTAATTCGATTTTTGTGTGGAAAAAAAAAACTAATGTATTCATTGTTTATCATTTGCCTAAGTCAAAAACGTCCCAACTGTTGTGTAAATTTGATAATTCACTCTTTTCATAAAAGTGCTATCATCTCAGTTTCACTTATTAGTGGCTGGCTGCTTTCTGCATAGCTACGTTCAATTAGGGATGCATTATTCTTTTTATATAAATAAAAAAAATAAATGAAAAAAAAGTGTTTTCGACTCGATGGCTACTCTCAGGTAATTATATTGAAAAGGGAAATCGAGTGGACATAAGTAAGGTAATAAATGCTTCGGTTTCCAGTCCAGGGACAGTTAAATGATTCGGTTTTAAATCACATTTCAAAGTAATAATTTACGTCAACTTAACACAAATCGAACCCGGGACGTCAAGCAAGGTAGACGAATGCACTAACCACTACACTATGAAGCCGAATTATTCCCACTCAATTTCCTGTCCGTCGAATCAAAATGCTCGTGAGTTTCTATTTCACACACAGAAATGTATTCTTCATCCGGACACGGACGTTTTGAATACATAATCTCAATACAGAAAACATTTCCTGGAAAATGCTTGTACCAATATTTGATTTTCACAAGAAAGCTTTAGACTCCATCCATACTTATATTGTATCTACAAATTATTAGATGTTGTAAACATCCACATTCCCTCGACTCGAAAAATGATAGGTCCTAAGCATTGTAAAAAGGCCTTGACTTCCATATCTCTACTCAAAAAGGTTTTCCTTCTCTGTTGCAACAAACAACTGACGACTTCGTGGTGAGATGGTCGGCGCATTTGCGTACCATGCAAGAAGTCTCGGGTTCGATTCCCGACATGGCGACATAAAATATTTATTTAAAAAGGTGTTTTACACGAGAATATTTCATAGTCCCTGGACTGGTACCTGAAGCGTGAGACTGACCATCTTACCTTCATGTAACAAAAATGATCAAAATACACTGCGATCGGAGTATCAATGCAGTGCTTTATGCACAATTAGGTGCGAAAATGGACTGATGATGATGATGTTGCAAAAAAATTAGATCTAGAATATTAACAATTATGTGACTTATTACGTTGCAAATTTCATAAACATACATTAAAAGGGAATTAGGTTATTAAATAAAGTAATTTATAACTATTGTTCATATATATTTTCAAACTTTAAACCAAATTTTTATGCTAGAATATTATGTTTAAGCTTCTGGAAATTCTCAACCTGGATTCAGTCAGATTTATTTTCTCAGGGCTGGTTTTACGATTCTATGTAGTTTCTCTGAGCGAAACAGTCGTAAATCTGGTAAACTGAGCGTTCAGTGAGATATTTCACAAAATTTCTCTAATAATTGATACAGATTGCTCGAAGTAAATCAACATTTTAAGATCTCCCAGGATTCGAGAAATATAGTCTTGTTAATAACAGAGCTGCTTATTTACGTTGATAATTATTTCATCTTTTCTGATTTATCGTGATACTAAAAATATATTGGAGCATTAATTTCTTGATGTTTTCATTTTGCCTTCATTAACAAATATAATTTAACTTTGCACACAAATTCTTTCGGCGCCAACCTAGAACTTTCAACGCGTAAAAACACCGTTTAAATTAAAAGATTTCATTTCAGTTTAGCTAGTAATCGAACCCTGAGATTTGCCTCTGAAATCTTGATCAAGACCATTGAGGATTATAACTAGAGTAAACATGAGCGTTTGAAATATTAAGTTCTCTAAACCTGCGGCCAATTAGCATATTTATTTATTTATTTTTAAGAAACAAACAGTCGACAACGATATAATAACATTTTCTTTTAGAATTCGGTTTAAAGACAGACCAGCGAAGTTTCTAAATAAAATTCATACATATTATTAAATTGTGTTACAGCAAAAGGATGTATTTATGTGTATTTGTATGCGAGTAAGTGTAGATGAATGCTTATGTGTAATAGTGTGGGAGTAAGTTTTCAAGTGTGTGTAAGTGTGAGCATCATTAAATAGTAAGTAAGGGGCATGTAAAATATATCAATAGATGAAAAAAAGCATTATTAATTTATTTATACTTTTACATTGTTTGAATTCTTTTTTTCATACAGAATAATGTGTCCTCACTGGGGTGTTCCGTGCCGAGGGTTTGATATTTTATTTTTAGGCATTTACAAAATGTGAAACATGCCTAAGATTAGCTATTTAACAAAATTAACATAATAATAACAATAAAAAAAACGTAATTAATCTAACTAACCTAATTATAATTAACATGATAAACAGTAAAAAACTAAAATATTCATTAAAAACATTACCAATTTATATAAACTAATTAAAAAAAAATCATAAACAGTGCACACATTTTACCTATTTGGCTTGATCCACTCATCGATCCGTGCGCAACCCACCTCCACTATCCATTTTTCAAATGAAATTTTATATTGTGAGAACTTACTAATTTTTCTTATGGATAATGGAAGTAGATTGTACACTTTAACCGAGTAGTAGGTCAATCCTCTTTGACCGAGGGTTGTATTTATTTTTTTGCAGCATCAGGGTGGAGTATCTAGTAACTCTTGTATTTGTAACGGAAGGTAGAGAATAATGTTAACGTGGGTATAGTAACAAAGTTTTTAAATTTTTACATGCTTGATAGAACGGACTTAAGTCTGTTGCGGGCATTTCCCGGCTACTTTTCTCCTCGCAATTAAAGCCGTTTTTTTTAAAGCCAAAACAACAGGCTAATAAAAGCCGTAGCATATTGGCATTATTGACTAAATATTATAAAATAACACTAAATCTAAACAATCTTTAAGTCTATTTAAATTTACAAAGGTAAAATTATGGCATAATCTAGGCGGACATAGCAAGTGTATCATCGCGAGTCAGGAGTGACAACACCCTTTGCTTCTTGAATGCTTGCCTTTGCTGTTGAAACTCAATATGTTGTTTGTTTTATTAATATGTTACCAGTCATAAGCTATCTCCCGTCCCTGTCTTGCTCAGTTAGTCAGGCGTATAGCGAAACGGTAAACAAAGGTGACGTGTATGCGAAAGGGAGCGACAAACTGAATAGAACTTAAATAGACCGGTGTAAAAAGTCCGTGTTTTTTACTGTTCTTCTTGTTTTGCTTGTCAAAGTCGACGTGATATGACGCGACGATACTTGCTCCCTCCGCCAACCATTTCTTTTCTTTTGGAGACAACTTTTTAGCTCGGATTTGTATGAGTGTATGTATATTATATATCCTCTTCTTGTACACGATTATTTGGCCAAAAACAAAGTAAGAGTCATTCCCTATGTACCGTGTTTACCATATTTGACTCTGTGTGATCTTTTCCTGTTCTTTAAACTCAAATTACCACTTTGCTGAATCTATTTCGACTCGATTGAGGTGATAAAAGAAAATTCGCCGAAGGAGCTGTTCCATTCTGAAATCGGCCGACGAGAAGTGCCACGAAGATAGAAAAAACGTAAATATTAATGAATAATTGAGCTAAAATTGTTTTTTCTTACGAATTCTGGGTCATACTTGAACTCAAGGTATGAATTCTGTTAAAGTATGAAATTAATAAATATATATTTGATTATTTTTTAATTGAATTTAAAAGAACAATGTTTTTTCTGATTATTCTTTCTACTTTTTGTTAAAAATATCGTTAAACAATAGTTTAAAAAAAGCAAAACTTAAATGAGAAAAACAAAAGTGTTTTGGCAAATGTCTCAATCCAAAATGACCCATTGACTTTTGCCATTTGATTTAATTTAATTCTTGATTAAATCTTAATCCGAAATGGCCTTAATTGATCCTAATGACTCTTATATTGAATTCCTTCACTAAAGTTCGTGTCGTGTGGTCTTTTAAGCAATTTAAGCAAAACTTATTTTTAATTGCGGAATTCTATTTACTTTGGGCAAGTTTGGTGACGCCACTTTTTGAGTTTTAGAGTTTTCTTCCGTAACTAAAGAAAATCAAACAAAATTAGTTAAAATATTTAGAAAATAAATTTAACATGGAGAATATTGATCACCTAAAATGTATCGGGTACGTATGTACTTTAACGTGACATAGATAAAATGTAGTGTAAATGTAAAATATTTTTCGCTTTGTGGTTTGACATTTTACACTTTTCCGTTTTTTTAAAAATAATTTTGAACCTTGAAGAAGCACACATAAACATATTCTCCTGTTGCTCTTATAATAATGATGTGCGTGTATTTTAAGTACAAGTCGTTTAACACATATTTCTCAACCTTTAATTTTGAAAAAAAAATTTCTTTATAATTCATTTTTCCCACATCATTACTGACATATATAAAATGTTTTTTTTGTGGTTTTGCCTTTCCAAAAGGGAGTCTGATTTTTACCTTTTCTTTTTCTCTGGTATTCTGCTTAACGAAGCTATTTGTATTTATTTAATAAATATATATCATCATCATCATCGAACCCTAATCCACTCACAGTGATGCATAGGGCACTGGTCTGTAAACTCATTTCCAGCGTGTCGTAATCATATGTTACGAGAAGGTAAGGTGATCAGTCTTACGCTTCAGGTGCCGGTCCAGTGACAATCAGATACTTCAGTAGATAACAAATTTTAAAATCAAATATTTCTTGGGAACCTTTCTAGGAATTGAACCCAGTGCCTCAATTGTGGTAGGCGAACCCGTTAATCCCTACACTAGAAGGTGAAAATTTCTCCATTTGATTTTATTTTTCAGGATTTTTACCTGAAGGCAGCCATTGAGTCAAAAACACTCGTCTAGGATTTTGGTTCTATTTCACACACAGAACCGTATTCCTTATTCGCCCGGACGCAGACAATATATGTAACCTGTGTGTATGTAATAAAGAAGCTAAAGCATTGTTAAAAGTAACTAAAAAGAAGAAGTGTTTTAGTAAAATTGTTTTTTGAACAAGGAAAACTATACTATTTAAGACTAACTATGGTAACCTGAATTAAATAAAAAACATCAGACTTAAGAAAGAGACTGCCGGCCTAATCTGCTTTGTAGAGCGTCGTCTTTATCATTCAGACATTCATATACATATACCAGATTTGTGCGACAAAGACGACGCTCTACTAAGTCGAGAGTCGTAAGCCCGATGCAAGAAGCCATATTTTTCACGATATAAATCTCTGCTGCGATTTTGGAGTACTTTTTGGACACTAAAAAGGAGTTTGTTTTAAATATAGGAACGTCATAAAATGCAGCTTTATTTACGACACGTACGACATTCTGACATCGTGTTCCTGAACCATACAAGAGCGTGCATAGAATATGGAAATCTTGATGCAATTGTACACTGAAAGAGTTGCATACATATTTAACTTGGAGTATAAAGTAAAGCTTACCAGCGAGTTTGTCACGTCCAGTAAGGAATCTCGGCCTGAATCACAAAGAAATACATTGAAAAATACTTAAAAATAGAGTCCGTGGCTACAAACATCCGGAAGAACTCAAAGTACTTTTGATTTAACCCACTCATCCAAGTATAAAAAGTTATACAATATTTTCAGGGGTGGCCTAGTATGTAGGTAAAATAATTTTAAGTCAAATTAATCTCCTCCGCATTATTAATGGTTTCAGCTCTTTAAATTCACAATATTTTCTCCGTATCCAGGCAAATTAAAAAAACAGTTCTGTGTATAATAAAACCAGAACCCTGAACTAGCGCTTTTGACTCAATGACTACTCTCAAGTAAAAATCGAGTGGAGAGTGGACTTGAAAAATTGATTTTAAAGTTGGTTTAGACTGCAATATTTTATTGTTCCTGGACTGGCACCTGAATTTCATGTAACAGATTATTCAAATGCTGCATTTGATTTAATAATGCAGTTTCTTATTCACCACCGGTTATGGAAGGGGAATGATGGTAGTGACTTTTAATACCCTTTCGTTTTTATTTTCTTGCCTCCTCTTTCACAGTTGTAGCTGCTCGATTGTGGGATAATCTACCCACTAATGTTAGCGACGCCCCTTCTTTATTTACACTTTAAAAAATATTAAAATGCCACTTTCAAAATATTTTCGTTGTTATTTCTTTTTTCCTTCCATCACCTCTCTTCTCTTCATAGTATAGTGTAATGTTTTAGTTAATTTCTGTTTTAAATTTTTGTATAAAATTATAAGAGCAGATGAGTAAAGCAGCCTGGCTCGCATGATATTGAGATGAATCAGTTTATGAATTAGTTCTGTTGTTAAACAATATTTTTGGTTAAACAATAGCCTGATCAATTGCCGGTCCTCCAACTTCGCTGTGCGAAAAACACGACGATCCGTTAGTCTATGGTGACGTATTGATTCATTTGTATTCTAAGAATTTTTCCGAAGACTTGCTTTTTTTTTTGGGATAAAAAGTAGCTTTTTTCATTTTTCAGTTTTCCAGTTATTCTCATGCAAAAAATCAAGTCGATCAGTTGCTCCATTGTGACGTGAAAGAAACACAAACAAACATATGGCGCTTTTATATTTTTTTATTTAAAAATAGAATTTTTACGTTTATTTTCAATGGAAATTTTACAAAACTTGATTTGCTGAAACTTTATACTTTATTGATTGTATTAAATTCCATAAAAATACAATTAAGGCCCTTTACACAAAATGGTGTACAAAACAAAAAAATTATTATCTTATTTTATGAACAATTAGATTTATATTTTCGTTTAGAATCACGTAAATGATTTGCTCGAATGTTCGTGATATTTTATATGTAAAGTTTTTTAAAGAAATTAAGCACCCTTCAAAGTGACGTTAATTTAAAAGTTAAATTTTATCCGCACTATTTAAAATCCAGGAAAATATTTTTTATTGGACTTGAAGGTAAAACTTTTCGCCGCGCATGTGGACAGTATTAATAAAATATTCTTCATACTTTAGAGCAGGAATCTCCAATGTACGGGCCGCGGGACATGACCAGCCCGCGAGAATCATTAACCTTTTTTTAATTTGTTAGTGCCAGTCAGTGAACTAAGTCAAAAAAATAAAGGAAGAAATAACCACGAAAATAGTGAAATTAATTAATAAACATATAGCAGACGGAAGTTTTCAAGAAGTAATGAAATTAGCAAGAATAACATCAATTTACAAAGGAGGAGAAAAAAACTTAGCTTCTTACTACAGACCTATTGCAAACTTAACCATTCTAAGTAAAATATTTGAAAAAGTGCTACACAATCGATTATACCAACACCTCGAAAACCTTAATTTTATTGCAAAAAACCAACATGGATTTAAAAAAAAAAGGGTACTTCCACAGCAATGACATCAGTTTGCAACTTTATACAAACCAAAATTGATAAAGGAAATACAATGACTGCACTCATACTTGACTTCAAGAAGGCATTTGACACAGTCCACATAGATTCCCTTCTAGATAAACTACAACATACAAGAGTTGAGGGACAAGCTCTCAAAATATTTAAAAACTATCTACAAGGAAGAAAACAGTTTACGGAAATTGAAGAACACAAAAGTGAAATAACAACAATGCAATTTGGAGTACCTCAGGGATCAATATTAGGACCATTGTTATATATAATATACATTAACGACATAATACACAGGGACATAATAGGGAAAAAAACAATCTATGCGGATGACTTAGGAATTTTATATGAAAACAAAAATGACATTGAAACGACTAAAACCATCAACAATGACGTGCAAAAACTATTAGAATGGATAAACAAACTTTTTAACACTAAATGCCAAGAAATGCAATATAATACATTTCGAAACAAAAAAAAGAACCATAACATGAACATAAAAATAAACAACGAAACTTTTAAAGAACTAGAACATGTGACTTACCTAGGACTCACAATAGGCAGACAATTAAAATGGACAAAACACATAGACGGACTCACTTAAATAATGGCATCACTGCATAGCCTTTTCTACAAAATTAAAGATTTTATACCAAGAAAGGAAAAAAAATATGATGTACGAAGCCTATGTCAAAAGTAAATTGAGTTACATGATCGCCTTCTGGGGAACTGGTAACAAGACAGACATAACAAGAATACAAAGATAACAAAATAAAATTCTTAAACTAACATACAACCTACCCTATCTGACCTCTATGACTGAACTGTACAAAAAAACACACCAGTTTGACATAAACTACTTTAGACCTTAAAAATTGTGCACAAAATAACACTGGGAAACATACAAGACGACGACATAATATTAGTCAAAAATGCTGACATACACAAATATAACACCAGACAACAACAACACTATCATATTGAAAAAGCAAAGACAAACACAGGACAGCCAAAAATACTACATAATGGACTTAAACACTACAATGACTTACCTTACTACTTGAAAACTTTTACTGGAGACAAATTAAAAATCAATCTGAAAAAGCACATGATGACTAAACTAACTAGACTAGACGAGACATACAATGACTAGACAATATAAAATTTCTAATGTAACCCTAACGGGTTTTTTAAAATTGTAAATAAATAAAAAAAAAAGTAAACATAGAAATTTGGTTTGTGCGCTACGTTACGACGCGAACTTATTTCTACTTCGGTCCGTTTTCAAATGGAAAGTTAAAATTTTTCTTCAATTGTTTCTATAAAGTATAATATAGGTTTCAGAATGAAAAATACAATATTTTCACCTTTTATTTCCAAACATGCTCCATTGCAGGTTGCCGACGAAAATGTTTTGAATTTTCATGCAAAAATACACATTTTTGTACATAAATATCGACGTTAGTTTATATCGTCTCGATATGTACCGATGAAGATTGCGTTCATTATCGAGGCGCTGCGCTGCGCTGGGGTGGTGTTCTGAATTTTCTTTTCCTCCTAGTGGGATTAATTTAAGGTTTTTTTTTTATTTTTGCAAGCGTTTACACCTTGCTTCATATATAACCATACTGATGATTAACCGTCAAATAAATATGAACGCGTGAAATTAATAATAATAATAATTATTTAGAACATTATTACGACTTTCAGCATTACCTAAAACAATTAATCAGGTTGAATTAACAAAACCGCATTAGTTTTTTAAAAGTTTTTTATACAGTTTTATACATCACTTGACGTTGAATCATCAGTGTGGTTATTACAAAAAGCAAAGTGTTAAAAAAAATAAAAACCCCTAAATCAACCACTCTTAAGTGGGTAGAGAAGATTTAAAATAACAACACATAAACCATAGATTTTATACCACCTATTTTTTGTTGTTGTAAATGTATACTTAAATGATATACAAAAAAAAATGCTAGTGAGGTACGCATAATTTATTTATTTCTTATGAAAATCAGTCTTTTTAATAAGCACGAGGTATGAGTAATCAATTTAAAGGATTATTACCAATTACAGATTTTACATTTATATATTTTATTATAAATACTAGAGAAGGGAATAAATTTAACTATAGTTGAAAAGAAATATTGAAAAATTAAATAATAAGTATATAAAAAGGAAAAGACAAGGTACTCTCCTCTCATCTCTCTCTGTTTCCATAAAAAAAAAAATTATAACTAAAATTTCACAACCGACAATTTATAAGATACAGTTCACTGGTGTATGTAAAAGTTAAGCAGAATATAAATTTTGAATGTCTTTAACAGACCTAATAAAACTGTAGTGTGTATTAACCGTGTCATGTGTTGATGTCACTAAAACTGTCATTATAGGTGGTCTGTATTTTCCAAAGGGTGCAATTATTCATTCAATTAGTCTGGAAGCGCAGAATAATCACTGTGCAGATAACCATCCCCTTACTTTCCCAAAAACATATGCGCGTTACGGTGCTGTGCAGTCATTACACATGTAAAAGAATCGTTATTTTTAAATCGGAAAAATGTACATGTTCCCATGTGATTCAATTATTTATATTTAGGTGAAGTCAAAAGTGATAACATTTTTAATCTGATTGATAAAAACATAAAACAATCATTAGCTCATGCTTGTAGCGCTGGCGAAAGAACCACCCCTGACGAAAGTCGGATAGCTACATCTGGCGTCTGGGAGAAGTACCAGAAACTTGGCTGTTTGCGCGCGTGACGCGTGAAATTGTTTCTCTTGCTCCCAAATATACCGGTATTATCAAGAGCGAGACGTAAAGAGTGTGTGCGACAATTATATACTAGGATTACTATTTTACAACGTATTCCGCAACACACGAAACATTGGTAAACTTCTTATTGTATTGATGATTTATCTCCGTTCTTTAATTAAATCCTATTTCTGTTCCCAATAAGCATTAATTGTTAAATAAAAAAAATAACTTAACCGATTAGTAAATGTATAAAGAAGGAATACCGAAAACGTTATCCCATAATTTATTATATATGGAACAGTAAATGTTGCCCGGGACCAAAATGTTTGAAGACTCCTGCTTCAGAAAACAAATTACCATTTTATGCGCAAAACGTTGGCAGTTGGCATAATCATAAATTTAACGTAGTTATGCAAAAAGCAACCAGCCATAGAAAAGTGAAACTCAAAAAATAGTACTTCTGTGAAAAGAGTAAATAATGAAATCTACATACAGCTGAAATGATTTGCACTTTGACAACTGATACGCATTCATTCATTTTTTATAATACCAAAAACGAATTTAATTATATATTTGACCAGTTTTCATGATTTTTATAGTCTGGCAGACCACACAATCTAAGATGTGCATTTATCAGAATACATCCGGCCCTAGTAAAACTCTGATATGTGGTGTATATTATTTTATATTCGGGTACTTAATTATAAATTATCACGTAATTCATTTGTATATTTATATTATATCAACAGTTTGGTATCTCACTTGTACAAGCTGTTCATAAAAATAATCAATAATAGACTCTCTAATAAACTAGACGCATACCAACCGGTAGAACAAGCAGGATTTAGGAGAGGTTACAGCACGAACGATCATATACAGACCCTGAAAAATATCATCCAGAAATATAATGAATATAATATGTCACTACGACTAGCATTCATTGATTTTGAGAAAGCTTTTGATTCTGTAGATATATGGGCAGCAATGAAAAGTTTAGATAATTGTAGAGTGGATCACAGGTACTCAGAACTCCTAAAAAACATATACAATAACGCCACCTCTATTGTACAGCTCCATGAACCAAGCGAAAAGTTTCGCATAAGAAGAGGAGTAAGACAGGGTGATACAATATCCCCAAAATTATTTACACTAGCTCTGGAAGATGTCTTCAAAACTCTTGACTGGAACGACAAGGGTATTAACATCAACGGCGAACTTATTAGCAATCTCAGATTCACCGATGATATAGTTCCATTTGCTAAAAATGAGAAAGAACTCGAATATGTGATTAACGAAGTTAATATAGCATCCCTGAAAATAGGCTTGAAAATGAATGCTTCAAAAACTAAAGTAAAGAGTGATGCAAACCAATTATGAAACATCTTAGTAAATGGACAAATCATTGAAAAGGTTAAAATTTATATTTATTTTATTTATTTATTTTATTTATTTATTCATATTTTTCGCTTACAAACTATAAATTAATAATTAAAATAATGTGACCTCACTGGGGTTTCCCGTGCCGAGGACACTTAACAATTTAGTTTTTTTTTATTACATTTGAGAATAAACAAAGAAGACTCACTTAAAAAACAAACATAATTAAACAAATATTCAGACAGTTTTAAAAACAAGGTATTTATATACATCTATATTATTTATATTACAAAACACTACAAAACACACAATGAAAACAACAAAAACCTAGCAATAGCCATACAGTTGTGGAGCAGTTGATTCAGCATTGGTATGGGCGAATGAGACAATCCATTTTACTTCTACCTAGCTCCACTATCCATTTTTTTATAGCCTTTTTAAACATTTTCTCATTACTAATTGCTTTAATAGATAGTGGAAGTAGGTTATAGATTTTAATTGAATAATACTCAAAATCCCTTTGTCTAAAAGTGGTATTAGTTTGTATTTGTTTAAGTTGTTTATGTGTTGAGGATCTAGTGATTATATTATTTGTATGTGATGTATTGTGGGGGTTATGTCTTTCATTTGAGTAAGAGTAGTGTTTGAATCTATAAGTGAGTATTGTTTTAGCGTATAATTGTTTTGGTGTCATAAGTTGTGATTTATGGAATATTTCTTCAGTGGATGTCTGTATCGGGACTCTGAGTATTATTTTAATGATGGATTTTTGTGCAACCAATACACTATTTAGAACTGTGTCACTCGCACCACCCCAACTGATTATACCGTACTCCAAAATTGATTGGCACAATGCAAAATAAATCTTTAAAAGTTCCTGTACATTAATTATATTTCGAATTGTTTTGAATAAATACGTTAATTTCTTAAGTTTATTAGTAACATTTTCAATCTGCTGTTTCCACTTTAAATTTATATCAATAATAACTCCTAAGTATTTGACATTGTCTGTCCTATCCAGTATTGGGCAATTACAATGAGCACTTTGAAGACAATTATTATTATGTAGTTTGATGTTAAAATCAGCATTTTGTGAATAGGTTCTAGAACTGATTTGAAATGGAATGAAGTTAGTTTTAGATTTATTAAGAGTTAAGTAATTAGTATCTAGCCATGCCTTTACTATATTCAGATATCTTTCGGATTTTTCGTATGTTTCCTTCCATGTCTTATCTTTGAATAATAGAACGGTGTCATCAGCAAAACTTATAACAGAACCATCAATGTTTAAATGGCACAGATCATTTATGTATATTAAGAATAAGATTGGTCCTAGAATACTACCTTGAGGTACTCCGTAGGTAATATTGGTTTGGTCACTTATTTTATTATTTATTTTGACAACTTGTTTTCTGTCGTGCATATTACTTTGAAATAATTTTAGTTCTTTATTGTCGATGCCTATTCCTCTAAGTTTTTGGAAAAGTGTAACATGATTTATAGTATCAAATGCTTTAGATAGATCGAGAAAGATACCAATACATTTATCACCTCTATCCAAATGGGTAGTTATAAACTGGATCATTTTTGCTATTGCATCTGTTGTTCCTTTTTTTTCTCGAAAGCCGAATTGATTTTCTGACAAAATGTTATTATTTTCTAGATATGTAGATAATTGAAGTTTGATAACATTTTTTAATAATTTTTGAAAATGTATTTAATATAGTTATGGGTCTATAGTTAATTATGTCTAATTTATTTCCGTTCTTATATACGGGTATTACGGATCCTAATTTTAAACTATTTGGAAAGGTGCTTTCTTCTATGGTTTTATTAATAAGGAAGCAAAGTGGCTTCAATATATTATTGCATATGGTTTTAACAGTTTTCATTGTAATTTCGTCAGTACCTGAAGAGCTACTAGCCTTCATAGAATTAATGATGATTTTGATTTCGTCTTCAGTCGTTGGAGAGATTTTAAATACTGATTTAGATTTGGTGGTACTAGCAAAGGCTAAATGGGTACCAGGTCTATCAATTTTTTCTGCCAAATTGGATCCAACTTTGGCGAAGTAATTATTTATAAAATTGAGTAGTTCTTCAGAATTTTCCTCAAAATTGATATTTTTATCTTCCTTTCTAATTTCAGTTGGTTGTAATGTGCCTTTATTAGTAGTATAGGACATCTCTCTTATAATTTGCCAAAATCTTTTTGGGTCATTATTTTCCTGGATGAGGGTTTTGTAGTAATTTTCTCTAGATGTTTTTACAAGTTTAGAACAAAGATTACGATATTGTTTGTACAATTTAAGTAGGTTAATGTCATAAATGTTATTCTTTGTTTGTTGATGTAGTTTATCTCTTTTCCTAATGCTTTTAAGCAGACCTTGTGTTATCCATGGTTTTTTTGTTTTATTTTTATGTGCAATTTTAATGGTGGGAGATTCAGATTGACGTATTGTTGTCTGTAGGAATTCAATGAAATAATTCCAGCTATCTTCTAGGTTGCTGATTGAATATAGTTCATCCCAATTTTTCGATGTTAATGAGTTGGTTAGTTTATCATAATCAATTTTATTTTTAATTGAAGAATAATTATGAGAATTCTGGGTGAGCTCTGTTTGAGTAGTAAAAATAAGAGTATAATGGTCGGTTATAGTGAATTGGTGAATTACCGTGTTAAAGTCTTTATTCGACTTAATCATTATATGATCTATGCAAGTTCCAGTTGTATTTACACTGGCTGGGTTAATATCTACACGAGTAGGTTGATTTATGGCACTCAGTAGGCCATGAGCAAGGAGAAGAAATTCATAGTCATTTGCTCTAGCGTGTCGATGTTCTGAATCCAGAGTGTTGATGTTGATGTCTCCAATAAGATATAAATTCCTGATATCTCGTATTTCAGTGAGTGTGGAGTCCAAGGTATGAAGAAATGGAGATATATCTTTAACTGATGGAGATCTATATATTCCCAGTATACATGTGTCATTATTTATAGTCAGTTTCAGACAATTTGCATGTTCAATAGAGACTTCTACCACTGTGGCGTAAATGTTATTTTTTATATACACAATCACTCCGTCATTTTGTTGGTGATGTTTGGTAGTATTGAAAACTTTATAGTTTTTTATGTTTTTCGGAGTATATTTATTAAGATTCATTCTGCATTCTGAAAGGATTATAATGTCAAATTCATGTTTTATTTCATGAAGCATTACTATAAATTCTTCAGAATTTTTGTTTATACTTCTAATATTTTGGTGCATGATTTTTAATTGTGGTGTATATTTGGTAGTAAGAACTGTATTTAAATCAGATATAGAGGTTGTCACTATTGTTTTTGGTGAACAATTTTGATCAAAATAATCTATATTATCAGGAAGCATAATGTAAAAAAGTATACATAAAATTCATTTGGCACAAGCCATAAGTAGCTAGATGAATTTTCTCATTATATCTTTAAAATGTTTAATCTGGAAGATTTCAGAGTCATCCGATTTTCTGGCCAAAATCTTTCCATTTTTAAACCACACAAATTTGTAGTCCTTTTCCTTAGATATAATTTTTGTATTCCAAAATAGGTCCTTGTAGTATTTGGATTTTGCTTCGTTTATGTAAATTTTTGAATTTTCAGCACAGATGTCTTTTATGATTTGGGGATTTTTTTTAGAATTTACGATTGTCTTAAGTTTGTCGTGTTCGTTAAACTTAAATATGAGTAGACGGGGTTTGTTTGCTATCGCCTGAGGAATAATAGCCTTGTCCAAGGGGTCTAGTTGTATGCCAAAAGATTTTGCTATTCTATTGGAAGCTTCTAGAGTAGTTTCCGATGGTAAAATTTTTATGCCACTTATTTCCACCGAATTTTTTAGGGTTGTTTGCTCAGCCTCTGCAAGTTTTATTTCAATAGCAGTAATTCTGTCTTCATATATTTTACATTCTAATAATAATTTTTCATGTTTCTTTGGTAAATCCATCAGTACTTTTAGATTCGAATTTATCTCTTCATATTTAACATTAATAAAATCTTGGAATTTTTTAATATCCAAGAACTCTGCTTCCATTTTACGGAATAAATCTGTTTTTAGTTCAGTAAACTTTTTGTCTATATATTCCATGAACTTCTGCTCTGTGGAATTCGATCTTGTAGACATTGTTTGTTTATGGTTTTTTTATTTAAATAAGTTCAGTAGTCTATGGTCTCTTTTAATAATATTTATCCGTGAATATTGGATGAAGTCTTAGAGTATGTACATCTATATACTCCAAGGATGAAGTAAACAAATCAATGTGACAATACTCACAGTGTAAAATATCAAATCCGAAGATTGAGAACTGTCATTAAGAAACACACAATTTCACAACAATTTATAAACTCACACGAAAAAGAAATGTTTAGGGATCTAACAATGTCCCACACAATATATTTAAGATACTTTAAGTAGTAATTATTTAAATTTGAATCGCCACAACTATAAAGTCAACTATGATATTCTCAGGTTGGTGCTAATCTATATACCTAGGACACGAAATAAAGCTCGGGAAAGATAATCAAGAAGGTCGAAATAAAACGAAGGCGAGGTTTAGCATGGGCCGCTTTTGGTAAGCTCTCATATATCCTCATATCTCCGAAGTATTTACATTATTTAAAAGAAGAAACTTTTTGATGCTTGTGTTCTCCCTGTACTGACATATGGCTGTGAAACTTTTGAGTTCACGAAAAAAATTTTACACAAATTATCAGTGACACAGAGAGCCATGGAAAGGAGAATGCTGGGTATTTCGTTGAGAGACAGAAAAACCAATACATGGATTAGAGCGAGAACAAAGATTACCGATGTGGTTAATAGGGCTGTCAACCAGAAATGGAGCTGGGCTGGTCATATAGCCAGAATCACAGACTCTAGATGGACCAAAAAAGTCCTGGAATAGCGACCCAGAACGGGTAGAAGAAGTGTCGGCAGGCCTCAGACAAGGTGGTCTGATGACATAAGACGAGTTGCAGGAAGTGGTTGGATGCGGTTGGCTCAGGATAGGGAAATATGGAGACTAAAGGGGAAGGCCTATGTTCAACATTGGACAAGAGACGGCTGATGATGATGATGATTATATCAATAATTTAATTGTGTGTTTAAAGAATTATGGTGATTTTTTTAAACTCTGGCTTATTACACAACCTAAAATGTACATTTTGCAGAAAACAGCCAGATCTAATATTGAATTATACCTTATTAAAACTTTAAATGTATGAGATGACATTCTGTATTAAAACATGTTTTTTTATTACAAGTAATTTAAATTTATGAATTTACAAAATAAAAATGATTTTGTGTTTATACGCTTTAATTTATTTAAGAAAATAAGATTTCTGGGGCATTAATCTTCCTGTCAGCATCTATACCGTAAGATTTACCTAGTTCTGTGGGTGTTTTCTGCAAATTAAGAAATACCGTTTTTGTGATCAATACTATTTTTAAAAAGTGACTATAACAGTTTTTTTGTAAAAAAACCGGTCTGACCATTTTTAGCAGAACATAGAATAGACTTTTTTAACAATTGTGGTTTTGACGCTTTTTGCATAACTACGTTCAATTCAGCTATCATTTTATGTAGGCAATTTGGTAAGTTAACAATTTGAATATTTTTTTCTGTTCCCACCTGACAAATAAATACTCATTTGCCAAACTTTTCAAAATTGAAGAAAACATATTAATATTCTGAAGGCTAAAAAAAAATTCTGATCCACTACGAGACTCGTATAACAAATATTATTTTATCAAAACACTCTGTCATCAGTGAAAATACCTATATTGTATAAATTTTCGACGAAAGTTTATCGAAATATGATTTTCTTCACTTCGTCACTGTACTGAAAGAAGTGACTTGCTAGCATAGAGGTCCTGACATTGATGTCTCTTCTCTATCTCTCTATGTCCTGATCATCTTTACAATCATCAGTCAGTATGTGCCCTAGATACTCGAATTTTGCAGTTACCGTTAAACTGTTCTTCAGGAATACAGGTAATGATGGGTGCACGAATTTAGAAAATGTCCTCTTGTGTTTAAATATAAGTACTTTTGACAATTACCAATTCGGTAAGCTTAACGATCGTCTATATTTATATACCGAACGATAACAAAGCCAGTCCCTTTAACGTCACCATACAAATACTCAGAAATATAGCAAAACAGATGGAAAAAATATAAAAACATTTTTTGTGGCAACGTTTTTACGCTTAGATGCTCTTATATGTTAATAGGGCAAAATCTAGCCACATTATCTGTGCATCTAGGCGCTTGTTTTCAAAATTGACAGTGATGTCGGAATTTAATTCGACTTCAAAATTTACTTATTTTTCTCTCATATTTTTAATAGGCTTTTAAGAACAAAAATGCTAGCCTCAGATCGATTATAAATTTAAAAAAATCGCAATTAAAAGAAAAACTACTCAGTGAAATAATTTTTTTGACACTTTTAATGCGTATCCAGGGGTACTAGACCCGTCGGTATAAACCGATGTTCTACCATCAAAACTTGAAGAGGGGAGGGATTGGAAGGATATCTTCACAATCACTGGCGTGAATTTATCTTCAACTAAACCGTCGTGGTGAAAGTATGACGTCCTTAGCTTCCCATCATAATCACGGCCCTAATGTGTAGTACCAAAGTGTCTTAGATATAGCAATATGTAATTTCATAACGTGCTTATATTATAGGAAGTGTGAATGAGTTTTTAAACCACAATTTATGGTAGCTGATAAAAGACCATGATATTATGATTCCAAATGAGGTATTTGACAAAATGGTGTGGTTGGATAAATTTGCATTGGTCTTATTATGATTCACGACACGCGTTATTATTATTTTTTCGTTTAGATTTTTAAAAACAATTTAATTTGAAGTTAAGCAAATCTTTTTAGTTACTCAATATATTTTGTCATCACGAGCTACGGTTTTATTTAAATGAGGAAGTTCAGTATTAAAAAAAAAATATTTTTGGATACCAAAGCCAATATTAAAAAAATGTATTGCATTATGAGCGCTATGATTTTTTAATGTTTTGTGAATTTTGAAAATAAAAAATTAAAAAAAAAAAACTTCGCCTGTGACGTCTCAAGTTCTCCACGATGAGTTGTCCTGTTTGGTGTATTGGTTTTTCGGCTACCGGAAATGTTTTGTTTTACTCTGGCATCGTTCAGAGAATTTCAATTTTATTTATTTTTTCAATAATATTTGATATTAATAACAGTTTATAATAAGACCTGTAAATGGAAGGTACTGAGTCTTCCGAAACTAGTTGTGCTTCAAAATAAACTCAAGTGGTCCAAAAGCAAAGATTTTTATTAATTATGTATTTTAATTATGTCATTCTACAAAGTAAATGTCGATTCAATCAATAATGTAAACCGTTAAATGTGTGATTAATAGTGCTAGAACTAGAGAAATAATAATTGTAATGAATTATTCATTCAATTTGCATAATTATTATTTCTATTTGAATTTTAAGAGTTTCTCTACAACGTCTGTTATATTGAATATTGGAGCCCGAAATTAGCTTGCGGTGTTTATATTATGCTTTGTATTAATTAAAGTCACCATCGCCCATTTCCATAATAATATTATAGTTATGGGATCAATTTCACAAAGGGTATATATAATATCCGATCGCTCCGGCCTGGCGTCGAATCCTTAGAGCATACACAGCGCAATACTGTACAAGTTTAGTATCCTATCCTATGTATGTTTGAACAACCCTTGACAATAAATTCAATGTTAAGATGCGTACAATGCTTAAACTTTCAAACAATGCTCGATCTCACAAGCACTTTGGTTTTGTTTTAGGATTACTCGAGTACAATTCTCAAGTACTGGTAAGTGTGTATAATAAAACTTAACTTCAAGAAGGTTATTTCGACAGCAAACTATTCACTGCACAGAGTAGAATTACAGAAGCCACGCAATAACCCAAAAAAAGCTGCTGAATTTTATATAATACTTCTAATTTTAACAACTTCCCTAGTGGAAATGTATTTTTTAGACAATTCTGTGAACATTTAAGTATACCGCTGTGAAATATAATTTTCAATTTAGTATAATAGGGGAAGGCGGTCTGAGATGGCATAGTGGCTGAGATGGCATTGTTGTCATACTTCCATAAATAAACATGTCGGGATTGTGTCTTCAATTGTTTTTTTTTTTTTAATTATATTTTTGTATTATCAATAAAACATATAATACAAAAAGTACATATAATACTCCCAGGAGTTATTAAAGAAACTCATTTGAGACCGTGCATAAAAAAAAATATTTTTTTTGACAATACATAATACCATACATTTATTTATTTATTTAAACGCCTTTTAGGCTTTTACATGTTTTACATACAAATATACAAATAAAGACAGACATGTATTTTACAAAGAAGTAGCAAAAATTATATAAATGATTTTTAGAAGAAAAAGAAACATACATTTTTACATTTACATTTACATTTCAATTTTTTTTTTGCACCACAACAGGCCAGGAGGCCTAATTACAGTGGTGAATTACATCACAGAGCACCGAGGCTTGAGAAAAATCACATTTTGATTTTTGTGTTCTCACCGGGAATCGAACCCGGAACCTTCCGTGCGTGAGTCAAGCGTCTTGACCACTACACCACGGAGGTCGCCATGTTATTACATCTGAAATAGAAAAAAAACATAATTGTATAAGAAACATAAAACACAATACTTTACACCATCTATATAAATACATTAATAATTATCACTATCAAAAAAATTTAAATAATATTTTTTAATTGCGACACTTCTGGATTTTTTATTAAATTTTTCGTGTTTTAGCTCATTGCGCAGTTTATTATATTCGGAATGGCCAATATTTTCCAAGGACCTACTGCCGAACTTTGTTGAGCGAAACTTAGACACATTAATTTTTTCCCGAGTAACGCGTATTGTAATTATGAATATCATGACCCAATGTGTGTTTTAAATTTGAATAAGCAGGAAAGTTTATGATATTTAAAATAGTATTGGTTATGTCATGCAGTGGCATTATCTTGAAAGGAAGTATCTCTTGTATTTCTTGTCATAACTTGTCTTACACCAGTATACGAAAGAGATTTGGAGTGAAACCATGAATGTTTGTTTAAAACATGTGCATTCGAAATCACGTTACGTAAAAACTTAAACCCTTTTGGTAGAAAATCGGCGTAAGATAGAAGAAAACTGTTTGATTTAACAAACGTGGAGCTTAAGTAATACTATGAATTGTTATGTTGAGTATGATTTGGTGTTTATTTTGTAGAACTCCATATTTAAACTTATAATTAGAAATCAAACACTGATTTGAGTCTACTGAACACTTTATTTTATTTTAACAAATATAAACATATAAAAATAAAAACTTCGTGACAATTGTTTCGCCTTATTAGGGCATTTTCAAACGAATATGAAGATTATTTGGATTGAATGTCCTTATATAGTTATATAATTCAAGTTACTTAAGTAGAAAATAAAAATAATTTTATGAACTATAGCATGTACATTAATCATAATAATTGAGGGAAAAACCGATGGTTAAGGGTGAGGCTAAGTGTTTAATAGGTAATGGGGAATTTAGGTATTTATATTTGAATTTCGGGGAAAATATAACAAAGTAAGTATTTATTGACATACAAGTGTGTATTGTGAGATAATTAATAAGGCCTTATAGTTTTGTAAATTTAGATAATTGTTGTCGAAAAAATATCAATAATATTATAACAGGTTGCTGTTCATTTTAATTTTAAAACATGATTGAAATATTATGAGGAAATTTACATAAACATAAATGTGTTATTATACAATATTTCTATTTTTAAGAATTTCTGATCAAAATATATCAATGCAATTGTAACATAATTCATCTATTAATTACGCGTCATATAAGCGTGTACAAAAAGGAACAAAGTGAAGAATAACAGTCTATTTAAATATGTTTAATAGTGGTGAAGATATTAGGTTGGTTTGTTCATTTATTATTTTAAAATTAGGATTATTTAGATATTTATTAATTTCTTATTGTTCAAGTATATTAAGTTTACGCCCTTTGCTTTCAACGTGTAATGGAATTGGTTTATTTGAGATATGAATTTTATGATTATTTTCAATCAAGTGATTGGCAAATTGAGAATCTTGTTTTTTATTTTTAAAGGTTCTTATGTGTTCTGAATATCTAGTTAAGAAAGAGCGCCCAGTTTGTCCCAAGTAAACTGCATTCAAGTTTGTAAATACCGTTGTTTTTAAAAATAGCTCCATTATTATTATTTGTTTTAAAAGCTACGTTTATTCCATATTGTTATTATTATTTTTATATGTTTATATTTGTAAAAATAAAATAAAGTGTTCAGTAGACTCAAATCAGTGTTTGATTTCTAATTATAAGTTTACTATGAGTTGTGTTGATGTATTTATTAAATATTAAAATAATAAAAAATATTTTAGGCAATCTGTACCTATAAGGTAAGATGGACGAGTATGCCATCTTGCATACGATAAAAATAAATCCGTTTTAATGATAATTCATCATTTAGGGAATAAAATAATTATAAATTGACTCCAAAGATGAAGTTCCGGCTTGCATTTGTTTTTTAAAGACTTCAATTCGTTCTAGATCAAAAGAATGGTGGCTACTAAAAATAAAACAACTTTAAAAAAAATGATTCTTGCGCTCCGTAAACGTCAGTTATCTGTACCAATGGTCTTATGTAAAAAAATATTGCATAATAAGTACAATGTTCCTAATAATTACATATTACTCATAAATGAGTATGCCATCTTATCTCTGGGGGTTGATTGAGGTGGTTTTTCAAATCAGAGTAAAATTTAGTTAATAATTCACTAAAAATAGAGTTTTTAATTAGTTATCTTATTTGTATTCTTGTTTAGAATATAACAGTTTACGATAGTTAATTAGTAGCTGTTTCAATTTCATTAAAGTTTCAAAATTTAAATTGTACTTTTTTTTTAAATGTATGCCATCTCAGACCACCTTTCTTTAGGCCTAACATTACATACGTATAAGTGTAAAAATGTAACATTATTTATTGAAATTAACAAATAACATCAGGGAGAGGAAGTATTTTAAAGAAGCAAACATGGAAGTCCTGGCATTTACAGAGCTTATGACCTGTCATTGGCTGGTTTAAGTGGCCACTTTACACACTGTATAACATTCACTATAGCGCCTATGCTTGAATATCCATATTTCTTCAATTCTTCCATCTGTTGATTTTAGTGAAGTTAAAGAGCTGAAAACTTTGAGGTTGTGAAGATATTCAATTGGTCAAATTATTTCACATACTAGGCAAGGCCTGAAAATAATTTCAAAATTTTTAAACTTATTCTTGGACCAGTTGATTTTATGACAATATTTTGAGTTTTATTTATTGAAATTTTTGACAGCAAAGTTAATGATTTAAATATTAATAATATTTTTATTCAGCTTATACTAATATTACTGTTATTGCGCTTAACCTTCATGTTTCATCATTATCGTAGGATAAATGGTTTAAGTCCGTTCATTAAAATATCATTAGAGCTTAGCACGAATATCATCAATCAACAAAAAAAACAAGTATTGCACAGTAAGATGAGTTCGTGTTTTTGGTCTAAATATTGTTATCAAATAGTATAAAACGATTTTGCAATCGTAAATGCTTATAAAAACATTTAAATTTGTAAGTGAAAATTCTTGTTGAAGTTTATTGTAATTTATTATTTAAATAAATACATTGAACTCGTTAATAAAGATACCAGTCTCGAAGATGTCGCGAAAGCGATTAAGCCGGTCACTGGATATTCCAAATTTGTGGATTGAAGTATCACTCGTCTTTTATTTATATAATTTTAAAAAAGTAAATGCTTATGTTAATATTTTAAACATGAACTTTTTAAATGTTTATTTATTTATTGAGTTGGCGTTTATTTTGTAGAACTCCTGTGTCATCATTAGAGCAACCCGTGCCGAGGACACTTCACAATATACTATTTATGTTTTACATTTGTGATATTAACTAACATTTAGAAATTTTAATGCTGAAATAAAACGCTGATTCGAGTCAATTAACTTTGAGTATATTATATATATTATCGGACAACTGTTGTTATTTCACCTTGTTAGAGCATTTTTAAATAAGTGTAAAAATGATAAAACTGATGGTCCTTATATACAATTATACAAGTCTGGGTATAGCTATATACAACTTAATATACGAGTTTTAAGTAAATAACAGCATTTATCGATACTATTCCTAGCCGATTACCTTTCGTTCCCATCCTTCCTTTGACCCATCCTTATGGTACCTACCTAACATTAAGATAGAAGATATTCCAATTTAGAAGATTCGGATTTAGAACAAAACCCAAACAACATTTTTGACTTGACATAAAGTCGGATAAAAAGTGGTTGGAATCGTCGCGCGTCGTGGAAAACATTGTTACATTTAATAGTTTATTTTGTCATCCAGTGCCAGAAATTGAAGAATATTTAGACCATATTAAAGGTAGGTATCTATTCCATGTTCCTGTTCCTTTTGTCAAATATTTCCCAATCACAAAACTGAATGAAATTCGATTTTCATTTACAGTCCGCCTTTTCGTTAACAAGAGAGCAATTGGAAATAAATAAATATCTTAATAACCCCACATACGAGTATATAGTCGTTAATTTTAAAAGGCGTATCTCGAATTCGATCATTAAAATTTATTTTTTTTAATTGTGATCCTTAAGATATTTTTTTAAAATTTTTTTTGATAATAATCCTTAAGATAAAAATAACTTTATTTAATGTACATTTATATAACTTTGAATTATCTATCCTTACCTCTGTTTTGTATAAATACATTGAACTCCTTAATAAAGATACCAGTTTCGAAGATGTCGCGAAAGCGATGAAACCGGTCACTGGATATTACAAATTTGTGGATTAAAGTATCACTCGTCTTTTATTTATATAATAAATGTACGTATATTGTTTAGAAATGTTAATAATTAGTATATGTTTTATTAATAATGAGATAAAATTTAATATTAGGACTAATAAAATAAATAAAACAACTTTGTTTTTAACCACTAATTTAATAATAAGTTAGTTCTTCAAATATAAACTTAATATTAGGACATTCATTTTTTATGTTTGTACTATTTTAAGACAAAAAAAAAAAAGAACCTACATCTAGAAATTTCGGAAAGGTTCATTCATACGGTTATATACAAACACGTATACTCACATATTACAACAGAGATGAAGAACATTTAAGAGAAGGTAATATAGAAGTCTAGGCATCTTTGGGGCTTATGACCTTTCAATCGCTGGTTTAAGTGGCCACTTTACACACTGTGTAACATTCACCATTCTGCCCATATTTGAACATCTATATTCCTTCAATTTTTCAATCTGTTGATGTTTGTGAAGTTAAAGAGCTGAAACATATTGTTGACGTATACTCACATTTATTTAAAGGCACACTAAAAATATTTTGAAACTTATTTTAACTTGAAATTTTTTGGTCCACACTATATTATAACTAAATTTAGTTGATATTTACACCTGATGGTGGGTAATTCAGAATTCCTGAAACAAGTTTTGTAATAAACTATTAATATCAAACTCTAATGTGGTAAAAATAACAAAGGGTATCATTTTAAATAAATTTAATATTTTTCCCCAAAGTAAATGCTGAAAATAAAACTTTATTTAGAAGCACAACTTTAGTATAATTTCGGAATGCGGAGATCTTTCCATATAGAGGTGTAGTTTATAACTGGCCTAAAGCTAAAACCTAAAATTATTTCACCTACATACTGAGTATGTAGGTGAAATAATTCAATTAGATGAATCTCACCAGCATAAATAAAGGTTTTAGCTCTTTCATGTCACAAACATCAACAGATGAAAGAATTGAAGAATATAGATGTTCAAATATGGGCAGAATGGTGAATGTTACACAGTGTGTAAATTGGCAACTTAAACCAGCCAATGACAGGTCATAAGCCCTGTAGATGCCTAGACTTCTTCTATATTACCTTCTCTAAAATGTTCTTCATCTTTGTTGTGATATGTTTGTGTAAACCGCTCCCCAGGGAGTTAGATCCAGTCCGTGTCTACAAAAATTGGGACAAACTTAAAATATTGTTAGCATTATACAATTTGTTTATTACATATTTCTCATATCTATATTACAACACTAATTTATTTTACTCGTTAGATGCCGTTTTGCTCCAAGGGCAAAAGCTGACTTTTCCTTGTTTTTTATTTCTTCTGATAAAGCGTTGTATAGTTTGTACTCCTGATTTATGAACCTTTTTTGTCCTTACTTTATTTTAGAACTTTGCATACTGCTAGCCTCACAGTGAGACAAACCCGAAATTTCTGATTTTGGGATAAACACGTAGATATGTTAATAAAATAAATAAATTAGTGTTTTCAAATAATAAAATACCGAAGCTAGATAGTTGACCTATTTGAGAATACGGTATTCGCAATCCACTTCAAATAATTTAATTCATTGGCTTTATGGAGTATGGCGGAGTATGGAGTGAGTGGAAACCTGAAACGGGCTATTGCTTCTCTGAATCTCAGCACAGAATGTGTGACGGTAAATGGATCATTCACATCGTGGTTTGACATTCAAAAAGGAGTCAAGCGGGGATGTGTGATGTCATCATGGCTGTTCAACGTGTAAATCGATAATTGTATGAAAGAAATGAAAGGCATAAAAATAGGAGCATAAATGGGTGATTTAACTGTTAATGTATGCTGATGATGCCGTGCTTTTTGCTAACAAAAAAGAAAAACTGCAGTTTTTGGTAACAAAAATCTACGATGCATGCAAGGGAAGCGATTTGCTTATGAATGTCGATAAATCGAATGTAATGGTTTTAAAAAAAATATATAGTATGACTAAATGTGAAATCACTGTGAATGGGGTTATATTAAAACAAGTAGAGGAATTTGTGTATCCGGGAAGTATGTTTACTAGAGATGGAATGACTGAAAAAGACATTGAAAAGAGGGTGAGTGCCGAGAATAGAGTGAACGGTGCACTCAAATCAACCTTGGCAAATAAATGTTTGTCGCAAGAGGCAAAATTAGCATTTCAGAGTGGAGTCAAATCCTGACCCTGATGTATGGGAGCGAAGTATGAACTTGGAAAAACAGGGATGAAAGTGGGCTGAACTTTCGACAAAATCAAAAGAATTTTTTTTTTCTTTTTTTTCGATAAAATAAAGAAAGGAGCCTTGGACAGCAAAAGAATGGCTAAAAATATTAACAATGCGAATGTTAATAGATGCAGAAATAGAGGAATACCGAAAAAGACATGGCAAGATCAAATCCAACAAATACTTGAAGATGAACATGTTAAAAGTTGGAATAATCCGCGCGCGTGCATGAGAAGATATATGAATGTAGAGGAAGCGAGATCTGTATGCCAATATAGAGTGATGTGGCGTTCTATCCTCTCTGCCTACCCTTACGGGGAAATGGCGTGATGGTTTGTTTGCTTGGCTTTATAAAGCCGCATTATTGCGAAAAGTCACCTCGAAGGCGCTTTACAATTTTATACGTAAACTTTAATTCTGACTAAACCTTTAGTTTGCTGTTTATTGCTGTTTTGCTGTCAGCTCAATACCTTTCAGTCGTTTTATTTATTTATTTGCATACATTAGTTTATTGCACATTATTTAAGACATAAGTCCCAAATCTATGGGACTAAAAGTACTAAGTAACATGTACACTGATAACTTTTATTTTTTTAATTAATTAATTTATTTTTTTAATATTTTCTTTTATTCAGGAAACATACAGTACAGTTACAAAGTTTAATATTTTACACAATTAGACTTAATTCTAATGGACCAGTGAAGTTTCCATATTATAAAGCAATTATATGTAAGGTTAGTTATGAAAGTATAAAAAAGAGAAGGAAAAAGAAAAACATAAATGAAAGTTGTTTAAAAATTAAAATTTAAGTGAAAAAAAGATATTTTAAAGTTTGTAGTGAGTATTTACAAATGGAAATAATATTAAAGAAGAAGAAAATTTGTAAGAGTAATTAAAAATTAAGAATTGAAATAAAGAATGAAAAACATGCTCAGATGTAAACATAAAATAAAATAGTAATAACATTTTTAAAAAAAAGGAAAAACATAAATATACACATATTTATTTTAAGGGATTCAAAGAAACGATGAGAAGAATCTTTAAGTGAAATATAAGACAGTAAATTTAGGTCAATTTAAAAAACATTTTATTTATATTTTTTCGAAATGTTTACAGCTATTACATTGGAATTTATTTATTTACATACATTAGTTTACTGTACATTATTTGAGACATAAGTCCCAATTCTATGAGACTAAAAGTCGTTGAGATGGAAGGAGCAATAAGTTGACACTGACACATGAGTATCTCACCACAAATATTGGATCAGAAACATATAAAATAATTAAAAAAAAAAAAAAAAAAACATAAACACGGCACAACGATATAACGGTAAACGGTAAACTCAAGTTTACTGTTTACCATAATATGTTTGAACATTCGGAAAATCATCGAGGAGTTAACTATTCAAATCCCTCCCACTAAGGAAAATCCAGTCCTTAACTCCTTTATTGAAAATAATTTTTATCCTTGAGAGCTTAATCTGCTCTTCCAAAATATTGAACACTCTCGGTGCGATAAATGGGAGATGCCTCTGAGCAAAAGTCGTACGTCTTTTGGGTATGACATAATTCATGCTCTGGGAACACCTCGTACGGACATTTTGCTGAGACCTCTTCTTATTGTTCGACCAGAAGTGTGTAATTGCTTCTTTTAGGTACAGTTGTCAGTTATCATTTTGTTTCTTTTTTGGGTGATACCGTGTCTGCAGGATTTGTTCCGACGTTTTGACTACTATTGCAGGAGCCATCTTTAGGGTAAACTAAGTTTCAATATGAATGAGGAAGACCGAAAAAGACTTTTGTTCAGTCAAAGATTAATATGGATTTTTTCAGAATAGGCCTTAATGCATTATAAGGGTTTTATCCGACAATAGATTGTTATCTGCTTTATTACAGTGTAACATTTACCATTCTGCCTATAGGTAGTTTGCTTCCATATTAACTTTCCTACGTAATACTCGTATATAAAATATAATAAACAAATATTGTGGTTTAACTAATTTATACATAACATTATGCAATTAAGGGTAGTTTTCGCAAGATTGCATTTTGGAATTTGTTTCACTTTATTAAAACATTTTACCTTTTAGTGATATATTTTGTATGTACTTGAAGGATGTGTTCATTTGAATACGGTTATTTTTATTTGAAAAATTAATCTTTAAAACGCATCTCTTCAAAGAAGTGAAAAATATTTTTTTTAAATAAAAAACAATGATTAACAAGTTTCTATAATTTTAACATAATGAGGGAGTTGAGTGGTTGTTAAATAAAAAAAAATATTTTCTTCTTATTCTTATTCAAAATGAAAAGACAAAATATTTTTATGTTATCGTAATATTAGCGCAACGATTTTTTAAAGTTTTGAAATTACTCCACGTGTGACGTCACATGTTCAATGTTCACTTCGGTGAGTTTGCTTATTGATAAATTGACTTCCCGTAAATCAGGAAATCTATCATAAGACTCCATTATTGGTTGATTCGGAAGAACTGGTGACGTCGTTCAAAGTAGTTCGTTTTTGTGAAAAAAAAATTTTATACATTTATCTTCGCCGTACAATTTAATGCTGAAAACCCTTTTTATATCCAATTTTCAATACGCTGAACTTCTTTATTACCTAAGGCAACCTCTAAGTATTTCATTTTATTTTATATATTTTTATTTATTTAACTTCAAGTACAAAAATAGATGCAATTTGAAGGGCTTACTGCTAAAATTTTCTAGCCAGCCTTAAAAAAACAGACTGGTCAAAAGAATAGTCAAAATTAGTACGTAAAAAAAGAGAAATACTTCAATTCTTATTATTTTCCCAAATATTCAAACTTTCATACCATTTCCTAAAAGTCATTAATAACTTGTGTTGGAAAAATGGAAATCGAGTTGTGGTAGAGTGGGATTTGAAGCTCGGACCTTTGGCCCGTGCGTCCACAATACTACCACGGAACCACAGCTCGGTTGATTTGTTTTCAAATTACAATCAAAAAGTCTGAATAACAAATTAATAAACAGATAGAGATAATACATACAAACTATTAATAAAAACAGTTTTGTTTTCCGCACTATAAATATGACGAGGAAAGTGGGATCAGATAATGAGTTTAGAAGGAGGCAAGGAGATGATCCAGGTATGTTTACATAAAAATAAATAACAGAAACCCAAAAATTATTTGAAAAGCGTGTATTTTCTCCAACAATAAGAAATATCAATGTCTTTATCATTTCCTTTCCGCAGCTCATGGTGCATAGGGCACTGTATTGGTTTACCAATCGCAGCGTATCTTGATCATTTTTGTTACATGAAGGTAAGATGATCAGTCTTTCGCTTCAAGTACCAGTCCAGGGACTATGAAATATTCTAGTGATGACACACCCATTAAATAAATATTTCATATCAACCATGTCGGGAATCGAACCCGAGATCCTAGGCCTTAGACCTAGATCTAGGTTTTACATAGGTATAATACATACAATACTCACACACCCATACACATATACACACATCGTCACCCACCCTGACATGTACAATTATAACACTGATACACTAAAACAAATACTTAGCATAAATATTATTATGTTATGATAAAAGTTATTTTTTATTTTTATTTTATTTTTATTTTATTAGGGAAATCAACAGTTCTACATACATATTTTTAGTAAACAAACAGATATAGTGTATAAACTCAGAACCAATAACAGATTTCCACATAGTATACAAAGTTAGTAAAGAATATATATATTACATATCAAATAAATACATACAATTTATACATATAAAAATGTTATTTTCAAGTACTCAATAATCAAAGATTTTTCAAATATTAATTTTAAGAACATTAAGTTACTGTAAATTGGGCGGGATAAGGACAAAAATGCTTGAAGATAGGATAAGGAGGGGGGGGGGGGGAGATGTACATATTTATTATTATAATGTCTACTAAGTTACATAATACATTTTTAGTTTAAATTTTAAATCTGACAGAGTGATGTTTGTATAATCTATATTTTTAAATTTTGTATTGTACATTGAAAAAGTACTACGAAAAAAAGCATTTTTAACATACGATGTTTTACTTGTTGGTACATGAAACAGGTGGTACCGTCTACAAATCCTGGCTGGCACATGTATTGTTATTAAACCAAGCAGCTCTGTACAGTCAACCATTCCTGTCACAATTTTGTAAAGCAGTAGTTGGTCCGCACACACTCTGCGGTATTGTAGAGAAATGATTCCATGGAAGGTGGAGACAGTGAGAGTAGATACATAAGAAATACCGGTTTTGTATTTAAGGTACTTTATAAATTTGTTTTGAATATTTTCTATTCTACTTATATATATGGCATACTGGGGATATATATATATGTATTTCTACTGACATATTGAAACTATTGTATAAATTCTATGTGTGTTTTGTTTTTATCAAAAATATATATATATATTTACATAAATCTTTACTAAGACGAATCCATGTGCCTTCTTGATCAAACGTGCTTAAAACGCTGCTCCATTTTGCGTTCATGTTTTGAAAATTTTCAACTATAAATATTAACATATAATTTAATATTCATTACACTTTCATAATGTTTCAGAACGATATTCCCTCTAGGCATTTTTGTTTCTTCAGCAGCTCTAACTAGCCTTCTACCTATTACTGCCACCCACTTTCCTACAGTAAATAGGATGCATGGCAAATGCACTTATGAAATCTAAACGTGCAAGAATTCCATCCATTACGAATGCATATTACAGCCATTATACTTCTCGAGGATTTAGATTTGTAAGAGGAATGCAAACAACTTCCGGTGAAGAATCTGTTTCAATTGTAAAGGGAACTTTAGTACAGGCAAAATATAATGCAATGAGTATCGAATTAACGTTAAACCCAAATAAAACCATTCAATTCTAATATTATTTTTGACAAATTTAAAACTATTTTTTTGTCAATTTTTTCGTTTTTCAGTATAGTAGCGCGGGATTGGATTGGCTTTGCATCATTCAGCTTTTTTCAGAAAAAAAAAAAAAAATGTTATTAGCCAATCTTTGATGAATTTTAGGATAGTGTTTTTGTATAAAATATAAATAAATAAAACAAAAATCATCAAATCCATACCTTTACGAAAATTTAATTAGCTTAATCTAGCCATTGTCAATGATGTTTTAAAGGCTGTTTTCTTCGGTCCCTTCTACGTCCTCTGATCTTCTCCTTCATGACAGGCAACAGTCATTTATTAATTTTCAACATTTAGCCAAAATACACATTTGATTTGATAAACAATGTATTTTAATTTTTAAAAGCAATTTTTAAAAATATACATGCATATCAAGGCGATACTGACAGAATGCATTAAGTCAACAGTCTTTTTATATTTTAAATATAGTCGCAAGATGTTGATTCAAAATTTTATGCTATGCTTTAAAAAAATTGTTTAAAAACGAAAATTCGGGAGAAATAATGCGTTGAAAGAATAAAAAAAGCTTTAAATGCGATTCTCTGGGAACTAGTTTTAATGACTTAATGCATTCTTTCAGTAAAGCCTCGATATATGGTATGTTTATTTCTTTATATTTTTTTACTACGTTTTAAAAAAAATAAAATATGTTACTACGTATTTTACTATGTTTTTTTGTGTTTTTTTTTCTAAGTTTTTAAATGTGTTTTTAAATACGTTTTTTACTACGTTTTTCACTATATTTTCACTGTTTACTACATTTTTCTAAAAATATAGTTTCTATGTTAACTGTTTTTATATTAATAAAAAAGTAAATAACACTAGTTAGACAGTCAAAGCAATTTTGTATAAATGTTTAATTTTATGTAAATGATAATAAATAAATCATTCGATGCGAATAACGAAAGTTTAATGATGTTTATATGATATTTTTAATCCTTTTTTTATTTGTTCAAATTGTTTGAAATTTAGATTGTAATTGAGGGGTTATTTCTAATGCCAATTTCCACCAACCATTTAATAAAGTAAATGTTGTTACAAAATAATAAATATTTTGTTATTTTACAATGTGTGCATGCGATAAAAAAAGACTTTGTTAGTTTTTATGTTTTGAAATTTGTATTTTATAATTTTTGTAGAAGTCGGGGAATGTGTTTTATGCAGCATTTTTTTTTAATGAGTGGAGTGAAGTCCATAATTTCCATAACATAATTTTATATTTCATCTCTTGCAGAAAAAATTATCACATCATCTCTCGAGGGAGATCCAAGTGAACAGTCAGAAGATATGGAAGACTCCAGCATCATGATGACCGAGGAGTATGTTTTTGCCTATAAGGGTACAACGATGTTACCCAGGTATTTACAGCTCGGAAATCAGACCGTAGACCTAAATAAATTATTTAAAGTTCCACAAGAAAATGAAAACGAAGACGCCAGAAATTTAGGAGAAGTTCCTCACGAAGGAAGAGCCGCGAAAACGAGAGAAGAAGACTTGACCGAAGTTGCTAATGCTCATAGACACAGTGGGAATTCCAATTCCCATGGACATTTTGATGGTCACAGCGGACACACAGGAAATAGTCATAACAGTCATAGCGGACACAGTGTAAGTTCTAGCCATAGTACAAGTGAACACAGATTAAGTGGGCATAGTGTTAGTGGACATAGTTTGAGTGGACATTCGGGAAGTGTGCACTCGCAGTTGGATCAAATGCCGTGGCTGAGGACACGACCACAGCACGAGCATGATCGCAGACATGGACCGCATTTTGAAGATGCTTCTGCAGACAACTCATCAGTAACTGTTCAAGCAGGACACACTGCGCACTTTGACTGCAGAGTCAGCTTGCTTAGAGATAAAACTGTAAGTAAATTAATCCAAAATATTTGTGCCTCATAAATTGATGTTGATACTATGTATCATTTCTATTTAGTTGGATAAATAGAAAAACAACTGTCTCTTTAATACAAAGATTTGCTTTCGACCTAATGAAATTTAGCCGAAATCAAGTGAGGGTAATCCGTAAAAGAGCACCACAGATTAAATAAACACCTTGCTAAAATTAACCTTTATTAATATCAGAAATTTAGGTTCTGCAGTGCAGATAATGTTTTTTTTATATTTTTTTTATATGTTAGTTGCATTATTCTTTTACCTTGCTTGTAATGTACAAGGTTAAATTGCAGATAATGATACCCCTGTGTAGGCACATTCTATATGAATTTTATATTGAAAAAGAAGCGGTTTTCTCAGTAGACCAAAAGTTATGTTAAATCTAAGGATGTGATTGCACTAGCTCTCTACCTTTTAGCTCTTTACTTCGAGGACTTAAGTTTAGAGAAGGAGATTAAGCAATATGAGATCACCCCCTCACCACTCAGTAGGCTCTTTAAAGATCTAGGCTTAGAGGGTGAGAACTTACTAACGGTGACCCGTAACAACATATCTACTTAGGTTAAAGTGACTTCATATGTATTATGATATGATATGTACGTCTGGAATTTAAGTTCGTTATGTTTATGTTATTTTGAAATTGAATAGAAATGGCTTTCAAAGTTGTGTAAATATTTTTTTTGACTTATCGAGTCTTCCTATGAGGTATTTGTTTATTTTATGAAAATAAATAATTTGAAATAAATTTGAACGAAATTTGGCAAATTAAATTATGTTAAATTCAAAGTTGAAGGATAAAATAGTAGATTTTATCAGATTTATCAAATATTAATATAATATATATGGTATGGGGCTGATAAACATCAGTGTATGCAACAACAAATTCAATCTCCTTAAAAATGAAAATAGAAGCAATTAAAAAAAATATATCTTCTTGCGGTTTTTTGTCTTTTGTGAGATATATTAGCACTTTTATTAGTAAATTAATAATACTTTGACGAAAATAAGGACCAAAAGTTGATTACCATTTAGTTTTTCCAAATTAAATTGAAATTTTTGAAGATTAAGTTAGGACTTTATAAAATATTGTGCAGGTATCGTGGGTGAGACGCAAAACTGGAGAAGCTCCTCTTCTTCTAACAGTTGGGGACCAGACGTACACCGGGGACGCCAGATTTTCCGTGCAGTTCAGGTACCCTGGGAACTGGAGACTGAAGATGACTGCGGTCAATAAGTCTGATGAAGGACTGTACGAGTGCCAGCTATCTACACATCCTCCCAGTGTCATCAAAGTTTACTTGAGGGTTGATGGTGAGTATCTGTTTTTGAAATGTATTTAGTTTGAAGTTCAACAAGTCCAAAAGAACCGGGATTAAAATCCTTTTGTGTTGGCATTGTTGACTAAAATTGCAAAATACGGACCTTACCTAAACTTCATGAACTAAACATAAACTTATACATTGAAAACCCCCACCCACTTACCCGGATCTATTTTAAAGGTCCTGTTTAAAGTGTATTTTTTAAGCTATTTTTTTTTTTTTTTTTTTACATTTTTTACTTTTTGCACCACAACAGGCCAGGAGGCCTAATTACAGTGGTGAATTAAATAAGATTGCAAAAAAATATCAATTTTGGGAAGGATCAGAAGATTTATTGATAAGGACTCCTGCAAAACTATTTACAAAGCAATTATTGAACCACACGTTAACTACTGTAGTAGCATTTTATTTTTATCAAACAAAGAAAACATAGATAAACTAACTGTATTACAAAATAAAGCCTTTAGAATCATTTTGAAAAAAAAACAGATACACGAGGGTAAAGTCGATGGTAACTGAAATGAAATTATTAACATATAAACAAAGAATATTTTACAATACAATGATATTTGTTCATAAAATTATAAACTCTTAATAAAAAAACAGAATTTTGGAAAAAAATTGATCGGAACCAGCATGAACACGATCACAATACTAGAGAAAAGAACAAAATTAGACTTCCATTTAGGAAAAAGGCAAAGTCACAAAATTCAATTTTATTTAAAGCAATTAAAAAGTATTACGAAATGGAAAAAAATATTTATGAAGAAAAAAACATATCAAAATTTAAAATAATGGTCAAGACATATGTGATAAACAATTTATAAATTAAATATATTTTCAATGTTATTATTAGAACACACATAACAATATGTATGATATGTGTGCCCTACTTTAAGATTTAAATAAAAAAAGATTTAAATAAAATTACATCACAGAGCACCCAGGCTTGAGAAAAATTACATTTTATTTTTTTGTGTTCTCACCGGGAATCGAACCCGGAACCTTCCGTGCGTGAGTCAAGCGTCTTGACCACTACACCACGGAGGCCGCCAGTATGATGAAAATTATTTTATTTTTTCAAAAACTACTTTGTTAACAAAAAAATTGCGTTTTTTTTTTAAATTTATATTTGCTGCTTTCAATGCCCATATCGCTGTCATAGCATTTATTATAATTATAAAGTAAGTTATTATAAAATATAACCGAAAAGTTTGTGCTTCAGCTATAAAAAAATTAATTTATCTGCTTAAAATTTGCGGATGTAAATAATTAAATAGGTTAGTAGACATACACTAATATATAGTCATGAGATGAGTTTTCGTGTTGGTTCATAATAGATGCATTTTCAGTAATTTGTAGTCTGTGCAAGCTGCTAGCTTATGAGAGCTTTCATTTTAATATCTGATTAAAATCCTCAATGCTTGCTTTAATTTTGCCTTACCTTTTCATCGTATAACTTCCAGTTTTAAGCATTACACTTTAATTTTATTCATTACGAAAACCTTTTTACCTCATTAAAAGAATATTTTATTTTTCTAAAAACATTATTTAAAATTTAAAACGGGGTTGTTAGTTAATTGCTTTTTTTATATAACGATAAAAGTGGATGCTCTAACACAAACAGAATTGATATATATGAGTCTCTTATCTGGTTACTTTTGATGATCACCTAACGTACCGTGTAACAGTTACAATTCTGCCTTTCTTTGACCATTCACGTTTCTGCAATACTTGTCTACCGATATTTTGATATTTCATTGGGTTTTAACATAATTAAAAAAGAAAAAGAAGATACAAAAAATAACGAATTAATCAATAATTCATAGCTTCTTCACTGTTCACTGTGCAAATATCGCGAGCAACTTTGGGAGCTTTATTCCCTCGATTGAGCGCAAACAGAAGGAGGTGTCAAAGATGCCTACTTTTATCTATTTGACATTCCATTTCGAAGGCTTCTAATCAAATAAAAAAAAACAATATCTTATAGAACAGAGTATTTTCTTTCGAACGACGTTGTCCATATTATAATGTGTAATAAATTCCGGCACGTGTAAAAAATATTTCAATTTAATAAACCCTTTTTAAGGAATGCGGTTAGTTTTTCATATTCAATAGAAAATGTCGTAGTATATTTTTTGCCTGCAATTCAACGCACGACAAATTATTACCCGTCAAAAAAGGATAAAAAATTTTACTTTTCGAATATCCAATGGTATCCGCTTCTATCTGTTTTTTGTTGAGCACTTCAATGGTTGTAATTTGTATGGTTTCACAGGTCAGCACAATGCAGTGATGCAAATCTTGAAGAATAAAGTCTGCGTTTTTTCTTTCACATCTCGGTTTTTCTTCGCGCGCGGTAATACTGACAGAGCAAAAACAATGCCCGCCATTTCTGGGCGAGGATTTCAAACACACATTTATTTAAAGAATTTAATTAAATGTGCCATCATGAATCGATTTCATTTATCCATTTCTGACGGGGATAATCATCGCGTCACATTGAGCCGCTGGCGCTGGCCATAACTACTGCCCGCCTTAAAAGTTTTCAAAACAAACTTAATACAAAAAAGAGAAGATAAACTACTTATTAAGCAGTATTAACATAAATCTCAATTTGTTGCAACAAGAGAGAGAAAAAAATTGAGATAGGAATGTGGAAGTCTGGGCACTTACGGGGCCTGTCATTTGCTGGTTTAAGTGACCACTTTACACTGTGTAATATTCAGCATTCTGCCTATGTTTAAACATTCACATTTCCTCAACGTCCATCTGTTGACTTTTGTGAAGTGAAAGAGCTGAAATCTTTATCATGTGGGTAAGATTCATCCGGCTGAACCAACTCACCTACTAGACAACGCCTGAAAACAATTTTCCAATTTTTATATTTCTTCTTGTACCTGTTCAACGATGTTTTGAGTATTTCCAAATGCTCGTAGACAGGCTTGATTTTTTAACCAAAAGCAGAGTCACGAATGTTAGACAGTGTGTTAAGTGGCCACTTACACCAGATATTGTGAGGTTATTAGCCTTTTAAGTGCCTAGACTTCCATATTACCTTCTCTAAAATGTTTTCTCTCACTGTTGCGACAAATATAGATCTGAATAACTCTCTAGGGAGAAAATCCGGCCTTTCTGCAAGCATTTAGACACACTAAAAAGATTGTTGAGTATTTACATATACTATGGCAAAGCAAGATAAGACAGACCACGAATAATTGCGTGGTAAACGGAAGCATTTAAAAATCTATTCATAATCATTATTATTAATTAAAAATCCAATAATACTGAAAAGATAATATATTGGATCAAATAGAAATAACCTTAACAACCAGAAACAATCAAGAGAGAGAAAAACAAAGATAAATAAATGATAAGCTAGCCTAAGCAATTACATTAATTACCTTTACCATTTGGTTTTACTTTACGTGCTCATTTTTAAATTTGGATAAAAACAGACAAAACTTATCTTAACATATAATACATATTTCAATAACATTATTGTATTTTTAAGTCAGGTGACAAGTTTAATGTCAAAAATTATGGACCTATATCAATGTTATCTATTGTTCCGAAAATATTTGAATGTATTATAACAAAAAAAATAACACCTGTATTCAAAAATGTGTTGATAGATCAACAACATGGATTTCGAGCTGCCAAATCCATTACAACCAATCTGCTTGCTTATACTACTGCTATTACTTGTGCTCTCGAAGACAATCTTCAGGCTGATGTGCTTTATACAGACTTTTCTGAAGCTTTCGATAAAGTCAATCGCACAATTCTTCTGGCTAAATTACAAACCATTGGTATAAGAGATCCTTTATTGTCATTTTTCAGGTCTTACCTAAGTGAAAGAAAACAGTTGATTCAAATTAATAATTCCTTCCCTTCTCCAATCACTGTTACTTCTGGAGTACCTCAAGGAGCCCACCTTGCTCCATTATTATTTAATATTTTTATAAATTATATTATCAATGTTTTTAGAAAAACAAAATTCTGGCTTTTTGCTGATGACAAAAAGGTACTTAAACTGATTGAATCTCCCAATGATTGTTTTTTTTTTCAACATGATATTAATTGTTTTAATGAATGGAGCGACATCAATTGTCTTCAACTTAACATTGACAAATGTAAAATAATATCTTTCTCGCGACGAAAAAAACCTATACAATTCAACGACAAACTACAAATACTTCCCTTTTAATGGTTTCGTCAATAAAGGATCTTTGCATTACTTTAGATACTAAACTCTCCTATCGTGAATACATTGATAATATTGTAAACAATTCTCTCAAACTTCTCGGTTTTATCAATAGAGTGACGGGGGACATTAAAAATATTAATACCATCAAAACTCTTTATAGCTCACTAGTTTGACCCCATCTAGAATACGCTTCTCCTATTTGGTCTCCATTCTACAGAAATTATATTGACCATATCGAGTCTGTCCAACACCGTTTTTTAAGAAAAGTGGCATGGTTGCTCGGATTACAAAGGGGTAATTCTTATTTTAAAATAGAGCAATCTCTTAATCTGTCTTCATTGGAGAGACGTAGAACTGAGATGGACCTTATATGCATTTTCAAAATACTTAATGCTTTAAGTAATGTCCCATCTCTGTTGCAATCAATTTTTTTTCATCTTCCCAACCGTGTCACCAGAAGTCAAAATCTGCTATTTATAAAATCTTCTAAGAGCAACTTTGGTTTTTATGCCCCAATGTCCAGAATGTGTAGATTGGTCAATTCATCACACGACTTAGAATTCTTTGGGATAGATCTTCCGGCTTTTCGTAGATCTCTTCGCGACTAAACAGTGTGGGATGAAGTTGGATTGGCATGGTTTAGCTCAAAGTTTTTAGTCTTTTGTTTTTTTTTAATATACTGTGTACTATTATTGTTTTGCCCTTGTTTGTCTTTGCTTAATAGTTTTATGTTTTTTTTATTCAGTTTCTTGCATTTATGTTTCTTCATGTAACTGTTGTAATGGGCTTAAGCCGTATATATATAATAAATAAATAAATAAATAAATAAATAAATAAATAAATAAATAAATAAATAAATAAATAAATAAATAAATAAATAAATAAATAAATAAATAAATAAATAAATAAATAAATAAATAAATAAATAAATAAATAAATAAATAAATAAATAAATAAATAAATAAATAAATAAATAAATAATATTGATCGAATGTTAACAATAAGTTTTATTATGTTTATGTTTCCGAATATTTGTATCGTCCCATTACCAGTCTATCAAGAGGATTTTTCAAAGGTCATTTCTCGATTCCCACAAACTGTCATAAACCATATCGGTCGCGTTCTCGGAATTACGAATAAATATTGTCGTTATCTGATCTCGAGCTATTTTGCCTAAACATAATTAATGATACTGAAAGGAAACGAAGTTTTTACCGGTGATATTTGATTTGACAAATGATTAATGTTATTTTTGCTTTTTGATAAAAGCATTACTCACTCTGTGAAATTACAATGAATCAAATTTTCGCAAATCTAGCATTAAATCTCGCACAAATCAAAAAAATACATCTATTTTAATTTTTCATAAAGGAAATTCTTATCGGCTAAGACTTACTCATCTTTGGCAGAAACAATTATAAATTTACGAATCTACAATGAAAACATTAATGTCTAAACAAAATGATCCAATTATTTAAAAAAATACACGAATGAAATAAAACAGCAAAGAAATAAAAAGAGTAAAATTTAAAAGAATGAAATACAATTAAACACAACAAAACAAATAACAATGACGTAGAATTAGTAAAATGTTTTATTTTCTATATATAATTGAAAAATACAATAAATACGATGCGCGACGGTAAAATACAATCAAATTAAAATTTATTTCAAGAGAGGGAAAACATTTTTGAGAAAGGAATATGGACGTCTAGGCATTTACAGGGCTTATGACCTATCATCGGCTAGTTTAAGTGGCCACTTTACACACTGTGTAACATTCACTATTCTGCCCATGATTGAACATCGACATTTCCTCAACTCTTCCATCTGTTGACTTTTGTGAAGTAGAAGAGCTGAAACCTTTATCACGTGGTGAGATTCATCCGGCTGAACCAAATCACCTACTAGGGAACGCCTGAAAACAATTTTCCAATTTGTATACTTCTTCTTTTACCAGGTGGTTAATTCAACAATGTTTGAGTATGTCCAAATGCTAGCAGACTGGCTGGATTTCCTCCCTAGGGAGTTATTCGTATTTAAATTTATTTTAACAGAGAGGGAAAACATTTTTGAGAAGGGAATATGGACGTATAGGCATTTACAGGGCAGAATTACCAGGTGGTTTATTAGTGGTTAATAATTGGTTTTTTCATTGGTGGTTATTCTGCCCTGTAAATGCCTATACGTCCATATTCCCTTCTCAAAAATGTTTTCCCTCTCTGTTAAAATAAATTTAAATACGAATAACTCCCTAGGGAGGAAATCCAGCCAGTCTGCTAGCATTTGGACATACTCAAACATTGTTGAATTAACCACCTGGTAAAAGAAGAAGTATACAAATTGCAAATTGTTTTCAGGCGTTGCCTAGTAGGTGATTTGGTTCAGCCGGATGAATCTCACCCACGTGATAAAGGTTTCAGCTCTTCTACTTCACAAAAGTCAACAGATGGAAGAGTTGAGGAAATGTCGATGTTCAATCATGGGCAGAATAGTGAATGTTACACAGTGTGTAAAGTGGCCACTTAAACTAGCCGATGACAGGTCATAAGCCCTGTAAATGCCTAGGGAGAAAATCCAGCCAGTCTGCAAGCATTTGGACATACTCAAACATTGTACAATCAAATTAACTAAAATTATGGAAAATCATAAAATGAAATAAAATAAAGTTTTTTACATGCATATTAGTATAAACATTCTACTGAGAGTAGAGTCTTACAAGACACCTGCTTTACAGCGCGAGCTTAAACTGTGCGAGGTAATTAAGCTAACGTATATTCAAATATTATGCTGTCTGTGTAAAATATTAGTAAGTGTGAAAGCACTGTTATTAATTATACGGTTCGTATCGTATTAATTTATTTATTTTACAGAAACATATTTAACAATGATTAAATGACATAATAAAGATAAGATTTTAAGATCAAAAAAGTTTTAAATTGGTTTTGAGGTTTAAACTAATTCAATGTACTTTTTAACCACTTTACGCTGATTCATTTTGAGTAACAGAGTTGTCATCATGTTTTCGTACCCCCTGGTACATAGGCCACTGCATTTTACATTGCAATATTTCATGGTCCCTGGATTCAAACCTAAAGCAAAAGACTTGCCATCTTGTTTTTATGTAACAATGAATATGAAAAAAGACTGCGATTGATGTTTCAATGCAGTCTTTTATGCACTATTAATCTCTGATAAATTAAAAATCATTAAGTTAACACGATTTGAGATCTAAGAATGACTCTTGACTTACACTTGACAATTTTCCACTCATTTTAATAATATCAAAGAAAAAGCCCTAAAAATGTTATGATTTGTATTCAGAATATGTAAACTTTTTAAATCTGTATCATCAATAACGTGTTTATATAATTCATTAATTCGTAGCTATTTATAATTTGGATATGTAGTCTGGTAACCATATTACATAACTCACATTAATTTAATTGAATCTGGGCAAAAAAAAATTCTTCGCATCTTAACATTAAAATGTAACCTAGGCAGAACCCTTCAGTCTTATGATCGGTGCTTAGAACATTTTGGTCTAGATAGGTTGGAATTTAGGAGACAGATTTTAGACATGATATATCTTTATAAAATAATTAATTGTAATGTTGGCAATTAAGGTCGTACACAACATTTTATCTTCCAACCTTCAATAATAATATGGCTCACTTTAATGCATTTTCACGAATGTTAAGATTGTATACTAATGTAGAGTAATGTAAAGTAATGTTGAAATCAATATCTTTAACAATACATTTAATAATTATAGGAAAACTGTTACGCAATTTATAAAGTCAAATAGTCACATTTTATAATCATAATTTCAATAAAGACACTGGATTAAAATTACTCAACGTTGAAAATAAAAAAAATAAATTAGACAACTGGGAACTTTTAGAAATTAAAAGAGCGATTCATAATAAGAAAAAAATAATTAACAACCAAATAACCAATAATTTTTTTTAGTCCACTCCAGTCTAGTTTAGAAAATATGCATCTAAAATTACCACCCTTTTAGGAAAAAAAGACCACGTGTATGTTATTAGATCTACGTGTAGTATTTGGTAAACATGGATAAAATAAAACAGGAAATAATTCATTAGTTACTTAAACCTTGACGAAGAAGCTTGTTTGCTTTGAAACCGGTCGGTGGAAAAAAATAAAAAACTAGCGGTTAAAAAGTTATTTAATTTATTTTAATATTTATGGAAGATATGTTTAATTCGATTAACAAACAAAAAATTGGTTGTGAGCCCAGCCAAATATCTTATTTTTAAATTTTGTCTGTCCGGGCTGCTGAAAACATTGGCCACTCATGGTTTAAGTCAAAACGATTTAATATATATTATATAAGTTCCTGCTCTTAGCTACGAGTATTTATAGTATGAAAAATTCAATCCTGTTTCCTATCTGTATTACGGCTGTTGATATGTTCATCCCCGTACGAATCCTCTAGGACGTATTTTCTTCCCTTATTCAAGGTCCCCAAGTTCGTTTTTCGTGTGGCGAGGTAAGGGAAGATTAATGAATACACGTTTACAGGGAGGTTTAATGGTTGTTCGGGTTGCAAAGGCGATCCCTCCGGTAATATCTTGACAAAAACTCAATCCCTTAAATTGTAAAGCGGTAATTCGAAGGGATGACCGGAAATTTCAGAAAAGCTCCTGAATTTTGAACACAATTGTATCATATTCGCCTTCGACCGCATGAAATGCATTGTGCTCTTTATGACGGACATTATCAAATTTTAATTAGTTCCTTACGCGTATTCGATTTACCAACATCAAATAAATAATACATAGCCATTGGATAACCCACACGACTTTTACTTAGAGGCACCCCTTCTTTATTGCACTGAGATTGTTTTAAGTATCTTGGGAGAGCGTATTAAGCTCTCAAAGGTCGAAACTATTTTCAAGAAAAGAATTCAAGACTGAATATTGGACGGATAGATTTTAGTAGCAAATTCTTTCATGGTTTAAAAAAGATTTATATTCATGTAAACCAAATTATTTCTTGTTTCTATCCGTGTGCTTTTTATGTGCAGTGTATTATTTTTGAATTACCACTTTGTATCCCGGAGCCGTGTAAACTCGTGATTATATAACCACTCGTTGTGTCCCGGTCCCGTGTTTTCACGTGATTTACCAGCTTTTCAAAAAGTGCATTTTATTGTCATCTAGTGACTTTCATAAGTACTTTTTTGCTGCTGGTAAACTACGTGAAAACACGGGACCGGGACACAACGCGTGGTTATTATAATCACGTCTTTACACGGCTCCGGGGTACAAAGCACAAAAAAAGGAGTGAGACGCTGTAGGTATATGCGCGAACATTGCAATGTGGCTCTCTATAAAGGCTAATGTTGGCAGAACTATCATACAAAAATTACTTTTTAAATTGTTTCAAATATATATGAGAAGTAAGAATTGATTAAACCTAGTATTTTCATAATGATGACACGTTTAAGAAACTCTTCACAAAGCATGAAATTTCATAAAAATGGGCCGGGCACAGGGTAAATTCTATGTGTATTCGGCCGGTACTCAAAGTGTTAATCTAATAATTATTTCTCTATTTATACGTTTTGTATATCCAAATTTTGTTTCCAACCCCCGTGTGTTTATCATGCCATACGACATTACTTAGGCATCCAGATGCTGTCAAGGCTTTTGGAGTTTAGAACGCTGCGGTTCGAGATTTTAAAACCTAATTATGAAAACATATTTAAACCCTTTGTTCTAATAATAAGCTATTGCTATTGCCACTATGGCTGCATCGATCGTCTGCATAACATATGAAGTTGACGACCTTATCTCCCTTAGTTCTAGATTTAACACTTCCTCCATTCTTACTTACTTCATACAAACTGCTGGCACGTGAAATAGAGAGCTCGACGTGTGACGGGTGCGGTAGCCAGTGGCATTTAATGATAACTCCGACATAAGAGCCGTCTACTAGGAATGTCATGAAGGACCCCCATGTTTAACAGTAGACGGCGATCTTCGAAACTAAGCAAGTGGTGCTTTTTGCAGGAAGACATTTGATTAAGATCGGTATACCTGCATCTTCAAGAAATAAAAATATATGAAATGAAACACAAAAAGTTTAGAGCACAATATGCGAGTGTCGTGTTTGAAAGAATTTGACCAATTTATTTTAATATCCTGTCAGTTTTAAACAAAATATTAAGGCTGAGAAATTAATTTATACGGCGTTCTTTTGTATATTTACTCCATATTTATTAAAAAAGGAGTTTGTCAACCGTAATTTACCCGCGCCATATTTGATATAATAAAATCGGTATATTCATCATCCGGTCTCTCTTATTTTTTATCCGTAAGTGAGAAGGCTCCCAAAGCATTTTGCTAAACGCTTTTTCATAGGGAAAGCAATTTGCGAGTCACCTTTGAGTTATCGCGCACGATTAACGTTTTGCCGTACGAAAATTTATAGAAGATCGAACATTGAAATTGTGTAATTAAGTATAATTTATAAGGATTTACATTTGTCAGACTCAATAAATGTGAAATACTGACGATGTGCTAATTTTTTTTCAAATTTTTTAGTCGCACCTTCTCACTTCTACGAGTATAATCTTCCAGAAGAATTTTTTGTTCTCGAATAAAACAGTTTTCTCCATTGTTTCCTATATGAACAATTGATGTTTTTTTTAATGTTTTGCTATTGTTTTCTTTTTTTTTGTACTTTAATAAGTAATAAGTTGTAATCAACTGTATCAGAATTAGTTGTTTTTGCATCAAAACGTACGTAAAAAAAATTCTTTCAGAACAATGCTATTAAGTCATTTGAAATATATTTTCATAAGGAAAATTCTGAATATTTCTAATAGGTTATATGATGTTTATTTTAGTTCGTTTTAAGTTTAAAAATGAAAATTTAAACAATTATTAATGTGTAGATTACAATAACAAGTATGTACAAGCTAGTAAATTTAGCCCCACGGGTCTCACTTCATCAATCCGCTTTTCTGGTTTGTAATAAAAAGTCGTTCCATACTGCAATATTTAATTGTTCCTGAACTGGCACCAAAATGTACGTACACATTTGACAAAGCGATCACATTTTTTCCATGTAACCAAAATGGTCTAGATACGCTTGAATTGGAGAACAATTTTTTATATTTTTATTTATTACAAAAATAAATAATTTACATACTTAATAACGGGGAATCTATATAAACCAATTTATGTAAAAAATCCATCTTACATGGCATAGCCTGTTCTAAGATGGAGATTTTCTATCTTTAGAGCATAAGTAATCCTAAACTAATAAAACAATAACATAAAAAAAAAAACTACAACTACTTAATTATAAATGCCTAGCTAATCAAATGTAAAAAATTAAAAACCGTTATTCTACAAATATAAAGTATGTATATGTGCCATGAATACATGTTACTTAAACATGAATAATATAGTATAATCTATAATAAAACAAATATAAAGCAATGAAATACATAAAATTATAAATAATATGTGTACCAATTATGTAAAGTACTAGGTTTTGTGATTTACATTTATTTTACAAAAAATCTCTCGCTACACTATTTATATGTGCAGTTATTTTTATTTTAAATTTTGTTTTACATTTTGAGTCTTTTATATTTGGCAATAAATCATTAAATATTTTTGGAGCAATAACATTGTATTGCTTTTTACCAAAGGCGGTTGATACAAATGGGACAATACAGTTAATTTGTGTTGCTGAACGAGTGTTTATATTCTGTTGAGTTCTTTTGACCTCACTTAATTTATCATAAAATTTAAGTATTAGAAATAGTAATGACTCTATGCACTTTTGGGCTCGGCTAGGAAGTTGATGATGATGAGATAATTTATGTATTTTTAAAACCTGTATAAAAACACGCTTGTTGACGTGAAAATCGTCGCGTGCGAGTTTCAAATGGCGTAAAAATGAATATCACACAATGCTAAAAAAACCCAGCCAATAAATATAAGCCATTTTGATGCGTAGTCCTCGGAAAAATTGACTTATCTTTCGTATATATATTGACTGTGTTTAGGTAAAAAAAAACGTGGGATAGAAAAAGGTAGAATTACCGATGAGGTCTGAGTCTCAAAACTCACTGTGCAAAGGATTGGCTATATAATGAGTTACCTGAAGAAATATAAAGCACTGAAATATTTCATATTGATAAAAAAAATTGTAATGTTGTTAGAAGTTTGCATAAGTTCTTAAAATGTTATGAACCAATTTAACAAATCATAAATAAATAAAAGACTTTTATGTATTTATGATTTATTAAATAAATAAAAAAAATTGTGGATTAAAGTATCACATGTCTTTTATTTCTATAACAAATAACAATGAATTTCTGTAAGGAATTTTCCCTTGCAAACTTAAATGTTTTAGAAAATAAATAAAAGGCTTTTAATCACAATTTCGGTTAAAGTTATTTTATTAGTTTTAATGTTTTTTCAACCAATTACATGGATCTTATGTATAATCATTATGGCAAAATAATAACTCCAAAGGCTATTATCAATTGAATCGGCATTCACATCGTTACACTTAATTGTTAATTATTATAGAAATTAAAGGTTTGTTATTAGTGTTGCACGTTTTATTCTCATAGAAGAACACAACTATATTTGTGGGAGATCACTTTTTCCATCGACGGGTAAGATAAAACAAATATAAAACAAACATAATATTGTTTTCAGTTTAATCATAGAAGCTCATACAAAAAACAAACAAATAAATTGGTAGTGGAACCTAAAGCAGGATTATTGGATGGTTATTCCACTTATTTAAGCGTATATATGACAGATAAGAGGTCGGACAGAGGTCAGATAAGTCTAGAGGACAGATAAGGAAACATTATCAACGAGGCAAAATAATATTAAGCGGAGTTTGAACAAATAAAATAAATAAAACAACTTTGTTTTTAACCACTAATTTTTATTTTTCACCGACCGGTTTCAAAGCAAACAAGCTTCTTTGTCAAGGTTTACGTAACTAATGAATTGATTCCTTTTTATTTTATTTCTATCATGTTCACTAAATACTACACGTGGACCCAATAAATCAAGTGTTTTTTTTCTTACACGGGTGGTAATCAGATATTATTATTTTCGAAGTAAGCCAGGAGAGGACTAAAAGAAATATTGTTTATTTGGTTATTAATTATTGTTTTCTTATTATGAATCGCTTTTTTAATTTCTTAGATTTCTAAGTTGTCTAATTTTAATATTTTATTTTCAACATGAAGTACTTTTAATCCAGTGTCTTTATTGAAGTTATGATTATTTTCTATCAGATGATTTGCGAATTCAGAAAAATTATTATTATTTAAGCATCTTAAGTGTTCTTTTACTCTAATATTTAAGTTTCTTTTAGTTTTTCCAATGTAGATTGAATCGCAATCATTACAATTTAATTGGTATACTTCAGATTTATTATATTTATGGACTTTGTCTTTGTGATTTTTTAACAATGTTCCAATATTAAAAGTTGTGTAGAAAGCCGGTTTAATGTTTGATGGTAGGGAATTCGATAATTGTTTTGAAAAAATAACATTTATAAAAAGAATCCACCTCCATTGTTTACGTGGGTTTGCTTTATTTACTGTGGGAGTCGAATATAAATATTTGTTTATAAGTTTGCGTTTTTGTTTTTGATTTAATATTTTTTCAATTAAGTTCTCATTATATCCATTATTAATAGCAATTGATCTGTTCAATAAAAAAAACCACATGACAAAATGTGTTTGCGATTTAAATACTGTTGCTAGAATGTGTACTTATAAATATGGTTAGAATAATAAAACTGCTTTTGTCATAATTATGGTTTGAAGTATTTGTCCTGAACACAGTTGATATCGCACTTAAAAGACAAACCGTTACTAAACGAAAATATAAAATTTTACACAGGAGTTAAAGTCAGGAATAAAAAAATGGAAGGCTTTTTTGCAATAGAATTTAAGATCATGGTGCTTTGAGCCATTTTTTGGGGTCACATTGATGGATTTTTATTATGACATTAAATTCAGATAAGTTTTTTTTAAAATAGAACATTTTTAACTAAATTCTTGGAAAATTTTGTTTAGTAACGGTTTGTTTTGCAATATGTAAAATTACAACATCTATTAAAATTATTTGAATTAACTACCCGATGGTTCCATGACATAAAACATGTTTTTTAACCAATCAAAACACCAATATATAAGAAAATAAGTATGTAATTGTAGGTATTAAATAAATCATATTAGGATTGAAAATGTTCAACGAAAATTTTTAAAATACCTAGTTTATAAAAACAATAAAACCCTTTGTACTTACAGCCAATTTGCCAAACAAAATGGATTTTTTACCCTTGAAAATTGACGCACTGTATCTGAATTTTGCTATTTACATAAATTATAAATAATAAAGTAGACTCGTTTAACCTACTCTCCAAAATTAATCTTAATGTCCCCTTTCACGTGACAAGAAATAAGTATTTATTCCATCTGCCAGTCTGTAGCACTAACTATGCACAACACTCTTTCCTCTATCGTTCCTGCTCTAACTATAATGTTTCTCATTCATTAATATTTTTTTTTCATTTATTGATATATTTTACATATTCCTTAATTTATTTAAAAATAAATTAAGACTCATTATTTTTGGCTGCGATACGATCCCACTTACTATTTAATGATGCACACTCCTGAACACTTACTTCCACACTAACACATACACACACATCTACACTTACTCTCATACAAATACACATAAACACATCCTTTTGTTGTTGTAACACAATTTAATAATATGTATGATTTTTATTTAGAAACTTTGCTGGTCTGTCTTTAAACTGTATTTTTTAAAAATGTTATTATATCATTGTCGACTGTTTGTTTCTTTAAAAAAAATTAATCGTATCATTTTATGTTTCGAAAAAATAAAACTCTAAACAAAAGGGAATCAGTAAATTCTGAAATAAATCCAGTCAGGCCATAAATTATACGTCGACGAGATATCCCTTCGCGTACATGTACATACTTCATTCCTCCCCCAGGGGATAAAACTGTCGTGGAACAAAAACTTCTCGTGTGCGAGAGCCCTAAGACGCTCTATTCTCTAGAGTTAAAAAATCTTTCATCAGCGGAAAATGCTCTAAAATACATGTAAATTATTGTGGCGTGGAACTCAACGGAATAGTTACAGTTATAACTAACTTATAAATTAGTTTGAAATTTAGGTTACAAAAACGATAGATAGTTCAAAGTTTCGAATCGTTTTATAAAATACTGTGAGAATTTTCCGAACTTTTCGAAGATAACTCAATTTGATTATCTTCAGATCAGAACGATAAAATGCTGGAAGAATGTCGCTGATTTGATGATGTTGAACAAACTCTTCTTTATTTTATTACAAGAGAGATGAAGAACATTCTATGGAAGGTAATATAGAAGTGTAGGTATTTATATGGCCTATGATCCGATATTTAATTTTTATTTATTAAACTTTTTGTACATAATGTTAATTGTGCATTAGCAGGCTTATTGCCAAATGGCAATTTCTTCCAGCCAGCCGATAAAATAAAACTTTTATTTTTTAATTCAAATTAAAACATATTCAACATAAAAAAAGCTAAAGATATTTTAAAATATAAATAAATGTATTTTTGTATAAATTACTTTAAATTAATACCATTAATCAATGGGAAGAAGGAAAAAAGAGAAAAAGGGAAAGGAGCAGAGATTAAGGGAGAGAAGGGAGATGTTTCTTCAGACGTGATTTAAACAGAGATAGTGTGAAAAAAAAGGTTTTTACCTCAAACGATCACTTGTGAGAAAGCTCTCCATACTATCCTGGGGAATTGTTGACCGAAATGGTTTCCTGTTGCCATCTTCGGTGGAATTTTTTGTGGGGGTTACCCATCCTTAGCTGGAAAGTTTTAGTTTTATGGCGCCGCCGCGCCGCCTGACACTCCCCATTCATCCTCTTCCTATTTTATACGGCACTGATGTTAATGTCAGTTCATACCATATTGCCCAAGGCTCGCGGGACCCAAGAGACCACTCGTAGGGCTAAGGAGTAGGACTATAGGAAGCGTTGCTGACGGAACGCATTTTCCATCAAAATATTCACCACCGTGAACCAACCAAAATTTGAGCCCAATACCTATGTTTTTGGATAATTTAGTATTTATGAGTTTACCATCTCAGTAAATTACACTGGCGTCGATAAAATGTGCGCTTAATACAGTAAGCGATTTCTATTTTATTTCCCGTGACAACAGTGACACCGGATAACAGAGTTATAACTAAATATGTTAGATGTCATTATTGAAGATATCGGAAACTCCCCTTTTGTTGATTGTCAGGCTGATTTGACAAAATTTAAACAGTGTAATATGAAAATCAATCAATCACCGATTCAATTTCTTGCTTGATGTTGAAAATCATCTACCTAATTTAATGTTTACATAGCTTTATACACAAGAAATTTCCGTAATATTCACGCTTTAGGTATCCTAGAATATCCTAAAATAATAAAATATTTTAATTTTTTCTTTTATTTATTAATTTAATCTAATATAAAATACAAATACATAGTTTACATATGAAAATGTTCATACAATAACATTCAATGTAATTTTATTTTTATTTATGGATGCCACTCCACTGGCCCACAGGCACGTTCCGGAGTGTCAGTGTATTATTTATTTATACATAATTGTACATACTTTCACATCCTATGTTGTGTAAAAATTTTTAAAAAATCAAAAAAATTAAATCATACCTACATCAATAAAACAAGAACGGATTTTTAAGAAACTAAAACTGTATTCTTATATATAAAACATATTCCTCAGCTTCCTGTCTAGTCTTTTTGGCAAACCATTTATGGACTCGAGCTTTGAAAATATTGTTTTTCATTTTGTTCACGAATATGTTCTTGCTTAAAAAGTTGTATAGCTTAGGGGCCAGAAAAGTATAATGCTTTTGTCCGTAACTTGTTTTTTTCTTTGGGTGCAGAAATGTATATTTATCTTATGTCTAGTACTGAAAATTCTGTATACAGTCGGTCTGTAGAGTATTGGTAAGGCTTTTTGTTGGCTACTCTTGGTAAGGTTTTTTGAGCTTTCATTAATGGCTCTAATGTGGCTTTACTTGTTCCTCCCCATCCTATTATTCTGTAACTGATAATTGATTGTGCTATACCATAGTATACATTAATTAAAATTGTTTTTCTTAAGATGTTTCTAATTTAAAAAATAAATATTTCATTTTTCTTAGTTTGGTTGCTGTCTTATCTACGCGTATGTTCCTTCTTAAGTAACTATCAATGTGCATACCTAGATACTTTGTATTATCGACCTTTTATATAGTTTGGCAGTCACAATCGCTTTTTCTTACGTTTGTACATTCGTGAATTTTAAGAATTCTTTCTATTGGCTGATTCCGTTTTGATTTTAGGAACAAGATTTTTTTTATTTGAAGGCATTTTTAACTATCTGTAAGTTAACATGTTAAAAACAAGTTAATGTGCATTATCTCTCTCTTGAGTTACAGTCAATTATGTTTCTGATCTTATTTTTAAATTTTCTTTTATTCAGGAAACTTACGATACAATTACATCGTTTTAAAGTATACAAAATTTGACTTTGCTCTAATGAACAAGTGAAGTTTCCATATTATATAACATGCTTCGGTTATCAGATAACTATTTTTATTTTTTAGAATAATAAGTATAATAAAAAAACATAACTGAATGTAGATTAAAATTTAAAATTAAAGTAAAAAAGTTATGTTAAAAGTATCTAAGCAGATAACATAAATGAAAATAGTATTAAAATGAAAAAAAAACCTTACTTTAAATTATTAAAAAGTACAAATTAAAATTCAAAAAGAATAAAAAACATGCTCAAATGCAATAAAAATACATTTTCAAAACGGAAAAATTTATACATACGATACATACAATTTTTTAAGGAATTAAAAAAAAAACAAATGAGAAGCAACTAAAAAAGAAATAAAAAACAATAAGTTTAATTTAATTCAAGAAACTTTTTAGAAAATAATAACATATTTCAGTTCGCACCAACTATGCACAGAACTCTCCTCTGATTCGCTTGACGCGTAATTATAATTTATTTTTCAATAACATAGACATATTTAATTGCAGTAAACTCACTTTTAAAACCAAAATTAAAAAACTATTATTTGAAAAAAATTATGTTTCGTTATAAAAAAAAAAATATATATATATTTTTACATTATAATTTTAAATTGTTTCTATTCGCTCATATCAAATACACACTTACCCTGTCCTTAAACCTACCCTCACACCCATATACAATCACACACATATTCACATACTTACCAAAACCACACTCCACTTTTTTACACACGCATCCTCACACACAAAAAAAAACTAGCACACATGCACTTCTATAAATTATATTTAACTGAACTGGATTTTTATAATTGTATTTATGTGGAAAACTGATTTGGCTTTATTTTATGTTTTTTTTATAATGTTGTGTATATTTTTTTGTATTGCTGTTGTTTTTCTTAATAAACAAAATAAAATAAAATAAATAAATACTATGGTAATAAAATCAATATATATTATTTTTAAAAGCAGTTCTAAAAGTAATTAAAAATATGTTGCAAAAGAGGGAAAACATTTTTGAGAAGGTTTGATGGAAGTCTAGGCATTTACAGGGCTTATGACTGGTTTATGTGGCCATTTTACGCACTGTGTAGCATTCACCATTCTGCCAATTTTTAAACATCTACATTTCATCAACTCTTCAATAAATTGACTTTTGTAAAGTAAAAGAGCTGAAACCTTTATCACGTGATTGAGATTCATCCGGCTGAACTAATTCACCTACTAGGCAGCGCCTGAAAACAATTTTTAAATTTGTCTTACCTGATCATTTGGTTCATATAGACGTCTCCTGGGTGCCCTCTGCAGTTTCTGCTCTTAGACATTTCTTCCGAGGAGTTAGAGGGCAGGCCCGGGTGCCCGATGGGATTTTTTCGAAGCGTATTATAATATGATGAGTTCAATGCACGACTTTTCTATTAGTAAAATTCTTGGAGGAGAATAAAAATGTGTTTTTAGTGGGTTACTCACAAATGTTGATTGATTAACATGGAGTAAGGTACTAGTTGTAGTTATTACCCAACGATATTTATAATTAATTTATTTTTTATTACTTACACATAATAATATCACTTACCTTACAATATCATAGTTATAATTATGATAAGAAAAATCTATTAACCATTATATGAACAATGAGATAAATACATTAAAAAAATATATTTTTTGAAAATGAAACAAAGGTATACACGGTGCAATGGCGGGTTTATTGCCACGAGCAATTTCTAACTGTCTGACCAAAAACAAATAATAAATACAATAATGGAAAAAGTAAAAAAAAATAAAAATGAAATAATAAAGTAAATAAATTGAAAATGAAGAAAATACCAACAGTAAAAACATTATTGTCTAGCAATACCTTATAGTCAAACTAAAAAAAAAAAAAAAAAAAAAAGGAAAATAAATCAAAAGTTAAGAAAATACCTAAATAGTATTGTACAGAAAGTTCAATAATAATCCGCAAAATCAAATCGGAGCATTGGGTTGTGGTCCCGTGGCGTGGCTTGCATTGCGAACTTAAAGATAGTGGCCCGAGCTTCAAATTCCACTTTACCCCAACTTCATCGTTGAAAATGCATACAAAATTAAAATATCTGAGTAAATCATAAGAACGGAAATATCTGTTTTTAAAATGTACAAAACGCAATGTTTCTTCTTCTAGCGCCCGAGGTTTCCATAGTGGACGAGGCCGGCGCGCCGCTGCGCGAGCAGTACTACGAGGCGGGCTCCACGCTGCACCTGCGCTGCGTGGCGCGCGGCGTGCGCGCGGCGCGCGGCGGGCCCGGCGGCGCGCCCAGCGTGGGCTGGCTGCACGGCGCGCGCGCGCTGCACCGCGACGCCACGCGCGGCGGCGTGGCGGTGCGCACGCAGGCGGCGCGCGGCGGCGCGGACAGCTCGCTGCGCGTCAGCCGGCTGGGCCCGGCCGACGCGGGCAACTACACGTGCTCGCTGCCGCCCGCGCGCCCGTACACCGTCCTCGTGCACGTCTTGAATGGTACGATATTTATTTATTTATTATAACTGTTAGCTCTTAACGTTATGTATTTTATATACTTACACAGTCCTCCCTCCACCTTATATTTTTCAAACAATTTACAATTCAAACCGACGCGACGTGTGCCCAGCTCAAAGTATTTCGTCGAACTGACAAACAAATTTAGTTAGAATTATTTCGGAACGGCGCGCCGACCCTGTGTCTAAATATTCTCAAAGTTTGATTAAAATCGGGTTGTGGTCCCGTGGCTAGTGTTGCGGACTCACGGATCAGAGGTCCGAGGTTCGAACCACACTCTACCCCAACTTGATTTCCATTTTCTAATAGTGAGTTATTTACAACTCGTTGAAAATGGCCATCAAAATTGAAATATTTGGGTAAATTATGAGAACGTTAATATTTCTTTTTACTTTAAAAAAAATATATGGTCAAAATTTTATTACCTTACAGTCGTTAAAATGCATTTATAGTATTTTCAATTTATTTTATTATATTTCCAAATTTTTTCTCTACTGTAATTTTAGATTGTTAGATGACGATATAAAAATGTATTATTAATATTTAAAGCATAAACTTTGTGGTCAAACATTTTACTAAATGTTATCAAATATTTGTATATAAACACTTACAGACTTATCTATGTCTACCGGTTTCGAGACGAGATATTTTTGTGCAACAACTATGGTGAAGGTGTATAGTGGGTTTTGCATGTTGGTTTAATTGGTGTCCTGACGAAGAGACGGGTACGTCTCGAAACCGGTAGACATAGAAAAGTCGGTAAGTGGTTAAATACAAATATTTAATTTAATGAGAGTATGTAAACCGTTCAATAATTCAAGCAATGCCATGGTACTCATTAGTCAGAGTCACCTAGAATACGCCTTCTGCATCTGGAATCCTCAATACAATATTTCCATAAACCTAATAGATAAAGTACAAAACAAAATTCTAAAATAGATGCAATATAAATGTCCTAGATTCAGTAATCTAAACCTTGCCTTCAAAAGGGGCGCATGATTGCGGATTAATTATTTATCTGTAATTTGCTTAATAATCGGATCGATTGTGTTCCCATTTGCTGGCTGAAATAAATTTCAATATTTGCCTTCGTCACACAAGACATACTAAGTTACTGAGCAACGACAAATCCAACACCAGAGCAGCTCAGAATTCTCTGTTAGAAAGAGCGATTATTATTTTTTTTTAATTTGAGAAGATGTACGATCTTGGCTTATTTAAAGACTGAACTCTCTGCTATAAACGGAAACTGAGTCTTATTGACCATAATAAAATTTAGCCACTAAAATATAAATAAAGGTAAAAAACAAAGACACAAAATACAAAATCTACTACATATCTAAAATAAACACCTCATTTCACACACATCACTCCATAAGCCAAACTACTTATCTGAGAGAGCTCATCCAACCTCTTTCACAACACGGACTATCTCTTTGTTCTTGTAACGAGAGAACCCTTTTAATACCCTGTCATCGCTCTAATTTTCTTGCCTCCTCTTTCACAGTAGTAGCCGCTCAATTGTGGAATAATCTACCCTCTAATGTTAGAGACGCCCGTTCTTTATTTACATTTCAGTCAAGATTGAAATGTCAGTATCTAAATATCTAAATTGTTCCTTAATCTTTCTTCTTTCCTTCCCATCCCCTCTCCTCTCTTCATAGTATAGTGTTAATTTTTTTTCATATATTTTTATTTGGTTAATCTTTGTTTTTAATTTTTTTATAAAATTGTAAGATTCAATATGTCCATATATTTATAATTTTCTCAAACTGAACGGTTTGGGTAGGTAGGAAGAAATTGCCTTAAGACAATATGCCCGTCCTTATATGTATATATATTGTATATGTATATAAAGTGTCAAATAAATAAATAATTATTTATAACAATGGAGATACCAATACAAATAGAGTCACGTGTTATACATATTCTCATCATGTTTTGTCGTCCTGTTCAAAAATTATATTTTATATTTTGTTATGTGGGTAATTGGTGCTGTGTTGGGTTTATGTTTTTTTGTAGTAATATCATTGTATTATACCAATATAGCACTGTGTGTAAAACAATAAACATAAATAATAATTAAAAATTGCGATTATGAAAAACAGTTTTTAAATAAAGTGTCTGAAACAAGCGCACGGAGCATGGCAAGAAAGGCATGTTTTCGTGTTTTTACATAACTTTTTGTATTTATTGCTAATGGGATTTTGAAAATTGTCGCCTGTCGCCCTTGATATTTATCTAACTATCCGTATATAATTAACACTTCAATTATCAGTAAATTGCTTCTATTGGAATGATACGAAGTGATGTTTGTAATGTATGACCTTTTAGGAACAATAACAACATCTAGCAAGAACGAACTTATCTAAAATTTCTATATGGAGGTTCTGGGGTTCACATAATAAAACTCACATACACTATATATTCCAATCTATACGAATGTGACGCTTTATATTGCAAAATAAGCCGCTATCATTTCTGGTAAAATCGTTTGACAAGTGTGTGTGTCTTCGATTAATAAATTTTGACTCCCACAAGCAAAATAATCTAGTTTATCTTATTGTTATTATTTTTATAAATAACATAGTGCACGTCATATTATGGAGCAGAAAAAAGTGGCAGGGGGGTAAATTTTCTAAATACCGTTTCTTGTGTATCAATGCGGTCTGGTTTTTCCTCGAAAAATCGGGAAAAAGCCCCAAAGCATGAGCAGGCGGGGGGTGATTATAAAAGGTGATTGTACTGACCATGTGTATTTGATTGATCACAATTTGACAATACTGCAATGAGGGGTACAATGAAAGCTTGTAAATATTCATTGTTTTGTTATTTCCGCGGTTTGATTGTAAAGAAATATTTAATTTTCTCTTAATTTGTTTTAAAACAATTGAAAGTGAATCTGCGAAACTGACGAAAGACACATGTCTTTGTAAACAGTTTCGGGAAAGGGGCGGGTGCTTTCATTGTATTGCGATTTATAATTATTCACTCTACTATGTCTGTTTTATTGCTAGAATGAATCTTTCTAAAACATATTCTTGTTTTTTTTTTTATTCAGATAACAAATTAAAAAACAATATTACTATTAAATACAATTTTTACATTAATTAAAAATATATATTTACATTAACGTTTCCCATTACGTAAAAGAAAAAACATTTCTTGTGTACATAATGGGGATTGACATTTTACAGTAGTTTGTTAATTTTATTTTTAATTATTAATATTTTTAGGATAAAATATATAAATTACAAAAAAATATATAAACGGTGTTTTTAATCAGTGCTACACAAAGAAGAATTATAAATTTAACTTTTCAATTATTTCATAAATATATTGTATTCCTGATTGTACATTTAATTTTCTTTGTTCATTTCATTAAAGAAAAACATTTCTCTGTAAGTTTAATGATGTGCTGTAGTTGTTTTTAATTTGGGAATTAAGATATTAACACTAGGTCGCGTACTTACGTCTTGTAACCTAGAAACACTACTATTTATTTTGTCTTTTTGTATTTGAAGCAAACATATATTATAAATGTAAGTTCTGCGGTGCAGATGAGGAAACTCTTATACACATTCTATGTTAATGTGATGCTTTTCATCATAAAAGAAGCCGCATTCTCAAAAGACCACTGGTTAAACCTGAGGATGTTAAAGAGCTGGTCTCTTACCTAATAGCCCGATACTTTACGGATCTGGTCTTGGAGAGGAAGATTTAGCAAAATGAGATCTCTCGCTTTCCACACAGAAGCCAGGATCTTTAAAGATCTGGGAATGAAGGGCGAGAACTATTTACGGAGACCCGTAACAATAGACCTTCTCGGGTCGCAGTGACATTCTCACTATGCGCCAGATAATATGTTGGAAGGACGTACCGAAAAGGAAATATTTAATTTTCTTATCTCTACCAACCACCTGGGATCCCACGAAGGAAAAACTTTGTTAATGTTAAATACCACAATTATACTAACTAAACTTGTCGAGTAAAAGCGTTTCGTTTTAACTACTATTTACTAGTAAGAAAATCTCTAGTTTTGGTTTTCATTTGTCTACGTAAAGTATTATGGCGCACAAAACGACATTAAACCATATGTACCTAAATTTAGAGCACGTTTAAATCTTTGTAATCAAATAATGGGTTTTTTAACCCACGATAAAGGCAGGTCTAAAGATCATAAAAACGTAAATAAGATGTTGTTATAAATTAATTATTACAATCAGAATTATCTTGTGGTTTAAAAAAAGAGAATAGAATTCTATAAAAAAAGGTTTCAACTAATGTATTTATTTTTTTTTTAAAGTATTAACGAAGGCATGATTTTACGTAGAAATAAAGAAAATTGTCACAAAAATGAATGTGATTTGAAATGGTTGTAATTCTTCTCAAAATTAAAATTTGGCCACGGCCACTTTTGTGTTCAATTTATTATCTTCAAATTATTACAATAAATTTTAGTTCAATACTTAGTCTTTATTGAGATCTCAGATAAGTAAGTTCAGTCTAAATTTGAAAAAGCGTAATCTGCCGGTCTAAAAGTAATTATATTTTAGTTAAATAAAACTTTTGAGTATATTTTTTTACAGAAATCCCTTCAAACAATATTGTTTCTATCTAATTAACGTTTTTTTTTATTATTGCGCGATCAAAACAAAACATTTGTTTTAAAATGGCAAAATCGTATGATTTCCTAATTTTGCGTTTGCTTTACGAGACTTCATAATAATAATGAATCAGATTTTATAAATGTGTTAAAATGGGATATTTTTAGTTAATGCGTTTAATTGTGAAAACCTGTAATTGGCTTATTTGTTTTCTTTATTTATAATAATTGCAGCTATTAGTTATTCAAATGAATAAATTCAGACGGGTTGCGGTCCTGTGATAGTGTTGACAGTCTCTGAATCCGGAGGTTCGAGGTTTGAACCCCGCTTTCCCACAACTTTTTTTCCTTTTACTTACACGGTTATTTGAAACTAAAAGGAAATGCCCTCAAAATAAAAATAGCAAAGTTAAAAAAAAAATTGTGTTTCACTTTCGTATGAATTTTATAACATACAATACATTCAAATGCATTTTATACTATGAAATGCATACATTATGGAAGCGAGGTAAAAGTCCCAAATACTCCCTGTACCGGCGCCTAAAGCGTAAAACTAATCATGTTACAAAATATCAACAATCAATACCCTGTGTACCGATGAGGGAGCTCAGTGCTTTTTTTGTAAATAAATTATAAACGCCAAAATTTTAAGAAATGCATATTTCAATGATTCGTATTCTAATCGCCATGATTTTTAAAAAGTTTTGTTATTTTGAAATTACTCCGCCTGTGACGTCACTAGATTTTATCAGTTAGTTGTCCTGGTTGGTGAGTTAACTTGCTAGAAACTGGAAATCTATCACAATACTCTATCATTAGTTGATTTAGAAGAACTTGTAACGTCATTAAAAGAAGTTAATTTTTAACAATGTTTGATTATGTCCAAATGCTTGCAGACTAGCTGAATTTTCTGGTAAAGTGGACTGGCTGGTAAAGTGGCCACTTAAACCAGCCAATGACAGGTCGTAAGCCCTGTAAATGCCTAGACTTCTATATTCCCTTCTCAAAAATGTTTTTCCTCTCTGTGGCATTATTTTTTTAGTCGTAGTTTAGTTGTAAAATAAATTTAAAGTTAATTTTGATTAAAATTTACATTTTTTAATTTTTCATGCATTTTAAAAAAACTTTTCTGTCCAATCAAATGCTTTATTTTTTACAGCGTGTAAGGAAACATATTTTGAATCCAATTTTCCGTAGAACTAAACTTTCTAATTATTAAGTGCGTTTATTTGGACATTAGAAAGAATCCCGTAGCTGTCAAAATATACTAAACGTTATAAAAAAATGGCTTCCCGGAAATCTGGTTGATTATCAGAAACATGTGACGGCGTTCAAAGTGGTAAATTTTTATTGAAATATTTTTTATACAGGTTTTATAGATTTCCGAGAAAGTTTAAATGCTCTCAGTTAAATCATTTTTATATCAAATTTCTCGTGGCACTGAACTTCCTCATACAGTGCCGGAAAGAAACTGAATAAATAAAATTATTGTACATATTTCACTGCTTCCATATACATAATTATGTATATTATATTGTACTGTTGCGAATTCGGAGAAGTATTCTTGTATAGAAACACCTTTTTATAATATTTTATGACAACCATGCGGGGTATCAAATCTTCTTGCCTGGTAGGCAAACACTATTTAACTACGAGGTGGAATAACTAAAAAGTTTAGTTCCAACGGATGCAGATGGGTTAAAAAGTATAAGCGGAGTGAGAGAAGGTATTTTTTCTTTTTAGATGAAAAATAATAAGTTTGCGATACTAGTTTACCATTGCATTATTCAATCAGAAACGTTTTGTACGTAGACATTCCCAGAATAAGTTTATTGAAAGAAACTTTTTACCATCGACAATTTAAAGAATTTCTAGTTGAAATGGAGGGCGCATAAGCAAATTTTTTGTTCTAAATTTGTTGCAACAGAGGGAAAACATTTTGAGAAAGGAATGCTTTCTGTTTCTGTTGCATCAAATTTAAATCTGAATATCTCTCGGGAGGGAATCCAGCCAGTCTGCAAACATTTAGACATACTCAAAACATTGTTTAATTTTCTGTTGCTAATGGACGTATTTATTTACGAAGGTGCGTTGGCTTTACTGAGAAAACTTCCTAAAATAAAAATAAATTTGGTTTCAAAAAAGGAATCTCAATTCCTGTATTGCTATTTTTTGGCTCTTTTGACTGATGAGTATCTGCTTGCCCACCACATACCGCACACCGCATTTGAGGACATAAGTCTCCTTGGCGGTGCCCACATACACGGAAAATTTGTTCGTTGTCAAACGAGAAAAGCTGCCCGAAGAAACTCTCTGTAATCTGGTTGCCTTAGCATCTTTGTGCTGAAAGAAAGTAATCCAGAAGAACATAATATGTACTTCATTGGATTGAGAAAAGAGGGAAGTGAATTCTTCACTGACTGGGATTAAATTTAATTTATTGGACATGACTGATGAGTATGCCGATAGCTGACGGCAACTCTTCGGCTGCTTTGGACACCAGTCTATCATTGCTCATTATGTTTATGTGTTATCTCTAAAAATTTTAAATTTTTATTTATTTATTGGTGATATCAACAGTAATACATGTAACAAAAATATAACAAATAAAATATACAGAGAATAAAGCCAATGACAGATATCCACAGAAATACATTAAATACACGTACAATACATACTAGTGTGTTTGTATGAGTATGAGTGTAAGTGAGTGAGAGGGTTGGTGAGTGGGTGTTATATTGGAATGAGGGTGGACATGTGTGTAAATATTGCACAAGTGTCAAGTGTTGAAAATATAAATAACCTTTAAATATAATTTACCAGGGAATTTGCCCCAGTACACTATAATAATATCTTCAATTTCGCGTATCAAACCATTTCTGACCCGGTCGCGCAGATTATATTCTCAAACAAATTCGCAAAAATTCAGTGTATTTTTAGTTCATAAACAAAAAGTTGAAACTCCTTGCCCCAAATGTCAACCGAGTAGTTAGTTCAATCATTTTTATATTTCTGCAGTCAAATATAAATTGATCAAAGCGAGTGGAATACCTTGCTCTCTAAATGTAATAAATATTATTAGAAATACCCCAGGCAGTTATGAAGTCAATTTACGGGTACAGTTGAAGTGCCGAGGTGACAGAGAGTTCATTATTTAGTGCCGAGTTTTCAAAAATCAATGAGCCACATTCTGCTTTTAAGAATACAGAAAAAAAGTTTTATATGATATAACAATTAGAGCTCCCTAGAAAGATATTTTTTTTTTCTTATAGAAATATTGAGCTATGGTCGCTAAAACACTAAAACATCGTAACCGACAAGATCAATAATTTAAGTGAGAATAGTTTTCCTTCTAAATTATTAAGGAATATGTTAAGTGTTAACATAAGTTTTGTGCATTTTTTTTAGGACTTTAGAAATTAGTACCAAAAGTAAAACAAAATGGTAAGGTTATAACGTCATTCGGAAGATTCAGCCTTGCAAGATATCTATATATATATAATTCCTCTGTACGTGTGATGTCACCGTAGTCCTCCTAAACGGCTCAACCGATTTACGTGCTGTTTTTAGAGAAATATAGATCTTTGCGCTGTGCGTGTTCGTAGATGTTAAAGTCTCCAATCATAAATGTAAAAAATAAGTAAGGAGCATAAATGTTCATCGATCTACCAGGGTTGCATTCGAGGAGAATGCATTAGTAAAAAAATGGGAAGATGCTGTTTTTTTTTTTTTTGTTTTTGTTTTTTGTGGATCTCAACCAGATTTTTTCCTTAAATTCCTAATAAATTCTGCTCATTTTTTTCTTTTTACTAGATTTTTGGTAATACTAAAATAATATTAAATTCAATACATTTAAAAAAATCGTATTTCTAGATAAGTAGACCCCTCTGTTGATGAGAAGACCGGAGTTTGACGTTTGCAAAAAGAATGCCATATTTAAAAAATATTTATTTTATGTTTTGGAATTCAACCATAAACAAGTACCTAGGTACCTACTTATCAATGAAAAGTCTTTTTCCAAGATAGGATAATACATTAATAAGCAGGCGAACCAACGTGCGATCAGGACAACGTCTGTCGGATCCGCTAGTTGTATATATATATTTAATTGGATAATTTATATGGCACTTACATGTTTATAATTTTGCATAAACCACTTTGATTTTGCGTAACACTTCGACCAGTTTCAAGGTACCTCATCGTCAGAAATTAAACTAACTTATTACACGCGTTGCTATTTATATTATAAAATATTGTATGAAAGAAGTGTAATGTATGTCGAAGTGTAAATCAAAATTAAGGTGGTTAATACAAATTAACAAATGTATAAACATAAGTGTAAAATGTCATACCACAAAGTGAAAAATGTTTTTGATAACAATTATAAATTTATGTAGCGCCTCAATCTGTGAAAATAACCCCAATCAGCGCAAGAGCAATTGTGTTTGCTTTTACATTAAATACATTATTTTATTTGATAACGAGCTTTCAATCAATTTTGGGAATCATCAGAAAATTTGTTGATAATGGTTCATACAAAATTCATTCATTTGCGTTCAACCGAGGGAATAAAGCTTCCAAAGCTCGCGATATTTTCTGTGTACGATGAAGATGCTTTTAATGAAACGACAGCTTGTCATTGGTTTTTGCGTTTGATAGGAATAGTCAATGGGACGTATCTCCGTCATCTGTTATACTAAAGCAAGGTGATAAGTCTTACGCTTCAGCTGCCAGTCCGGAAACATTGAAATATTAAACTGTAAATTTCCTTTTTTTAAAAAAGAAATAACCCGCTAAGCCTCTATATAGAGGCTTGTCAGCAGGTGGAATAGAGGGAATATTGAAGGAGGTAATGAAAAATACACCACAACACTCAGACCAATTGAGAAAATAATCTTTCTTGGATTTTTACCAACTGCCAACTGCGCTACGGTGCCCGTCAAATAAATATTTCACATTAACCCTTCAAGGAATCGAGCCCAGTACCTTTAACGTGGAAATCAAATGGGCCAACCATTACACTTCAAAGCAGACTTTTTAGGTGTGTTGTGGAAAAGAGGTGTTTTTACACCAGAATATTTCATTGTCCCTGGACTGGTACCTGAAGCATAAGACATAAGTTTGTTTTCGGACTTCGGTGTAATTTATGAAATCAAACCACATGCCTAATATTTTTCTCAAGCACTTGCTCTCAAAACTCAGAAGTTTGGTGTTTTGACCTTTTTTTTTCTTTTTTTTTTCCATACATATATTATTTACAAAGAAATGTAACAACAAAAATACATCATAAAATAAAGCTATAACATGAATTGGAAAAAATGCCCACAAAGACCACAGCGTCTGAGCGTAGGCCATTTCTTTTTTTACTATTAAAAAGTTTATCTGACATAGATATGGTATGACATGACCATGAAAAGGAAAGAAAAGAAAAGAAAAGAAAAATAAAAGAAAAACCAAATTAACATATGCTGAAATTACGAAAATATGATTTATTTGCAGTATGCATTTATTTTTAATTTTAATATATTTTTTTTTTAAAGAATGTGTCTATCTGCTCCTTCCATGCTAATCCAACACCTCAAACCTACTTTAAACTGTACCAGTGATTTAATGTTATGTAGTTCCTTGGTTAGAAGATTGAAGAATCTTGGACCAACATGGTTTGGTCCCAAGATTTGCACCTGCATAAACACCACTGGTAAACAAAATCTTATATTACTATTAAGAATTGATAAATTATTGTTCGATTAAAAAAAAACATAGTTACAAAACCGAGTAAAAATGGATCCGGTGGATAAGTGAAAATAAACTGTATTTTTTTTATTGTACAAATTTCTACCCAAATTATTAAGAATATAAAATTATCTCTTCTTACATTGCTTTATAATCTGACCTCGTAATAAAATATTTTTTAAGTGCGGTTTTATTTTTCGTTTAATTCGTGTCCTGTCGGACGAACGACTTACTTTATTATGGAATTCAGGGGGGGAAGATAATCGTCAAGAGCATTTTACGACACATTGTAAAACTGGGCCTAGGAGTCCCAAGAGATAAGTGAAAAGATACAGTGAAGTATGTACATCAGCGTTTTACTATTCCCATAACTATCCCCTACCGCTCACCATACCATGCTGTATGTGTTATGCTTACCAGCGGCGTGGGGAGACTTTTACAATTCGACAATCCACAATTTTTTTGATTACCCATACCATGTAATGTAAATGCGAAAGCGTGTTCGTTTGATAGTTTATGTTTCTTTCACTTCGTAACGAAGCGTCCGATCGACTATTTTTTGCAAAGGATAGCTGGAGAGTTGACAAGTGTCACAAGATACTATTCGTACGGGAAAAATATCAATCCCTCGAGAGAATTCTTAATGGAAAAAATAATTCTTAGTGGGAAAATTAATTAATATTAAAACGCAATAACGGTGCTACGTCGCCACGAACTAGCGATAGTAACAGGACTGGTAATCGATACAAGCTACATTTTATCCCGAAAAATATATCTTTCCATGGGGAATTTTTTTATTGCTAAACGATAAAATTAATTGAGTATCTAATTGTTTCTGATCAAACTTGCCAATTTTTTGTTCTTTTGATTATGTACGTAATATTTCTGTGATGAAATCAAATGTTTTACTAGACACTACCGCATTTATGATTACGTTATATTTAATATAACACATGTTTACGTATCTTAATCGAATTATTCAGAAATCATTCAGTGGATTTTAAAGGTGTGTTATATGATAAACCTTAAATACGTTTTTTGACATAATATTAATAATAATAATAATAATAATGTTTGGATAATTTTTATAGCGCCATTTTTGTGAAATCACCTCAAGGGCGCTGTAGAATAAGTAAATATCCCAGCACGTCTTGCAGCTACAGAGCGCACGGATAATAAGAAATCGAGCCCCTATTTACATTTTTATTTTGAAAAAAATTATTTGACAATGAAGTTTAGAGTTTAGCTGGTATTTTAAAAAACGAAATAAAAAGCAAATTTATAAAAATAGAAGTTAGATTACAACAAGTCTTGCAGCTACTGAGTGCATGGACGGTTGAAATTCTAGACCCTATATACTAAATATAGATATTTGATAGTTGATAATATTTAATTTTTTTAATTTGCAAAAAAAGAATAGCACTTGGAGCCTTGGTCACTTTCAGCACACAAAGACATCGCAGTATGCTATCGAAACTGGCATTACTCATATTTGGCATTTTTAGGGTTGGACGCTTTTTGCATAACTACGTCTAATTGAGGTTTAGAATTTCTTACGGATATTTTTTTTTATGTTGTAGAGTGTAGTAAGATGTCTATGTCGATTGTATTCGGTCAGGGATATAGAATAGGTTAGAGCTCCTAATTGTTGAAAAAGAGAAGAGTGGAATGGTTTTACTTATACACCAATAATAGATACATTGTTGTTACAAGAAAGAGAAAGAGAAAGAAAAAAATTTTTAAGAAAGGAATATGGAAGTCAAGGCACTTACAGGGCTTATTACATTACACACTATCATACATTTACCATTCTGACTATGTTTTTACATCTAAATATCTTCAAATCTTCCATCCGTTAACTTTTGTAAACGAAAAAAAAACTGTGAACAAGATAAAGTTGGTGAACAAAATAGTATTTATAAATAAAATATATGTAGTTTGTGAGTAAAATTTAGTTTGTGAAAAAAATAAAGTGAGCACAAAATAAATTTTGTGAACCAAATAAAGTTTGTGAATAAAATAAATGTTGTGAACAAAATTAAGTTTGTGAACCTAATGAAGTTTGTGTTTAAAATAAAGTTTGTGAACAAAATAAAGTTAGTAAACAAAATAAAATTTTCTAACAAAACAATATTTTTTAACAAAAATAAACAAGACAACGATGGACCTTTGTAAATGCCCAGACATTTATACTATTTTCTCAAAAATATTCTCGCATAATGACAATATGACACCTTTTAATTACACTCTGTTAACAAAATAATTATCATTATATGGGTTAGAGAAAAAATAGAAACTTTCTGAAATCCATTTGACTACTAAATATGAAAATATTTGTTAAACTATATTATGCATCTTGCCGGTATATCGCCCCTGGTACGTATTCGACTTGGTTATAAAAACAGAATGTGGTGGTTAATTCCTGAGAGATAAAACGCTTGCAATGTACCGATTTGGCAATCCGCCAACCAACAGCGAAATTTCCGGCACACTGGTAAACAAACCAAACATGCTGTGATCACACAGCTTCCACCCACGCAAAAAGTATAATTTCCCAGTACAGCGCAAGAAGTGACGTATATATCTGATTCATCCCTAATGATTACTTGTCACCGGTAACCTAGAATCAGGCTTTACTGCGGATACCGCTAAAGCCATTTAAGGGAGAATATGGTGCCAAATAATTTGAACCAAGCGGAGATAGTGTCGATATGCATTTCAATCGGAAAAGCTTTAGTGAATTATATTTTCCATTAAAATAATGACCTTTACTTTCATGCGATGAGGTTTTAATTCAATTTGCAGTAAAAAACTATATTTAATATGCAGTAGAGATTCTAGACAGTAACATTTAATAGCAAATTATCACATGGTTTCCGTGAACAAGAGCTTCTGTTACTACTACTACTACTACCACCACACCATTTCCCCGTAGAGGTCGAAAGAGAAAATGGACCGCCACACACGTCTATCATAGTTTCTTCTATATTTATTCCTTCAGTTTTGTCTGCTTTTGACATGACCAGACTTAAGATTTCGGTTTATCTGATCATGCCACATCTTTCTTGTCCAACGTTACTGTTCATTCTCGCCATATATATCTGTTTTACTATTCTTTCTTCATGACCAAACCATCACAGATATCTTTTCATAATCTGATCAATTATACCTGTCTCAGATTTGCACTCTATCCTGATTTCATCATTTGTAACTCTGTCATACATTGATTTCCTACGCATTCGTCTAAGATATAGCATTTCGACCACATTCACTCTACTTTTCTCCTTCTTCTGCCAGTTCCCGTTAAAACTGACCCCCGACTAAAATTCCGTTGTGCACTGCCAGTTTAGCTTAAATTGAGATATTTTTATTAAAGATTACTGTGCCCGCATTCACTCTCCTTTCAACATCATTTTTTACTGTTGAATCTTTTTAAAAAATGCTTCCCAGATACACAAATACTTCTACTACTTCGAGATATTCGTTGTTTCAGAAATTTTAAATATTTTAGAAATTTATTTAGACATTTTTAGTGTTTTGATTATACTCTTAAACTTCTTTAATTTGCTCATGTTCGCAGTCAATTAGAAGGCAATTTATTAGGCAACTTTAATACGAACTATATAAATCACATTAAATGTATCAATTTTTTCAAAAGCATTGAGTATCGCTTTCGTCACGTTAATAATGACTTATATATACTTTCCTTATTCATTTAAAAATGAAATTGTTACAATAGAGCCGACTTAATTATGATTTAATATTTCTTTATAAAAAAAATATGGTTTTGTAGACTTACCATTCTTAATTATAAACATTGGATTAAGCTGTTCTCTTCATTGTATGTACTAGATTACTTTACATTTCACAAATGCAAAAAAATTAACGCGCAGAATTAATTTATTAGACGTATCTGTACATACTAAAATGACTATTGCCAAGAAATATATATCTTGAGTTATAGCATGCTTGCATATAAGAGAATTATACGTTCCATCTAAAAAAATATCCGTATTCTTTTTTTAGCTCGTGACTCGTATTTTTATTTTGAATAAGTATATATGTAAGTAATTTTTGATGACTTAATTGATCAATTTATTTTTAATACGACATTTTTGTTTTTTTTTTTAGGATTGTATATAGAATTTAAATAAAAAAATATATATTAAAAAAAACAATAAATATAATACTAAACTTTAAGTTACATTTTACGACAATACTAAAAGTTATGAATTATTTTCTTAAGAAATAGCTTTCGTTATAGTAGTAACAGAAATAGTATGGGTGGATTAATATTCTTCGGAATACTGTTCTGGGCAAAAGAACCAAAATCGCGGACGACTCTTTTCGACTTGATGAATACTCTTAGGTAAAAATCTTGAAAAGGGAAATCGGGTGAAGAAAAGCCCGCCTCATTGACTCATTCTTAATGTTTTTAAAAAATATTCTAATATTTTTTATTTACTTTTTATTTAATTTTTTATTACATCTTTTACTTTGTTTTTGGATTTGTTTTTTTCTTTTTACTAGGTAAGTATTTTGCTATGTTTTTTTTAAAAAGATATTTTTTGCTATACACATGTTTATTTTTTTTACTATGACTAGGATTTATTTTATTTATTTAAAATATACACAAGTATATTTTTTTACTAGACTGTGATTTTTTAAATATGCATCTTACAATGTATTTTGTTTTTACTAAGTATTTAAATGGGTTTTTAGATATATTTTTTACTTTATTTTTAACAACGTTTACTATATTTTTTTACCATGTTATTCACTATGTACGCTACCTTTATTATTGGTTTTTCATGTTGATTACTGTTTTACATAGATATTTTTGACTGTCTTAGAACAAGTAAATAACCTTAGTTAGATAAAGAACCTTGTATACATTATAGTTTTTTTAATGTAATATAAAAATAAATAATAAATTAATGTATTTATCAGTTTTGACACTTTATATAAATTTTAAATGCATATGCCTTAAGGCAATTTCTTCCTACCTAACCAAACCGTTCAGTAAGAAAAAAAGGAATAGATGATATACATTTAGTCCATACGGACTTTGTATAATTTTAATATAAAATTGGACATGAAAATATTTATTTATTTGTTAACGAATTTTTTCACATTGTTAACAATAATAAATAACAACATTTTTGAGAAGGAAATATATTCAAGATACCACTTTACACATTGCGTAATATTTACCATGTTGCCTATGTTCAAACATCCACCCTTCCTCAACCCCTATATCTGTTGACTTTTGTGAAGTTAAAGAGCTGAAACCTTTATCACGTAGGTGAGATTCATCCGGCTGAACCAATTCACCTACTAGGCAACGCCTGAAAACAATTTTCCAATTTTTGTACTTCTTCTTTCACTAGGTATCCAGCCAGTTTGCAAGCATTTGTACATACTTAAAACATTGTTGAATAAAAATAATGTTTTTTTGTTGGGGTTACCCGTGCCGAGGACACATAAAAATATATATATTTTTTTAAATGTTAAAAATACAGACAGAAATTACGAAAAGTTAAGACGGTTTTAAACGCTGCGTATTTATGTTAATATAAACACAAATACTTTTTTACCGATTTTTTTTACTAAACATCTACACGACTATAAAGGAAGGAGGGGAGATGGGAAGGAAAGAAGGAAAAAAAAGGGAAAATATTCAAATAGCGACATTTCAGTCTTTTAACTGATGATTAGAATACATAACATATTACTCTCCGGTAACAGATGATTAAGATATGCCGCATTTATTGTACCAATGCAGTGCCCTATGCATCACTGGGTGCGTATAGAGATTTGATGATGATGGAGGTTATTATGTTTGACATATTTTTTTAACAGAGGTAAAAAACATTTCGCATTAACTCGACGAAAAGACGGGTACGTCTCAAAACCGGTTGACTAAAAAAGTAAAGGTAAGTGGTTATATATTCATATTTACTAACATTAGTTGAAATGTTTGACCACAAAGGTAATGCTTTAAACATAAATAATATCGATATGTTAAATTTGCTTTTGTTTAACAGGAGCTGAAATGATGGAAAAACCAAAATACTTTTATTTTATACTAAAATCAAAGTTAAATAGAACACTTGCCTCTCTTATGACAAAAACAAATGCGTTGAATAGTACTAAAATTGTAAATAATTCGATATTTCTTGACATCTATTTATAATATATATTGGCGGCCTCCGTGGTGTAATGGTCAAGACGCTTGACTCACGCACGGAAGGTTCCGGGTTCGATTCCCGGTGAGAACACAAAAATTAAAAATGTGATTTTTCTCAAGCCTGGGTGCTCTGTGATGTAATTCACTACTGTAATTAGGCTTCCTGGCCTGTTGTGGTGCAAAAAAAAATGTAAATGTAAAATGTAAAAGAAAAAAATGTAAATAAATCAAATGTGATGGTGTTTGAAAGAAATGAAGGTATAAATTAATATGAAATCACAGTTAGGAGTTATACTAAAACAAGAAAAGGAATTTGTGTATCTGGGAAGTATGTTTACTACGGATAGAATGACAGAAAGATATTAATAGGAGGGTGAGTGTCGAGAACAGAGTGAACGGTGCACTTAAATCAACCTTGGCAAATAAATGTTTGTCGCAAGAGGCAAAATTAGCAGTTCACAATGGAGTCCTGGTCCCGACCCTGATGTATAGGAGCGAAATATGGACTTGGAAAAACAGGGTATGAAAGTAGGCTGAATGTTGTGAAAATGCGATTTCACAGGCGTATGTGTGGTAAAACTATGTACGATAGATGCACAAATGTTGAGATCCGTACAGTATGTAAGGCTGAGATAAGCATTATCGACAAAATCAAGAAAGGAGCTCTGCGCTGGTTTGGACATGTAGAGCGAATATACAGCGAAAGAACGGCTAAGAATATTTACAATGCAAATGTTGATGGATGCAGAAATAGAGGAAGACCGAGAAAGACAGGGCACGATCAAATCCAACAAATCATTGAAGATGGACATGTCAAAAGTCGGAATGATCGACGCGCGTGCATGAGAAGATGTATGAATGTAGAGGAAGCGCCTACTCTTACGGGAAAACGGCGTGATGGTGTGTTGTTGTTATTTATCAGCTGTTGACCGACGGAAATTTTCGCAAAAAAATGTAACTAAAGAACGCAAAAAAACACACAATTTTTTTGATGATATAAAATATGTAAGATTGCGAGTTTCAAAGAAATAAAGTTTTTAGAATGAATGACATGACATTTGATCGTTGAAAATGTCATTATGTTCCGAGTTACCCACAGTCACAGACATTTTGTGTCGACATGTCGCAAACCGATTTGATGAACGAGTAACCTTTTTGTTTCACTTTCTGTGACCTTTTATTTATAGAAAGTCTCAAACTTTTTTATATTCTGGAATAAACATGATATTCCTAATTTTTATTCATGCTATAGTATATAATTACGTTGTAAATAAATTTGGTAATATTATTCAGTAAAAATATATTTGAACATGTTGTTTACGTCGCAGTGACGTCAGGAGCTTGCATAACACTGACCCCCACCCTTAAGAAAAAGAATTACGTAGCCGAATTGTAAAATTATATCAACCGATTTCTGTTCAACTTATCAGTTTTTTTTGTTTCTTCTTACAATACAATATGTACTTTCTAAATAAAAATATGATACAGAACGAAATAATTACCTAAATTCCGTTGTTTTTTTGTAAAATTATTTCTACGAAAGAATTAATATTTTATCATTTATAGCGCATACGCCATCATAATGATAATTTTTAAGAGGAAGCTCTATTTGACTTCTTCATACAAACGTATTTCCGTATTTTTCCCTAGATTATGGCAATAGAGCAGGGATTTTTATACACATTATATTTATTAACCATTGGTGTGTCTATATTGTTTTTTATTTTTGAAAATTTGTTTGTTATGTATACCAAAAACCCATAAAAATCCATAAAACCCATAAAAACCCAAAAACCCATAAAAACCCCAAAAACCCATAAGAGCGCCTAGTTTTATCTGCCATCTTCAGACGTACGGTATACAAATATTTTTGAAAACGAAAAAAATACCAACGCAGAAAATTTAATTCTGATGCTCTTTTTAAAAATAACACAATATCGGGGAGGCATCTGCGAAGGAGGGACAGAAAAACTATTTACAAATACTTATTCATCAAATCTCTCTGTCACCGCATTTCCTTTTAAGTATATGGTGTGTTGAAAATAATTACTAACTCATGAAGCTTTGGATGCCAATATAACACGCACTATTTCAGAAATAGCGCCGGATTTATATTGGAAAAAGTGATTTAAAACTTGACCAACAGAATTCTATTCGTAATTACTAGTCGCGGAGAATATTTTTCGGATATCATTTTCAAAAGATTATTGTGTATTTGAATTATTTTGAAGAATTAAAAAAAAAACTCATTCCAACAAATATTTGCATCCTCTACTTGTATGTCAATTTAAAATGATTTTATGCTTAAAAATAACCCCGATAAATACCTACATTCGATTTAATTTAAAAAAATCAAATATTGAAAAAAAAAAACCCATAATAATTTACCGCGATCCATGAATACGACTAAGTTTATGACTTCAGACGGAATGAAATGGAATTTTATGGCTGAAAATCGGGCAAGAAATAAAGACCATTTGGATCGGTAATCGATAAATCGTTAAAAATACTGTATTAATAATGGTGGCTGTAATATTTTGTCTGTATCCGGAGGGATGAACAATCCAGCTCTGTGTGTGAAATAGAAATAAAGTCCCGAACGAGTGTTTTCGATTTGATGGCTGTTCTCAGGTATTTTTAAAAATTTATTTTTATTTTATTTATTATTTACATACATTTTAGTTATTTTTAAAACATTTTTAAATTAATTTATTTTTTACAGGACTCACCAAGCCAATGAATATGGCTTGTTGGTAAAAATCCTTTACAATTTATAATATGATAGTCCTACATAGCTGTATAATAATATTTACTACTAACTTAAATATAAGGAGCGAAAAAAGTACTTGTAATTTATGCTTTCAAAAAAATATTTATAAAGATGTAAAAAAAAGCAAAAAATAAGTGAATGATAACGCAATTTTAAGATAAAAAATTAATAAATACAGAACCGGAGTACCAAAATTTAAAACAAAAATGTGTACATATTTAATAGGCACAAAGCATTTTATTAAAAATATTATTTATTAACATATCCATACCTATATCTTAATCTATATCTATATCTAAGTCAATATCTATATCACATTTTCATCCATATCCATACATATATATACCCGTACATGCAAACATACATATTCATACATACATATATACACATATATACACATTCATACATATGAACATACATATACACACATAAACATCCATGAGAATATTACTTAGTTATAAATTCTATTTTATATAAATCTATATTTACAAATATTCAATTTTTTAAATATATAAACTCCTGATCGAATAGCCAGTCTATTATTTTGCCCTTGTCACTTTTGATAGTGCCATTTCTCAGATTTTTTGGTAACAAATTGAACATAACTGGAACCATATATTTTAAAGTTCTTGTCACATATTTGTTGCTTGTCTTTGGAATCACTAAACCTTCATTTTGTGTGAATCTTGTGTAATAACTATGTTCCAATAAATTTTTGAATTCGTCACTTTTTCTTTGTTCCAAAATGATACAGAGCCACAGAGTTTCTGAAAAAGGAAATCGAGTGGAGATAAATCCGTCTCGTGGTAGATTAGTGTGGTTGCCTACAGTGCTTTAAGTCCCAGGGTCGATTTCAAGGAAGGTTAAAATAAAGTTATTGTTTATGTTGTAGTTTTACTAAATTTAATGTAAGACCACAATAATTAAATGTGATTTTTTCAAGCTTGGATGTTTTGGGCTGTAATTCACCACCGTCATTGGGTCTCTCGCCATGTTGTATTGAAAAAACCATTTCCAAGAATAATATCGAAGTGTCTTACAATCGAGATGAAGATAATTTTAGACAAGTGTAAATGGGAGTATAGTCGGCGGTGTATGTCATAACTATAAGCACTCGATCCACCATTATGCCTTTCTTTGAACGTTTATATTTTAAACAAAATTTAATTGCGAAGTCAGTGTAGAATTCATTTATAACATTAGTCAACTCACTTCTTACATAATTTCTTAAATATTATCTTACATAATTCAAATATGTTTTACTGCTATTGAAATATGATTTATTGAATCTTAATTCACTTTTTAGAATAACGTGATTAAATATATCAAATTAGACAGTCTATTATGAGACCCCTTGAATTTATCCATCTACAGATGTAGTGCTCTCTTATATTATATACAGGGTGCGTTTTATGTTTCTGACCAATGTTATCTGGCCGTTATTTTTTTTTTTAAAGAAATATTTGCGTTCTTATAATTTACGCAAATATTTAATTTTGAGGGCCATTTTCAGCGAGTTGTTAACAACCCACTATTAAAATGGGAATAGGAATCAAGTTTGGGTAGAGTGGGATTCGAACAACGGATTTTTGATCCGTGAGTCCGGGATACTAGCCACGGGACCACAACCCGATTTTTTTTTTGATTTTGTTGTCATTTGTCTGCTCATATTTGACAATTGTGGAGTACAGTCGGTAAAAATTTATTATGATGCGTCTAGCGCCGCATAAAAATAATAAAAAAAATGTGAATACATTAATAAAATTGCAAAAAATTTCCGATGCCATGCAAATCATTTAGCGTGTCATGATTTTTTTTGTTTTTTTTTTAATGTTTTGAGAGACAAAGTCTGAACAACAACTTATCTAACGTACACTAGAGTACGTACGTAGTGAGGCACAGTGTTTGTAAATGTCCGGCCATTTCTCATCGTATCTTTTTCATCAATCTTTTTTTGTACCGAAATTAGAACATACAACAGCTTACCCACCACATACCGCACACCGCATCTGAGGACATAAGTCTCCTTGGCGGTGCCCACATACACGGAAAATTTGCTCGTTGTCAAACGAGAAAAGCTGCCCGAAGGAGCTCTCTGAAATTTGGTAGCCTTAGCATCTTTGTGCTGAAAGAAAGTAATCCAGAAGTAAATAATATGTTCTTCATTGGATTGAGAAGAGAGGGAAGTGAATTCTTCACTGACTGGGATTAAATTGATTGGACATGATCAATTCGCCGAAATGATTACAAAACTTTTTAAAAGCTTTGAAATTCTTTTTAGAAGCCACCAGATCTGTATATCCGACAGGACCTATAACAGGGCCACGGATAGTAGCGAGAAGCTCCATTCGGTAATCATAGAGAAGGGGAAATGGACAATACCACAGGATGTGTTCAGAAGATTGGTTAGGATATCCGCAGCAGCACGAAGGGGAGTCAACAATATTAAAAACAAATAATTTTTTATTAAATTTACCATGACCTGATAAAAACTGCGTAGTCCAGTGATCGGGGATAAGCCAAGAAGATTCTAAGCGCTGACGGATTGAAGGAAAAAAAAGAAAGGTAACCCTCCCTGAAGAGGAAGATTCCCATCGCGATTGCCAAGCATTAAGAAGAGCATTTAAAGTCATTTTTTTAAATATTTGATTGAGACATTCGTTCAGTTGGGAGTAGACGGACGCCATCAATAACAGAGGAACGCCTTCTTTTTAGGTGGAAATTTGCAGATCGTCGCTGAACCTCCAGATCTAAATGAAACAAGCCCGTTAAAACCGGAAGTGCAAGAACATACAAATTGCAAATTTCGCAGAAACTTTTCCGGGCCGAATAATGTTAAAAGGTGGTGATCGACTAGCCCCCATTATCCTCTGATTTGACCACCCTGGGTTTTTTACTCGAAATAATCTTTATGAGAAAGGTGTACACCAGCAAACTACAGACAATTCTGATGTTTAAAGATAACATCTAAAAAAGGAATTGCTGAAATAACATCCGAAGTTCATATAAATAATTAACATACTTTATAGATAGCATTTTAGCCACGAAAAGATGATGCCACTTGGCCGACGTCATATTTCAAATTAATTTATTTTTTAAATTTAATCTTAAATTATGAAATTGTCTGGAACATAAAACGCACCCTGTAGTAGTGCTTCAAAATATATTCAAGCGGTCTCATAACAAAATGTTAAATTGAATATGCTTACCATTAACATGGCTTAACTGTATTAATAATTATATCCATTACTTAAACTTCAAAGGCAAACAGACATCTCATACAAGAGTGTTTGTTCGGTCAAAACTTTTAGTTTCAAATTGTATTTATTTTTGTATAATTATCTTTTCCATCCTTGTATCACTTTGTTGTTAATCTTTGATATATTTTCCTAATTTACCTCGTAAAATTTCTGTTTATAAAATTTGTATATGAAGCTCTAACATTGTGGTTATTCGTTATAATAAAATAAATTTTAAATAACTTTGTTTAAAAGCACTTTTTTTTTAAACTTTTCAAGCGAGCGGTTTCAAAGCTCCACAAGCTTCTTTATCAAGGAATAATTAACTAATAAATCTTAACTTTAAAATTTCAACAGTGATTCCTCAATATTTATTTTTATTTATTTATTCATTCAAAATTATAGTCGTTTAAATTTTGATGAACTTATAAAGGCTTTCAAGGCTGTGCCCGTGTAAACCCAAAATAATTAACACTAAAAAAATACATGGCAAAATTCATTTAATTAAATTATAATGACATTCGATGCAACATAATAACAATCCAGAAAAACAAAGTATAAATAATAAAATTCCAAAAACAATGTAAAAAAAACTCAGATATGAATATTAAAATACAAATTCAGATTTACATTTTTTTTTTTGCACCACAACAGGCGAGGAGGCCTAATTACAGTGGTGAATTAAACCACAGAGCACCCAGGCTTGAGAAAAATCACATTTTAATTTTTGTGTTCTCACCGGGAATCGAACCCGGAACCTTCCGTGTGTGAGTCAAGCGTCTTGACCACTACACCACGGAGGCCGCCATACATCATACATCAAAACATATGAAATTAATAAGTCAAGTATTTTTGTCATGTTGTTTTTTAAAGATAGAAAGTGTGAAGTAAGATAAATACGATCTTTAAAACTAGACGGGAGTGAAGTAAAGCAAATATTGTTATTTAAATTATGTTTTTTTCTTATTATGAACTCGTTTTAATATTTAGTAATTACCATAAATACAAGAGTTCCTAGATACTCCACCCTAATGCTGCAAAAAATAACTTTAAATGAAAACAACTTTCAGTCAAAAAGGATTGGCTTACTACTCGGTTAAATTGTTCAATCAACTTTCATTATCCATAAGGACGATTAGTTAGTTCTTTCAATATAAAATTGTTATTAAGAAATGGATAGTGGAGGTGGGATACCTAGGGATCGATGAGTGGATCATGCCAAATAGGTAAAAAATTGTTTCCTGATTATGAAATAATGTCCATGAGCTTTTATGAATTTATTATGTTTTTTTATGATTATTTAAAATATTTTGCTTATTATGTTTACGATGGTAATTAGGGTAATAAGATTAATTAAGTTTTTATCTCTTTTTATGTTAACTATGTTAAATAACTAATTAAAGGCATGTTTCATTATACTTCTTGTGAAATGTTTCCCTCAGCACGGGCTACCTCAGTGAGGGAATATTATTCTGTATTTATAAAAATAAAAAAAAAATGAAAAAGTATACATAAATAAAATTTATTTTATCTAAGTTCATGTAATCGATTACTATTCTTTTGAATTTTGTTTCTTAATTGTAATCAAATATAATTAAATTCTGACTGAGGAATTAAAATACAATTTGTTTAAAAAATATATTGCTTTATAATTATATAACACCTTTATTAAGAAAATAACAAAGCTGTTCAAATAAATAATATCTGACGAAGTTTGACCTTAAATCATCGCTGCTACAATTAATTACCCATTTTCCGTGTACCCTAATAACTATCTATAGTTCCACTTTAATCTAAGATAAATGGGCCCGCTTACTCGTCACTTATTAATTAATTACCTCCAGTTAATCTAGACTACTTGATTACACTTAGCTCGTTTTGATAAAGTTATATGAACTTAAACTTCTCAAGCTTTTCATAAAGTTCCCAACAAAAATGAAAGTCCCCGAAGCTTTTCATTATTTCAGTTCTACTAATTTGCGGGGTTGGTAAATCTACTTTCTACAAACTGAACAGTTTTGACTTCAACACCTGTGTTTTAACCATTATTATTCATTTATAAACTCAATTTTCTTCATCAAACCACCATTTTTATATAAAATAATTAGAGTAGTCTCTCGTTTACAAATTTTGGTTCAATTTAATTTCACATATTTTAAAATGTTTTTTAACTTTTTAACAAATTTAGTATTTTTTTTATTATGACTGAAAATTGAAATATAAATTTAAACCGGATCAATTTTTATTACAGTTGAAGATGACATTGAAAACCCCGCCCCACATATTTACCCGAATACGTTTGAAAGATTTTGTAGCCTCTTTCCATATCCGAACATTGCAGAAACATTTTTTTTAGCTGTAATGAGGGGTATTTTTTTTTCCAATTTGTTTTTGTTGACACAAAATTTGCGTTGTTTTTTTTCGAAATTTACATTGGCAGCTTTCAATGCCCCTATTGCCACCAGAGCAACCTAAGTATATACATTAAATTTTTCTGTCATCATCAATCTAATTTTCCCAAATTCGACGGCGAAAGGGTATGTTAGTTCATTAGCTTGTTAGTAAACTGAAAGAAATAAATTCGATCGAGAGACACAGAACCATCACTACCCCTCCGTTCGTCAAATAACTCAAACCTATTAAGCCCAAAAGAAAATCATTAAGCATAAATTCGCTTTATTCCTAGCATCACCCTATTCAAAACAAGAACCTAGCATCAACCTATTTGAAATTCTGGCATCATTCTAGTCATGACCTATCAATTAATCTATTAACCAACCTATCGATCAACTTTATTAACCCCACGCAATATGAAAACCCAATACTAGGACAGCGTCCTTAATAACACACCACGGCGGCGAAGGAGCAGACCAGCCCGACTCCGACCGTTACACGCCTTCCAGTCCTACTCTTCAGTACACTAGTAGATGAACCCTCCTTTTTCCTTTTTACAGAAATAGACAATAGTTGGAGATGACAGAAGAAAATTACGTTATGATTCGTTGTATATTTATTACATGTTAAATAAAATTCAGAATATGTTTATGAAACGGGAGAGTAACGGCTGAACTCTACTGAATATTACTGATTGACTAACTGGTTGCTTGTAGTAAGGATTTCACGGCTTTTATAGTAACCATCAAACCTCTCAAGAAAACCAATATTCACAGGAAAGATATTCTTATTATAACATACATATATGTGTGTAAAAAAAACTAAAATTACAATAAGATTTAAATATGCATAAATTATATCAGCTATGAAAATATATAAAATGTAAATAAAAAATTAAATAAAATATTAACAAATAATTATTTCGATCCACTTACATATGTTTTGTGAGATTTGCATGTTGGTATAATCAGTGTCCTGACGAAGAGACAAGTACGTCCCAAAACCGTTAGTCATAGAAAAGTCGGTAAGCGGTTACATAAAGCTGAAGGGTGCAGGATATAAAGGATGGATGTAAATTTTTATGGGTTTAAAAAAAAAATGTCATCTGACGACAGCTCACATGATCTTCATTTCTGTTATATAAAACTTGAAATTATGGCTGTACTTTTCAAGATACTTGAACAAGTAAAAAATGCGTACAGGGGATAAATACTGGATCTTATTTAAATTCTGGAAACAAAGCGGTAATTTAATACAATTTAGATTAAGCGGGATCTTTTATCCAACAATATGTTGAGTATGTTTAAATGTGAACATTGATTTCAGGTGTTGCCTCGTAGGTGATTGGTTCATTCAAAAGAATTTCACCCACATGATAAAGGTTTCAGCTCTTTTACTTCACAAAAGTCAAAGATTAAAGAGTTGAGGAAATGTGATGTTAAAACATAGAGTGAATGGTGAATGTTACACAGTGTGTAAAGTGGCCACTTAAACCAGCCAATAACAAGTCAAAAGCCCTGTAAATGCCTAGACTTTTGTATTTACTTCTTAAATTTTGTCCTCAGTTGCAACAAACTTTGAGGTTCTTTTAAATAAAACAACGTTTAACTTAAAAACGTTCTACCTCAATCTTCAATTTCCGACATTGATATTTTATATCCTATATCGTTAAATTATTTACTAAAATTTAATCTAATATTTGATCATTAAGTTGACGCATTTAATATTATTTAAAAAATGAAAGCTTGCCAGTAAACGTTCAAATATCAATATTGTTTTCTTGACAAGAAGTATCTAGATACGACGGTGTTTTACTCGGAGTGCAATATGTACACAAGTGATGAAACATCAACTATAATGACTTAACTGTTTCCCGTTGAAGTAACTCTGATTAAGTTCATGTCAAACTTCCCTGAAGTCCGTGTAAACACGCCGATGAGGGCATTACCGAACATGTAACCTAGAAATACGTAATCAACCTAACAACCACATTACCATGTGTTGACTTTACACCGGAGGGCAGACATGGAGGACTGTTCAAAGATGATCAATATTCTATGTACTGGTAACTGTGAAATACACAGTCCTTTTAGGGTCAGGATCTCGTAGATTCGAACAAGGAGACAACTTCATGTTGCCAAGTTTCTGTACAATACTGGAGCTTTAGTAAATGCTAATGCCAAAATCATTGAATAAAAATGAAAGACAGAAAAAGAAATAGCCTTACGTCGTATAAATGAAGCCATTTCGTCAAATTATAAGTTTGGCATGGATAAAGGTTTAAGTTTACGTGGACCGTAAAAAAATAATAAAAAACTTTGATATATTCATAGAATTATCTATTTATTTTTAAAAGTAGAGATAGATAGTACAAAACAAAATAATAATATCCTGACACATGACATCTCTTCTCTGCTACAATATTTTTAACTACTGGAGAAATTTTGCTTGGAGTGCCCAAACCGGAAGACAACTTTTCTTAGATAATTTCGTAGATATTTATATTATATTACTAGATAAAATTTCTTAGATAGTAAAAAATAAACCTAAACCAAAAAATTTCATTTATAATTTTATTTATAATTTTATCTAAATCATTAACTATGGAGAGAAGAAATGTCAAGACAAGAAATATCAACAAAAAACATCAATGCTTTTCATAGAGATTCAAAAAACATCAATACAATTCAAATCGACAATGTACTGATTATTCATACGTGTCCCAAACCCTCTATTCCATGTCTTTGCATTAATCTTGAAAAGTGTGATAATATCAAATACTTAGGAGTTTATATTGATAAATGCCTAAGCTGGAGTTCCCACGTAAAGTATATTACACCTAAACTAAGAAAAATGAATTTTATTTTTAAATCGCTTCGCGACATAATCGATTGGTCATTACTTAAAAGCGTTTACTTCTCCTTTTTCCAATCTACAGCGACTTATGGAATTATTGGATGGGGGGGGTAGCGCAGCTAGCGTATTGGATCCAGTTTTTAAAGTACAAAAACTCGTTCTTAGAACAATGAAAAAAATACCTTTTCGCAATCGTTCAAAAGAATTGTTTGATATTTGTAAAGTTCTATATGTGCGGCAGCTATTTGTCAAGGAGACACTTGTGAAGTTCTGGAAATCTGTAGATAAAGTCAGGACTCAGCAAAATATACAGACGCGATCAGCGGGAAGGATTAATTACCTTGGCCCAACCACTCACTTGAAGCTAGCTCAAAGAAACTTTACCTTCCTGGCTCCGAATTTTTTTAATCAACTCCCGGCAGCCATAAAAAACTCCACAAGTGCCAATGTATTTAAGAAAAATGTTTGCAATTGGTTGCTGCACATCGATAGGGACGAGGTTGTCAATTTTTTTAAAGTTCGAGATTAGCAAAAATGTTCAAATCTGCTTTCCTTCCATACTTTTCACTTTTATTTGCTTTTTATATATATTGATAATTTTTATGTTTTTTTTTTTTCATTTTGTATTTTTGTTTAACTAAATTTAGTACGTACTATTATTTGGCATGTGATTTATTGCTCCTATTTCTTATATTTCTTACTATAGTATTGAGTGAGTTTCTAGAATACATATCTCAATTATCATTTTAATTATGCTTTTATATATATATTCTTTTAATGTTGATTTAAATGATACTCTTATTTTGTTTTTTTTTTAAACTACTATATTTTACAATTATTTTGTTGATTTTAATGATACCACTATTTTGTATTTTTGATTATGTGTGATTCTTAATTTGTAAAATGTATATTTTAAAAATTATTTCTTAGTATCTTTTTTTGCATTGTATTCTTTGGAATTTGATTATTTATTACATTTACCTTTTTCTAGATTGTTATTCTATGTCATAATAATTTGATCTATTTAATTTTACTATGTATTTTTATTGTTATTTATTGTAGTTTGACACGGGCATAGCCTAAAAAGCCTTAATAAGTTCATAAATATTTAATTTTATAATTTTGAATGAATAAATAAATACAGATGTATTTTTTTACCAAAACTATAGACGCATGGGTAGAGCGTGCATTGGCGCAAGCTTGATGAAACCAGTTGTTTTTTTTTGATGAAAATAGTATTGCAAAGTTCTTTTTTTAAATATTGATCATCTCACAATGTCTCTCAGAATTTACCGTTACGAAAAATACAGGCTTTTGATTCATCTACCTGAAATAGCGCACCTTCTTGCTATGCAATGGTCGTTTATGTATTTTCCTTGGATTTTATGAACTTGAGTAACCGAAATTTTACTTTCTTACATAACCTCAAAGACAAACATGTGGTTCATCATTGTAAAAAAGTTGTCATCTCGCGTTTCTGAAAAAAGGTCCTTTACAATTTTTCGGCATAAGTTTTTTTTCTATAGTAATAATGGTTTAATTTTTAGACAATTTAAATTTTAAATTGATGAAATTTGTGTTTTTTTTTCACTATTTCACACAAAGTTGATTTAGCGATTACTTAAACAAACGAACGTCTTTTAGTGATATTTGTGGATTTTCCAACATTTAATCACTCTTACGTTGGACGTTTACATCAATTTAAGCAGATGGCGCTGGACCTTAGCAACGTATTTATTTATTTATTTTGTTCATTAACGCCCAAGGAGCATTTACATTTTTTTTAAATACATGCTAACATATTTAAGCACAACACAAAACATACAGAAAAAAGGTGAAATTACGTTTGTTGATAGCTGTCCCTAATTCTCAAATTCTTACTTCTGAATTTTCATTTAAACTTGTAGAAGAAGCTTAATTTATTTCACCAATATAAAATTGTTACGATTACAGGACTTACTCGTATGTCTAGCTGCAGAAAACCAAAAAAAGCTTGTTGAGAACGCCTCGATAGTGAACGCACGCATCTTTTCCGACCAACAATCCATGGTAAATAAAAAATCCCCAGTACTTAAAACATAAACGCTCCACTCCATCCCTTTCTCGCTATTTGCATGTAAAAGTTATTTCTGTTTGGAATGCATTTAATATTTGACACCGCACACCTACTTCTTAAAGCTGTATTATTATAAATTATATATTTTTTTACAACAAAAAATAATCATCAATCTCTTACTTATTGGTTTCGTATAAGTACAAACCACCTTGCAATGAAATATTTTAATCCAAATCTCAAATATGGTAGATGAAGGCGTCACTTACTGTACTACGAGGTGAATTTTTCTCCACTCGATTTCCTTTTTTAGGACTTTTACCAGATAGCCACCGAGTGAACAAGTCACAAAATGGTAAAAAGGGCCTAAATTATATTGTTATGGTATTTGTACAATCAATATAGTGTAAAGTTTTCGCAAATCAAGTTTTGTAAAATTTCCATTAAAAATAGACGTAAAAATGGCATTTGAAAAAAATATATTCAAAGCGCCATCTATGAAGAATATGTTTCATATTTTCGTTCAAAATCACATTAAACACGTTTTGGCCATTTTCTCTGATACGAGTTTTTTTATTCCATGGTTAAAATATGTGGTACAAAGCTCTCTGTATCCGCTGTAGGCACACTCAAGATTCTCTCCAATTCCCAAGGCGAGCGTATCCGATAGGGCTGCCGCATTCCGGAACAAATTGGGACTTTTTGAGGATATTTATCCATTGTGGATATGATAACAATTCAAATTTAACATCTCTGAATAGAACACGCTATTTAAATAGAAAGGAGTAGCATCTAATATAAATTTTATATTTGAAGCACCTACTTTGTGGTTATTCATTATAATAAAATAAATTGAGCAACTTAGTTTTTAACGACTAATTTATTTATTTTTCCACCGACCGGTTTCAAAGCAAACGAGCTTCTTTGTCAAGTTTTACGAAACAAATTAATTATTTCCTATTTTCTTTTAATATGTTTACTAAATACTACACAGCTTATAAATCAAGTCTTTTTTTTTTTCCTAAAAGGGTGGTTTGTCGGCCTCGTGGTGCGTTTGCCTACCATGCAAGAGGTCTCGGGTTCGATTCCCAACATGGTTGATTTGAAATATTTATTTTAAAGGGTGTTTTTACACTGGAATATTTTATAGTCCCTGGACTGGTACCTGAAGCGTAAGACTGAACATCTTACCTTCATGAAATATCAAGATACGTTGCGATTGTTTTACCAATGCAGTGCACGATGCACCATTAGGTGCGGAAAGGGAATGATGATGATGATGAAAAGGGTGGTCATTTGAGATGCATATTTTTGAAACTAAACAGGAGTGGACTAAAAAAAATATTGTTAGTTTAGTATTAATATATTGGTTGATTGGAAGAAATTACCATTTGGCAATAAGCCCGCCAATGTACAAATAAAATTATGTACAAAAGTTAAATAATATTTTTTTTCTTATTGTAAATCCCTTTTTTAATATCTAAGATTCCCAAGTTGTCTAATTTTAACGAGTTACGTAAACCTTGACAAAGAAGTTTGTTTGTTTTGAAACCGGTCGGAGGAAAAAAAAATAGCGATCAAAAACAATGTTGTTTATTTATTTTATTAGAAAAGAATATATTTCAATTTTTTGCAACATAGAGGGATTTTTTTTTTAATAACGGAATATGGAAGTCTAGGCATTTACAGGCCTTATTACCTGTCATTGTCCACGTTACACACACATTGGCCACGCGTAATATTCACAATTCTGACCATGGTTAAACATCCATATTTCCTCAACTCTTACATCAGTTGACTTTAGCCGGATGAATCTCATATAAATGCGAATTTTGACACCTTACTAGTGCCCAAAACGGAAAAATACTGAATTTTAAGAATAGGTATCTCAGAAGAATCTTGGATGTGGGGTGGTTTGTAAGGAATTAAGTAATAAAAGAACGGACGCAGCAAACTCAATTGACAACTGTCATCAAGTGGAGATGATACGGTTGGCTCGGTGTGTTTAGCATGATGGTTTAATTAGTGTCCTCACGAAGAGACAGGTGCGTCCTGAAACCGGTAGACATAGAAATGTCGGTTAGTACTTATATTCAAATATTTTATAACATTATGTAAAACGTTTTACCACAAAGTTAATGCTTAAAATATTAATAAAACAAAATGTTATTTTATCACCATTCATCATTCCCCCCTTGCCGCACTTAATGGCGTATAGGTACACTAATTACAGCGTATCATAATCGTTTTCATTACATGAAGATAAGATGATCAGTCTAACGTTTCAGGTGCCAGTTTAGGGACTATGAAATATCGTAATGTAAAAACACATTTTTAAATAAATATTTCACATCAACCATGTCACGAGTCGAACCCAAGACCTTTTGCATTAACCACTACACCACGATGTGGGCATTCGTATATTTACTATATAATAAATGTATTTTTTTATTTTTTATTTTCTTTTATTCAGGAAACATACAGTACAGTTACAAAGTTTAATATTTTACACAATTGGACTTAATTCTAATGGACCAGTGAAGTTTCCATATTAAAAAGCAATTAAATGTAAGGTTAATTGTGAAAGTATAAAAAAGAGAAGGAATAAGAAAACATAAATGAAAGTTGTTTAAAAATCAAAATTTAAGTGAAAAAATATATTTTAAGGTTTTTAGTTTGTAGTGAGTATTTACAAGTAGAAATAATATTAAAAATGAAGAAAATTTGTAAGAGTAATTAAGAATTAAGAATGGAAATAAAGAATGAAAAACATACTCAGATGTAAAAATAAAATAAAATAGTAATAACATTTTTTTTTAAAAAGGAAAAACATAAACACATATTTATTTAAAGGGATTCAAAGAAACGATGAGAAGAATCTTTAAGTGAAATATAAGACAGTAAATTTAAATTTAGGTCAATTTAAAAAGCATCTAAGCAGTATGTATTGTATAAGAAGGTAAATATGTATAATGAATATATTTGCCTTGGTTATATATGTATTTTTTTAAATATTATTTATAAATCATATAACACCAAGTATTTTACAAGTTTAATACGTTGAATTACATTCCCAGCAGTTATAACAGCTCGATTCAGGACATAAATAATAATAACATTTAGAAAATAAGACATATTGAGAACAACAAAGAAACAAAGCACGTTTAGCACCTTACATGTTACATGATTTTTTTTATATTTTATGTTTTCAATAGAAAAATATTTATTTGTTTCGCATTTTCATATATATTTTATTAAACACAAGAGGCTGTTTTTTTTTTGGGAAGCTCAACATAAAAAAAGCGGATTTTACTTGTTAGGGGGTTACGAAAATTAACATTGATATAGAGAACACCTTAAAGAAAGGAATATTTTTTATTTATTTTCTTTTATTCAGGAAACATACAGTACAGTTACAAAGTTTAATATTTTACACAATTGGACTTAATTCTAATGGACCAGTGAAGTTTCCATATTAAAAAGCAATTAAATCTAATGTTAATTATGAAAGTATAAAAAAGAGAAGGAAAAAGAAAACATAAATGAAAGTTGTTTAAATATTTAAATTTAAGTGAAAAAAAATATATTTTAAGGTTTGTAGTTTGTAGTGACTATTTACAAATGGAAATAATATTAAAAATGAAGAAAACTTGTAAGAGTAATTAAGAATTAAGAATGGAAATAAAGAATGAAAAAAATACTCAGATGTAAAAATAAAATATAATAGTAATAACATTTTTTTTTTTTTAAAAAAGGAAAAACATAAACACATATTTATTTTAAGAGATTCAAAGAAACGATGAGAAGAATCTTTAAGTGAAATATAAGAAATATGGAAATCTAAGCGTTTACAGGGCTTATGACCTGTCGTTGGCTGGTATAAGTGGCCACTTTACACACTGTGTAACATTAACCATTCACCTGAGGGGGTGAAATCCAGTCTTTTGTCTATAAATATTTGGACAAACTCAAATATTGTAATAAAACCAACTGGTCCAAGAAGAAGTTTAAAATTTGTAAAATTGTTTTCAGGCGTTGACTTGTATGTGAAATAATTAAGTCAGATGAATCTCTTCACAACAACAAAGGTTTCAACTTTTTAACATCACTAAAATCAACAAATGGAAGAATCGAAGATATATGTATGTTCAAACATTGGCAAAATGGTGAATGTTACACAGTGTATAAAGTGGCCGTATAAATCAGCCAATGTCAGGTCGTAAGCCCTGTAAATGCCTAGACTTCCATATTCCCTTCTTTAAGGTATTCTCCATCCGTGTTGTAATTTGTTGATCTAAATGACTCCCGAGGGAGTGAAATTCAGTCTTTTGTCTACAAACATTTGGACAAACTCAAATATTGTACAGCACTACATCATTATACTTACAGAGGAATACGAAATGAGCAAAGAAAATAAAAAGAAGTCACGAATACAATATGTTTAAGAAAGAAGTAAAAAGTTACATTCATAATTCTTCTTTGTGTATCACTGATTAAAAACACAGTTTTTTCTTTTTGTAATTTATATGATGTTAACAATATTTTGAGTTTGTCCAAATTCTTGTAGACAAGGACTGGATTCAACTCCCTGGGGAGCTGTTTATATTAACATATTACAACAAAGATGAAGAACATTTAAGAAAAGGTAATATAGAAGTCTAGGCATCTACAGGGCTTATGACCTGTCAATGGCTGGTTTAAGTGGCCATTTTACACACTGTGTAACATTCACCATTCTTCCTATATTTGAACATCTATATTCCTTAAATTCTTTCATCTGTTGATGTTTGTGAAGTTAAAGAGCTGAAACCTTTATTTATGCAGGTGAGATTCATCTAATTGAATTATTTCACCTACATACTAGGCAACGCCTGAAAATGATATTTTTTCAATTTCTATACTTCTTCATGGACCAGGTAATTTATCAACAATATTTTGAGTTTGTCCAAATTTTTGTAGACAAGGACTAGATTCAACTCCCTGGGGAGCTGTTTATATTAACATATTACAACAGAGATGAAGAACATTTAAGAAAAGGGAATATAGAAGTCTAGGCATCTACAGGGCTTATGATCTTATCATTTTTAGGCGTTGCCTAGTATTTAGTTGAAATAATTCAATTAGCTGAATCTCACCTGCATAAATAAAGGTTTCAGCTCTTTAACTTCACAAACATCAACACATGAAAGAATTAAAGGAATATAGATGTTCAAATATAGGCAGAATGGTGAATGTTACACAGTGTGTAAAGTGGCCACTTAAACCAGCCATTGACAGGTCATAAGCCCTGTAGATGCCTAGACTTCTATATTATCTTTTCTTAAATGTTCTTCATCTCTTTTGTAATATGTTATTATATAATGTTACCTAAAAATATTAAAATTTTATAATAAAATAAACAAACTATGTTAAGACGTCACTCCCCATTATGTAAACAAGAATGTTTTTTTTTTACATAATGGGATACGTTAATGTTAATATATGTATCTAATTAATGTTAAAATTATATTTATTTGTAATATTGTAGACTTATATTTGTTATCTGAATATTTAAAAAAAATACAAAAAAACTTTTGGTTTTTTTTCCATGTATGTTTTGTTAATGAATAAAGGATTACTTCAGCAAAAAAAAACTTTAATCAATTTTCGTCCATGTAACCGAAATAAAACTGAAATTATAACATTTCCGCGAATCGCAGGTGTAATATTTTTTCACTTTTTTACTACGCGGCACTGAACGCGTGTATGCGTAGCTCTGGTATCGGCGTCGGTCGGCGTCGGCTGTCTGCCCATTAAACGGGAACAGTAGAACTCGAGAGTAAATGGAACAGATAAATATATCTCCTCTTGTTCACGGTGTAAGTACACATTACTCTCAACGCTCGCATTACTCTAGAGTTCCTTTTGGGGAGCGAGAATAATTCGTGGGGTGTAAACTTTTTGATATCCGTAAAGGAATCGGCCTACTACCTTCGAAACAGGTGAGAGCTTTAAAGTATATTGATTTCGTTCAACCGGCCTCGTTTGTTTGACTTTGAATCACATTCCAAAATGGTCACGATTATCGTCATTAACGGAGCATTTATATAATATAACGTCGGGATCGTAGAACAACGACGGATGTGTGAAAAATGCCACATTTACTTTCTTTTATATCTGATATTGCAGATTATTTTTTAATTTAATTTGCATGTTCAAAATACTCAATAGTTTATATGATGTCCCGACTATTCTCCAACAAATATATCTGAACGTTTCTTCACGTAGACTCAGAAATAATGATATTCTGTTCCTCGGTCATCGTAAGACTAATTATGGTTTCCATGCGCCTCTACCGAGAATGATTATATTTGTAAATAAAAATCAAGATCTAAATTATTTTGAATTCAAATTGAATTTTTTACAAATAGACTGAAGAAATATTCCAAATAAATTGACTGTATATTTGTACCATTAACCTTGATTCTATAAAGCCTATCTAATTAATTGTCTTAGCTTTTCTTTGTTGTATTGCTTTTAATATTTGTTACTGTATTATTTTATTTTTTTATTATGTGATTTTTTCAATTGGACATTGTTCGTAAATTTGTTAAATAAAAAATAAAATTTAAATAAAAAAATATTTAAAAATTTATGTAAAACCTTTTTTTTCAGATTAAAAAAAAAATGTATATAACTGTGGGGTAGAGTGGGCCAACTTTTTTTTTAGACATCAAAATGACAGGGGTCTAAAAATTTGCATTTTGGATTACTTGAACGTAAAAATTATTTAAAAAAATATTCCACACTATTTTTCTGCCTCAACCGAGGTTTGAAGTTTTTCAAGTCTGAAAATTTTGTTAATTGTCTATATTGGTAAAATTATTTTTTGTTAGAAAAGATATTATTTATTTATTTATTTGACGGACTTATGCAGTCCATTATAACAATGGTAAATACAATTTCGTATAATAATATACGCACTAATAAAATAAAATACAGCTAAATAAAATTAAAACGAGGACAAAAAAAAATTACTACCTCAAGACAAGATTCGGTCTATCTTAGTAATTTTTTAAACCTATAAAGACTTATACCAAAAAAGTCCAGATCTTGTCTCGAGTTTACAATACGACACAATCGGAACGTTGGTGCATGCAAGCCGTAGTTTGTGCTGTGTAGATCGTGGAACAGCACATTATTATTTCGCAACCGGCGGATTGGAACATTGAATTCCACTTGCTCCAGTAACGATGGCACATCAATTAAGCTATTCAGTAAATTAAACATAAATACGGAGTCAATGTTATTTCGACGTTTTTGTAGACTTGAGATTTTTAACATTGACTCCATTTCTCCGTAAGTGTAGTCTCCCCTCTCGAGATATAACTAAATCACATTAAAAATTCAAACGTGTTTTAAAACTACCGAACATGCCAAAAGTTTACAATCCGCGGAACTGATTCCGTTGAGCGTCTGGCTAATATTGACGAAAGTAATGGCTTATTAAAACAATGCTACCCATTTATTACAAAAAAAGTTAAACTTACGCCCTTAGATGCTTATTTAATAAAGTTAAATGCACATAATAAAATTTAATTGGACTGGACAAAAGGCAATTTTTAGACTCTTTTCGTTTCAAAATTCAGAAAAAAAAATATCGCCCTACCCTACGTCTAGGGTTCATAGTCCATTGATTGATGACACACGTGCTAAATAATTCACCTGAAATTGAACCAAATATGGTTTTGATTGCGTTAAAATGCGATGGATAAACGGCGAACGAACAAACTTAAGAAACGAAATTGTGACAGAACAAGCCAACTGTCCGCGTCGACAACTTCAGTACGACGCGGACTTTTTTCCACTCTATTTTCTTTTTAGGATTTTTATCCGATACTATTTATTGAATTGAAAGCATGTAAGATGCCGGTTCTATTTCACACACAAAACTGTATTCTTCATCCACCTAGACACATGTAGAAGGATTTTTCAAACAGGTTTAAGAAATATATCTTAATGAAAAGTTAATATCGATTCAGCTTAAAAGCCAAGCTTTAAATTAAGAAAGCATTAAAAAAAAATTGTGTTTAATTATTTATTTAAATCAAACATAAAACTACAGTAGAAGTACTAGTACATTATTAAAAAAAAATGGTTACAAGGTTAACCAAGCCACTTTATATGTCTCGTCAGAGATCGAATCGGGTTGTGGTCCTGTTGCTAGTGTCGCAGACTCACGGATTAAAGGTCCAAGGTTCGCACCCTGCTTTACCACAACTTGATTCGAATTTTCTAATAGTGAATTATTTTAAACTCAACTAATGTAAGAAAAATTTAGTACAAAACCACTTATCGACAATTTGGTAGTCAAACAGTGAGTGTTCTCACGAAGAGACGGGTACGTCTCGAAACCGGTCGACTAAAAAAGTCGGCAAGTGGTTACATACTAATATTAGTTAAGATGTTTGACCACAAAGTTAATGCTTTAAACATGAATAATAATTACAACTCGTTGAAAATGGCCCTCAAATCTCAAATATTTGGGTAATTCATAAAAACGCAAATGTTTCTTTTTCATTTAAAAAACAAATGAATAAATACAAAATTTTTAGACCAAAATAATTTGTGATAACTTCAATTAAGCTCATTGAAATGCACAAATTTCCATTCATTTTCCGAACCGCGTCACCAAAATCAAAATCTGCTATGTATAAAATCTTCTTAGAGAAAATTTTATTTTTATGCCCTAATGTCTAGAATGCGTAGATTAGTCAATTCGTCACACAACTTGTAATTCTTTGGGATAGATCTTTAGGCTTTTTGTAGATCTTTTCGCCATTTACAAAGTGTGGGATGAAGATGGACTGGCATGGGTTAGCTCGAAGTCTTATATGTTGATCGTGTTTATGAATATATTGGATACCATTATTTTATTGTACTTGTTTGCCTTTGCTACGTTGTTTTATGTTATTTTTATTCAGTTTCTTGAACATATCTTTCTTCATATAACTGTTCTAATCGGCTTGTATATTTATTTTTTCATTTTACAGAAACAATCAGTAGACAATGAAATAATAACTTTAAAAAGATATGGTTTGAAGACAGACCAGCGAAGTTCATAAACAAAAGTCATACATATAGGCTTAGGCCGTATTTATATTAAATAAATTTAAAAAAGACGTGCGCTGTCTAAAAAAACATAGAAAATTGAAAACAATAGTAATAAAATTTGTAAAAATAAAATAAAATAAAAAAACAAAAATAAGTCAAATAATAACGAATGTCACTTAAATGTTGTAACATATCCATGTTACAATATTTGAGTTTCTCCAAATGTTTGTAGACAAAAGACTGGATTTCACCCCCTCGGAAGTAATTAAGATTAATAAATTACAACATGAATGGAGAATACTTTAAAGAAGGGAATATGGATGTCTAAGCATTAACAGGGCTTATGACCTGTCATTGGCTGGTTTAAGTAGCCACTTTACACACAGTGTAATATTCACTATTTTGCCCATCTTTGAACATCTACATTTCTTCAATTGTTCCATTTGTTGATTTTAGTGAAGTTTAAGAGCTGAAACCCTTATTATTGTAAAGAAATAATCTGACTGAATTATTTCACATTCAAGGCAACGACTGAAAACAATTTTCCAAATTTTTCTTGGACCAGTTGGTTTTATTACAATATTTGAGTTTGTCCAAATATTTATTGACAAAAGACTGGATTTCACCCCCTCGGGTGAATGGTGAATGTTACACAGTGTGTAAAGTGGCCACTTATACCAGCCAACGACAGGTCATAAGCCCTGTAAATGCTTAGACTTCCATATTCCCTTCTTTAAGGTATTCTCTATATCAATGTTAATTTTCGTAAACCCCCTAACAAGTAAAATCCGCTTTTTGAGATATTTTTTTACATTTTTGTATTACGTTTAAACAAATTGTCCGTTACAACTTTTCATAAAAGCCCTTGTTTATGAGTTTAAGTGTGGATAAAGTGTTTGACTTGACATCCACTTTATTCAAAATACGGCCACTAAAGTTATTATTTACAAAAAAAAAACAAATGTCTCTTTAGCTTTTATCGTCTCTTATCTTTATAACTTTCGTATTTAACTTAATCTAATGATGTGAACTCAATAAAGAGTTTATTATTTTACGCAGTAATAAAGTTGTGTTCTAACCTGCCGTAATAAATGATTTTGGTCTTAAGCCAAAAAAAGTCGTGAATTTATTGGGAGCATTGAATTCGGCAAAATTTTGCTTGCCGAAAACAAGTCCATATTATTTCAACAAATTCAGATGTATGTGGAATTGGGTAAATAAAAAGTTTTATAAGGGACAAATCCATAAAAATGATTTTGGCGTTGGTTTGGACATGTGAAGCGAATGGACAGCGAAATAACAGATAACGCAAATTTTACACTTTGACCCCGCAAGAAATATAACTCGGGACCTTAATCATAGTAGGCGAATGCGCTTACCAGTCTCACCACTACACTACAAGAAGGACTAACTTCACTAGAATGTCTAAATTAACGTGGATATAATATATTAGGTTATGTGTGCAAGTTTCTGTAACCATTTCATCCAGGTTGTTCATTCAAATATGTATATCCACGAAGTTTTAAAAAAATATATCGAAAACCTGCCAAAATTAAAATATAAAAAGTGCGTTTCAGGAAATGAAAAATTAAGAAGAATAATTCAAGATTGTTTTTAATTGACTTTTCCTGTATATTAAAGGAAAAATTATTATGTATGCCGACGATATTAGACTATTCTATAAAAATCAAACAGACGTATTAACAAACAATAACATAAACGAAAACCTTACTGTGTTAACTAAATGGACAAACACAAACTTACTTACACTTAATGAAAAAAATGCAATATTATCCATTTTGAATCTAGAAAAAAATGTCATAAAGTAGATACTTCAATAAATAATGAACGACTTACTGGAATTGAACATGTTAAATACTTAGGACTAACAATAGACAGACAATTGACACGGACAATTCATATCAACAATTTAATTAGCAAAGTGGCGATATTATCGAGTCTTTTTTTTAGATCAAAAACTTTGTTCCAATAGAGGAAAAAAAAAATGGATGAAGCCTATGTAAAAGCTAAAATATGTTATATGCAACTACTAGGGGGAAGAGGAAATCAAAATTATATAAACAGACTACAAAGATAGCAAACTAAAATATTAAAGTTAGTATATAACCTACCCTATCTAACAGCAACTAAAGAACTTTTTAAACAAACTAAACAATTAAATGTAACTGCACTCTTTAAACTAGAATCTTTAAAGTTTATTCATAAATTAGCCAACGATGTAATTGTAGACGAAGAAAAACTTTAAAAAATTGTAGTAAACATGAACACAATACGAGAATATCAGAAAAATATTATATGCAACCTTTTAAAACGAGAAAAGGACAATCGAGACTTATAAACCATGGACTGAAATTATACAATAAACTACCACACAAAACTAAACAAAAGACTCAGACAACCTTTACAAAAGATGTTAAACATATTATTTTTAAAAGTAGAATGTGAGTTTTAAAAGTAAAAATATTTTGTTAAATGTATGTTACCGTAAGGGTTTATCAATGTAAATTTAAAAAATAAATAAAAAAACAAATAAAAATATTGTGCAATTAACTTTTCTAGACATATGTAAGTGAGTTTTTAATGCGGTTTCAATTCGCTGTAGTATTTCAAAAGCAATTAAATCTGGCACTCATCAATCCGGACAGTTGGAGTTTTACTGTATCAATAAAGTTTTTTTTTTTATGCAACTGGTGCGTACTCAAATTTCGTTCATCTCCAGTTCCACATTTTATTTTCATCATACGTGGACTGTATCTTGAATGTTAATTCAAACAATAAAACTTTGTTTTACGTACTGTGCGATGCTATTAATCTACGTTGGTTAAGAAAGTAATAAACTTGATAAAATTCTCAACCAAAAATAAAAATAGGACCAATTCTATAACAATAAACCCTTCATTCTCCTGAGTGGGTACTCAAAGAATTTATAGCCGTGTACAAATTTGTACTCTTAATTACGCTAGCAATTAGTGTAAAACCTCGCTGAGACCCTCCCGACAACCCAGTAATTAGGCAAACAGTTAATTCCAAACCATTTTGTAAAAATGTTTTTAAGTCTTAACGAGAACGCCAAAATAAGTTAAGGTTGAACTATTATCTTTTCTGTACGAAACAACTAAAAATAAGAGGCTTTGCAGTTCAGTTGATTTATTATTTCATACAATTATCGAGTATTATTAATAACGATTGTGGTTTTTAAAAATTTAATTACCATACTAATTAATCGATGGAGTCAAAGGACTGAAAATTGAGTAATTGTTGAAATAGGTTCATAACTGAATATTATGTCCTAGAAACTGTCGTAAACAGTTATTTGAAAATTACAGTTCGTTGTTAAATTAACTAGGTTTTTTTGTAAAATAAAAAAATATACTTTTTTTAACATTAAGTATTTAATTCACACCTTACAAATTACTCTTTTATTTATTTTAAAAGATGAAGTTGTATTTTTTGTAATATTTAAATGAACATTTTCACATCGGATTTGGAAAGTAAAATTTGTGTAAATATGCTGGATTTTTATACAAAAAATATTTATCTTTACAATTCGAAAATTATAATTTCTTTGTCTACTACAATACTTAGGTCAGATTTTTCTGGATTATCTCTAGTCTGCCAAACTAAGTACAACCTGTTTTAAGGCAGACGTTTTTATGCAAAAATAAACAATAACATGACTACCTTATAGTTAATTTCTTATACAGTAATACAATATTTAAACATACCGTTTATTATTTTAGAATGTTTTTTAGTAAGTTTTCCGATTTTCTCTACCTAAATCCAGCAACCATTTTACTACTAATTTATTTAATTTAATTCGGGTCATGGTTTTATAATGTTTGGTAACATATTGAATATTTTGGGACCCATAAATCTGATTTTTTTTTGCCCGAATTTAGAGTTTGTGGTAGACCCCATGACCCATCCTTTAGTTTGACTTCTGGTTGGTGTGGGAGTGTTTCTTTTGGGATTTGGTAGAATAATTTGCTTTCACAAACATAATTATTCTTGATATATATAATTGCCTTATATCTAATATATCGAATTCTTCGAACAACTTGACGCTGGAATACCCGAAGCGCTTTTTAAAAATTGATTTTGAGCAGATTCGAGAGGTTTTAATGTTGATTTATTAGTGCCTCCCCATCCTATTATGCCATAAGTTTTATTTGAGTTACATAATATATAATAGTTGTTAAAGTTAAATTATACGATTAAAAGTGATGCCAATACCACAATAAATCTGTTTTACTGTATAAAAAAGAGTACGAGAACCTATAAAACACATATTAGAGAATTACAGCACAAAATACCCAAGCTTCATATAAATCACATTTAAGTTTTTGTGTTTTAACCGGGAATCGAACCCGGTACCTTAGGGCGTGAGTCAAGCGTCTTTACTCCTTGACCACGGAGGCCACCTATATTAAGAAATGCATTTTGACACATTGCCTCTGTTACTCTAAAACTGATGTATTTTGTTTACTGTTATTTTATCTTGTATGCTCAAATTACGGATTTATAAATTATTTTCTATGTATGCCAATGTTTTATGTTATTCATATACATATTGTTTTTTATTTTGTTTTGATACTTATATTTGTTTTGTACTTTGTTAAAGGCAGAATCCACTAAAACAGTACATAAATCAATCAATTAAGTGTTCATATTAGATTGAATTCATTTATTTATTTATTATAGATACAGCCCAAGCCAATTACAACAGTTACATGAACAAACATAAATACAAGAAACTGAACAAAAAGAACATATAACTATGTAGGAAAGACGAACGAGGGAAATACAATAATGGTATAAAATATATTATTAAAAACTAAAGACATAAGACTTCGAGCTAAACTATGACAGTCCAACTTCATCCCACACTGTTTTAGTCGCGAAGAGATCAACAAAAAGCCGGAAGATCTATCCCAAAGAATTCCAAGTCATGTGATGAATTGACTAATCTATACATTCTGGATATTGGGGCATAAAACTAAAGTTGCTCTTAGAAGATTGAATAAATTGCAGATTTTGACTTCTGGTGACATGGTTGGGAACATGAAAAGAAATTGATTGCAACAGAGATGAAGTATTTCGAAAATGTATATAAGGTCTATCTCAGTTCTACGTCTATCCAATGAAGACAAATTAAGGGATTGCTCTTTCTCAAAATAGAAATAATTAGCCCTTTGTAATCCGAGCAACCATGCCACTTTTCTTAGAAAATGGTGTTGGACAGACTCGATATGGTCAATATGAGTCAATCGATCAATCGTTTTAACATTACATATTACATTACATTACATATTTTAACTGTACGAAATATTCCCAATCAGCAAAAGTGCTGGTATGAGGGGAAAATATATATTATGACACAATAGTTTTAAGAAAAAGTCGATTAAATAAAATCATATATCACTCGTCACACGGGCTGTAAGAACTGTTTTATTTGGGTGTATTTTAAGTACGCATATGTTTTGTATATTTTTAGATTATTAGAAAGTGAATTGTAAAACTTTATTGCCATATAAACAAAACTGTTTTTTTTTCTGTTAAACCTAGATTAATCGTTACTTAAATTATTTAACGCTCTTGTATTTCTTTGATGTATATTGTAGACAAACTTAAATTTAATATTTGTCTTTATTTTATTCTTTTTCATCTAAAATATTATCTTTACATTTTCTGTGTAAGTTAATTAATTATAACCAAGCGTTTTTGTTATTTTATATAAATCTGTAGTTCTAGTATTAGATCAATTTTTTTAAATTAATCATTCAAAAATGACCATTTGTCGCAGTGTTTTCGAGACATCCCAAAATAAAGACGTTATCCAACTGGCCGAACTGTGATCTGATAGTGTACCATTGTTTCAGAAGAGAGCCTCGCCGAATTGCAGCAGGGGTCCAGCACCAGCGGCCCTCCGACCTTCCTCATCTTCCTATCGGCCCTACTCTTCGCCGCGGGGGCCCTCAGTTGAGGTCCCAGGGACTATCGAAGCGCCGAGTACTGAACATCACCATCGCCGATATGAGAAGGAAATCTGTTTGAAGGGTACACGGCAAAAACGGGCGCATTAACAAAAAAAAAATACATTAAAGGTTCACATATTTAATTAAATAATTTTTTAGTTCAATTAAAATATATGTTTACAAAAAAACACAGAAAAACGAACAAAAACGTTTTCTTAAATTAATAAAAAAGCTCTTTTCTTGAACGTATAAAAACGATATTTTTGCAGCAATCGTCGCATCATGACTGCTGCGACTCCATATTCACTTAACTAATATTAGTATATTATAACTTACTGACTTTTTTTGTCTACTGGTTTCGAGACGTACCCGCCTCTTTGTCAAGACACTCGCTATACCAACACGCGAGTTCTAAAATACACTTTCACATCTATCATCACCGTAGTATGCGAGGAGGGACCCAAAAAAAACGTGAATTTCGTCATTACTTGTTTATTTTTTAATATTTTTACAGCAAATTTTTATCACCTTCAAAGTGTTCTCTCTTGACAACAACGCATCTCTGCAAACGATCCTTCCGTTGTTCAAAAAAAATAATAATTTACTTATCGGAATGTTCTTTAGGCCTTCCAGTGATTTTTGTTTTAAATCCTCTATAGAGGCAAAACGCTTTCCTCTCGAGTCTAGGGAACAAAAAAAAGCACAGGGGCTAGATCCAGTGAGTAGGGGGGTTGAAAATTGGTGTCATGCCATTTTTGGTCAAAAACAGCTTTGCAGATCAGGGCAGATCTTTGGCGCACAAGCGATTGGTTCTTCCATCATGACAACGCGCCGGCCCACACCGCTTTCTCCGCAACCCTGTTGTTTATGTTCGTATTTTTTTTTTTGCTCCCCTAACTCAAAAGAGAAATAAGAGGAAAGCGTTTTGCCACTGTAGAGGAGGTAAAACAAAAATCGCTGAAAGGCCTAAAGAACATCCCGATGAGTGAATTTAAAAAATGTTTTGAACGATGAAAGGATCATTTGCAGAAGTGCGTTTTGGTCAAGTAAAAATAATTTGAAGGTGATCAAAATTTGGTGTAAAAATATTAAGAAATAAAGAAGTTATGACGACATTTCTGTTTTTTTGGGTCCTCCCTCGTACATATTATTTATGAAAAAAAATACCTACAGAGTTAAAGCGGGGTGCAATCACCACCGTGTCCAAACATGCACTAAAATTGTATTAATAATATTTACTGGTATATTGAAGAATAGATGGGAGTGGATTGGAAATAACAACTTTAACTCAGCATGTAATTTGTGTATTTTTTCAATAATATTTTATATCCTACAGTGATAGTAAAAGGTAAAGTGTATTTTAGTTTTTGCATGATGGTGTAGTGAGTGTCCTGATGAAGAGAGAGGTATGCCTTAAAATCGGGAAACATTAAAAGTCGATAAGTGCTTATATACTAATATTGACTAAAATTAGTAAAGTTATTTAACCACAAAGTTTATGATTTAAACATAAATAATAACATATTTACTTCCTACAATTTGTCAGACAGGTTGACAAATTTTGGTGGTTTCGAATATTTTATTCTATCGAACTCTGGAAAAAAAATGGCATTAATTAACTTTCCAAACACTAAAAGTGAAAAAAAAACTGAATCTCGAATTCCTGAGGGATACCAGAAATACCCTAGCCAAAATGCTAGGTATACGACTCAAAAAAGTGTCGTTGTAATTGTCATGGTAGTGTTCAAAAAACTGTTTCTAAAAAATATTTCGATTTTTCTGCAACACTTTTTTTTATAAAATACTGTTGGATGCTATATAGCATGGCGCTGCTTTCTCCACGACACGTTGAATCACACTGATTTAAAATCTCGCAACGTGTTAGCGCAACGGTGCGGCGCAATTCAGCTTTTTGTGGTTACGACTGGAAATTCGCGCCCAAAGAGAATTTTTTTTCTATATTATAGGAAATGATTATGAAATAAATGATATTAATGTAATGATCAACAAAATGATTATTGCAAAAATATGCTACCTGGATACCCTTCTTAGGCCCGGAAGGATTAATATCTCGAAAGTCAAAAAAATGCAATGAACCTGTTAAGCCGTGTTCTCTTCATTAATTATTTATTAAATGAAATGTTTGACATATGTTTTATAGTTAGTTTGTTATATCGTAAGTTATTATATTGTATGTTAAGTATTACAAATTATTAATACATGATTGTGATCACAAATACTGTTTGTGTTATAAACATGCTTTTTATAAATAAACGTTTTGAAAAAATATATAAATTGGTGTCATCTGTTTATTTTTGTTTAACCCACGGCCAAAAAACTTTTTTTTTGTATGTTGCAACGTTATTACTAAATTGTATCTATAAGTTGTGAACATAACTTGTGTTTGTTTTCTCCAAATGAAGATGTATTGACAAAAAAAATACAACGAATTAGTCAATAATATACTCTCCTTCATTATTTTATAACAAATTAGTCAATAATTCGTAGCACCTTCAACGTACAGTGCGCAAATATCGCGAGCCGCTTTGAAAAATGTATTTCTTCAATTGAACGCCCACGAGAAGAGGTATTAAAATGCTCGCTTTCCTCTACTTGACATTCCATTTTGAAGGCTTGTAATCAAATAAAAAATATATGTAACGTAAAAGCCAATACAACACCATTTTATTTCAAATTACATTTCGTCGCCGTTATATTTTCTCAGAAAATATTAAAATTCTAAACATGCCCAAAAAGGAATATACAAGAAAGAATCTAAAATTGTCCGTTTTGTATTTTTCTCTTTATATCATTTATGATGGAAGGTATAATTACAAAACTAAGTAAAGAACTTAACTCATTTTTTTTAAAATTCAGTAATGGCGCTTTGTTTTAATTTTTTATTGATTTAACTTTTTGTACATAACGTAAATTGTGTATTGGCGAGCTTATTGCCAATTTCTCACAACCCACCAATAAAATAAACGTTTTATTTGTATAATTCAAGTTACGAATCGTATTCAAGTAAATCAGTACTGTTATCGAATGGGAAAAAACAATACAAAGGAAAGAGAAAAGAGAAGAGATTAAGGAAAAGAAAGGAGATGTATCTTCAGACGTGATTTTAACAGAAATCCTGTGGTGACATATTTGAGTGGATGGGAGATGATTCCACAGTCGAACCGCATGGACACTATATATATACATAATTTTTATCGGTGGTATATAGGTGAGTTAGGACTATAAAGTACGATTAACAGAAGTGTGACGCAGTAATTCTCTCCGCTGTCTAATTTTGAGCCATTTCAGTTACCTACGATAATCAGAAATATGGTCATATTTCCTAGGACCAAAAATATACCTTATGCATATATTCTGAAGTCATTCAAGTTTATCAAGTTGCTCACAGCTTAAATTTGTCATGAAAACTTCAGCATAATCTAGAATAGGTAATGCTTGTACGAATGAGCATTTAGAATGAATGAATTAAGCATCAATAAAAAGATAAGATTTTTCTAAGTGTAAACTGAAAAATATTAGGCGACTTGATTAATTAGTATAAGATTGCCAGCATAGATGTTCATCCATTAGCACTCCTAGATTTTTTTATGGATTTCCTGAATCGGATATAGGTACTATTAACATAAAGAGGATTAATAGTAGATACATCTAAATTACCGAGCAATCTTCGGTGGGATTATGGCTTTCTCAAATAGTTTCTGTACCTACGTGAATGTCAAATAAAACACTCGAATAAAGGCAAAAGTGTAAAATTTATTTGTTATCAGCAGAAGAAAGAAAAGAGAAGGAGAAGGTATTAGGAAATCAGCAAAAGCGGGAGAGCAGAAAAAAAGGAAAATTAAATATTTAAGTCGAAATATCCAACACACTTTTTTTTAGTTTTTAGTTTAGTTTTAGTTTTTACTAAAACCTTCCAGCCCATTTGTATCTTATAATACTATGAAAAACACTGTAAAAGGCAAAAAAAGCAACGTTATTTCACTATTTCAAAAACATTATAATTTGGTTTATTTCCTTGATTACTAAAGTTTTGAGGTTTGTTTATTTTTTACACTTATTTTTGTCCAAAAAATTTTGTACTGTAATGAAATATCATCATCATCATTCCCTTTCCGCACCTAATGGTGCATAGGACACCGCATTGGTAACCAATCGAAGCGTATCTTTATCATTTTTTATGCATGAAGGTAAGATGATTAGTCTTACGCTTTAGGTACCAGTCCAGGGACTATGAAATATTCTAGTGTGAAAACGCTCTTTTAAATAAATATTTCATATCAACCATGCCGGGAATCGAACCCGAGACCTCTTGCATGGTAGGCTAACGTGCTTACACCACGAGACCGAAAAATAAAGCATACCTATTAAAAAAACATTGTATTAAAAAAATAAAATACAAAAATCTTATTTTTGATACTTGCAACTCCGGGCGATATTCTTTTTGTATTTAACCTAAAATATTCCGCTAAAATCTAAATGTTACTCAGTATTACTATGAAACAATAAACGTCATTTTGTGAATTTGAATTAAGAATACTTTGTGTTTTTGTAATGTTTTCAATCGTACTTATATTTTGATATTTATCCATATGAAATTGAATCAATGGACAATGTCCGTAAATAAAAATATGAAAAATGTTATTTAAATTAAATATGCTATTCGAGGCATTGTGTCATTTATCGCAATTAATTTTTTTTTAAAGAAAAATAAATATTTGCCCAAATATTTCAAAATTGGGGTCAATTGCAACAAATTGTACATAACTCACTATTAAAAAATGGAAAGGAAGTTGGGGTAGAGTGGGGTGCGAATCCCCGATCTCTTATCCGCGAGTCTGCAACGCTAGGCACAGTTCCGCAACACGTCTGTTGTTGTTTATTATCTCAAAACATTATCACAATCCACTTTAATGATGTCTGTACTCTAAAACATTTCTTCAAAAAGCAGGTTTAATTAATAGTCTCTGGGTTTTAAGATTCCTTGCTAAACTTTTTATTCCTTGCACGGGAAAGAAAGTAAACAATGTAAGAATTGCGAGCAAACAGAGTAAATAAGTAAGTGCCAAAAATTGTTACTCCGTGTAAAATGCTTTCAGAAAAATTCTCCTGCGTACAACAGGCCATGTTTGTTTGGCACGAAACTTTCTGAAAAGGGGTGGAGACGTTAAATATAAATGCACTTCTACATTGTTCTCCAACAAAAGCTTCCGCATTTAAAGCTTGCCATTTAGGGAAACAGGTTTTTTAAACATTTCTAAAATTTCGTTGGAAGCGGCATTATCAGGAATTTCGTATAACCTTATTTGTGTGAAAATGTTTGAATTGAAAAAAGGCTTTTCAAATACCCTTAGTTTCTTAACTAAAATTAGAACCTGCAGAGTAAAACTAAAATCAATCTACAAATAGTGTTTTAAAACGGTGCGAAGCACAAATTATTTATTTATTTGGGTATAATATTATTATTACATTTCAAATTATATTACTTTTATGTGAAAGTTATAAGCAGGTTCCCATGTATACATTTGTTAAGAAAGTATTCATTGGAAGATTATTCCGAGTTTAAATTACTTAATTACAGTTATTTAGAATAACGTAGCTTACGATTGTTAAAAAACTTAACTTGATCAAGTATACTTGCATGAAATTTATTTTTCTCTGATTTTACAAAGTAAGAATAATTAACATATAATAAAGAGCTTTAAAGACTAGACTGAACGTATTTGCTGGGAGCTGGCGACGTGGAAAAGAGAGCGATATATCTGATGTTTTTATGTTTTATCATTTTCGACAGCGTTCTTAGTGAGCCAGTCCCGCATTTCGTGCTACGCCGATGTTCAGCTACAAATGATAGTCTTATAGTATAAGTTAAATTAGTGAACATTGTGTAAAAGGTACGTCATATCAAACATAAGGAAAAGGATTCGATTCTAAATAAGCAGTACATTATCATTCTTAGGTCTTTATTTCAGTATCTCTATGATGATGATGTTTGGATAATTTATATAGCGCCATTTTTGTGAAAATCACCTCAAGGGCGCTGTACAATAAATAAATATCCCAACACGTCTTGCAGCTACAGAGCGCATGGACGGTTGGGATTCTAGTTCCTCGTCTCCAATTATGATATACTACAATTATGATATTTATGAGCTAGATAAAAGAACGTCTTGCAGCTACAGAGCGCATGGACAATAAGAAATCTATCCCCTATTTAAATTTTTATTTTTAAAATTTTTATTTGACAATGAAGTTTAGAGTTTAAATGATATTTTAAAAACGAAATAAAAAGCAAATTTATAAAATTACAAGTTAGATAACAACAAGTCTTGCAGCTACTGAGCGCATGGACGGTTGAAATTCTAGACCCCATTTACTAAATTTAGATATTTGTTAGTTGATAACATTTACATCATATGATAAAAATAATATGATAGCTAACATCACAAAAAGTCTTGCAGCTTCAAAACGCATCGACAAATGGAATTTCAACATAATATGATAATAAATAAATAAATATAAATGTATACATGAATAAAAATACTACAACAGAGAAGTAAAAATTTTTGACAAGGATATGTTGCATATTAGATGCGCGGTCTAGGTATTTACAGGGCTAATAACCTGTTACTGGCTGGTTTAAGTGGCAATAGTATGTTAATATTGAAAATCCCTTAGTGGGTGAAATTTAGTCGTTGTTTGAAAACATTTAGAGAAACTCAAAATATTATTGATCTGCAAACATATATCTTGTATTCACAATACAATTTACCATACCTATTATAAAATAATTTGTTGTAATTTTTAATTAATTCAGCGCAAGATTTCCAAATTTTTCGTGGAAAAAATCTGGTAACAACCTTCAAACGAATAAACTGAAGGGTTATATCGATATATTCAACGTGGTCCAAACATTATTAATAAGGAAGTATTACTGAAGTACATTTTAGTAATCTGTTAATTTAATTTCTAAATAAAACCTCACCAATTAAATATGAATTAACTTATAATTACATTCCTAATGACGGCAATAGACCACCTTTGAGCTGCTTTAAGGGTTCTTATTTGATATTTCCTTAGGTGTTTTAATACTTTTTTAATAGTTCCTTAGTTACAATCTTACGTTTCTATATTTGCGTAAAAAATATTTAGAGTTGTATCAGAATATTTTCCATTGAAATAAATCACTATGCTTTTAAAATTAATTCAATCCATCCGGAAACATAGTTATGATTTTTTTAAATCCTCTTGATTTCAACCTTGCCCTAATATTTCGTTCGTCCCTAGCATTTAACAGAAGGGTCTTCTCAGCCAGACAAGCTGGTGCTAAGATATCAGATAAAGGAAAAAATACAGGACACTGTACTTATTTTTTTTTTGTAAAATAAATTTAACAATAGCTTAAAATAGATTGAGTTTTTCTACTAACATTTCTAGGTGGAACTGCATTTTAATTATAATAATAAAATACGTATTTAGTTTTATTCCACTTTTATATATAATTTCTACACTGGACCGACATCATCAGAGTGGTGGGAGACTAAATATATTGTTAAAACTAATTATAAAAAATAAAAGTTAAATACATATAATTCAAATACATTTTTATTATAAAACTTCATAAAATTATATTATTTACATCTATTTTCATTATATACATTCAAACAAAACTTAAATTCATACAATTGTTATTACTTTTAACTTAAATTATTTTAATGTAAACTTTAAAAACTCTTTTATTTCAAAAAATCATGATTTACAACTCCTGATTGCACTTGTATATAACATAGAAATTCGTTAAGTCTTCCACCAGTTTGACGATGTCGGTCACGACGAAACCCGGTCACTGGTAAAAATTGTAAATAAAAGTGGAATAAAACTATATTCGTATTTTTGTTATTATAAAAGCTTAAAAAGTAAATTGAACATTTTTAAAAATAAAAAAGACAAATAAAAATTTGAGAGTAAAATATGAAAGTCCAAACAAGAAATAATAGTTAGTAATAACCATGTTAGAAAAGGGGAAACCAGTGACAGCAGCATTCGAACCTTGGGTTCCCTGATACGAGTCCAAGACACTATCACGGGACTCCACCTAGGTTTGCCAACCCTCCCGGAATAAGGAAATATTAACACACTATGAATACCGATAAAATATACAAAATGTATTTAGAAAGATTAACTGTACTTTCGAAATCAATATGGATACTATGGAGAAATGTTTTTAAACATAAAAATAAAAAACAAATTATTGAAAAATATGTCCCTTCGAAAATGCGACATGTTTGGCCTTGATAATTGAACGTAGTTATGGAGAAAGCAGCCAGCCATAAAAGAGTGAAACTGAGATAATAACACTTTTATGAAAAAAGTCAAAAATCGAATTTCCACAACAGTTGGAATGTTTTTGACTTTGACAAATAATAAACAATGAATTCATGAGTTTTTAACTATATGACAAACAAGAATCTTATTTCGTATTTGACCAGTTTAATTGATTTTTAAAGAACCGTAAGATTTTAAGTATTGTGGGTGTTTTTTGCAAATTGAGAAATGCCGTTTTTGTGATCGACTCTATTTTGAGTAGGTGATTATTACAGTTTTTTTATACGAAAGCGGTCTAGCTGTTTTTAGCAGAACATTGAATCGACCTTACTGCACCCGGTAACACCAATATATCATTTATTCAAAATTGTGGACTGACTGCTTTCTGCATAACTACGTTCAATTGTGACGTCAAGACTCGTAACGATGTTTTATTAAAATTTAAACGGACCCAAACAAAGTTCAAAATTTACCCGAATCATGACGTATTAGGGGTGTGGTCAATGCAATGGCCTGTTTTTGCAGGAATTCCAGATTATAAATCAAAAATATTTTTTATGCTACTAAATGTTTTGAAAAAATTTTTTTTTACTCGACGGTATTTCATAGATCATTATTAATTCAAAATAAAAAAAAAAGTCATATTTCCCTATTCCGGGATTCTACGAATGATGCTATTAATTGTTTAAATCTCTTGACTCCCGGAATCTAGCAAAGAAATCTCCCGGAATCGATTGCTTTATGATGATTACTCTTTGTAGCATTTGTAGCGTTGCATTAATTTATTAATCCAAATGCCGCAGCTTAGCGTCTTTTTAGGGTACAAAATAAACTTGTGTCAAAAAGTTATTTGGATTTTGCACGCAGTGTAAAAAAGTGCAATTTAACCCACACATATTGTAGATATTAGCGTATTATTAGCGTTCTTATGGTTTACCCAAATATTTAAATTTTGGTGAACATTTCCAACGAGTTGTAAATAACTTACTATCAGAAAAAGGAAATCAAGTTGGGGTAGAGTGAGGTTCGAACCTCGGACCTCTGATCCGCGAGTCAGCAATACTAGCCACGGGACCATAACTGATTTGATAATAATGCAAGAATTTACGAATTTTGTTTTGTGAACGTTTTTTTTTATTTTTGAAATCTTGATTTCAGTTGTTTTTTTTATTTTATCTCCTGGGTTTTCGTTCGATTAAATTTGCAACCCTAACTACAACCCGTTACGTTGCTATTTAACGTCATTGGTATTACATTTTCACACTGTTTAATATTCACCATCCTAACTACGTTTGAATATCCGTATTTCTTTGATTCTTCTGTGTACTGATATTTCAGGAGTTAAAAGGCTGTAACCTTTATTGATGTGGGTAAGGTCCAAATGATTTTTTTTAAAACGTCTTGATGAAATCATCAATACTTTGAGTACGTCTACAAAGACTAGTAAATTTATGCGTTTATTAATTAAACGTGATTATTTTATTAACTTCAGCTTTAAATACTAATTTAAGTCAATTAAAAATAAATGTAACAAATGAAAATAGGCGGATTGGAGCAATCCGTCAGAGGAAAAAGTCAAAAGCTTTTTAATTTAGTTTATTTACATTCTAGCATTCAATTCATTCTTTCATTAGTATCAAGCGTGACAATGATTGCAAATTCTTTCCTTTTCTTAAGAAATTTGTTTAGGTTGACGGTAGTTTTTCATTAATTTTTCTAAAGAGGCAAAGAATGCAATATCAAACAGTGGAATTGAACGATTCTTCAAAGTCAAAGTACTATCTGTCTAGGTTTTTATTTTAAATAAAAAAATAAGTTTAAAATGTCTACTAAATGGTTGTTTATTTTCATTTACATTTGTAAAAGTTATCAGTATAAATGAAACTACTACCTTTAAAATCTGAGTTATTATTAAACTTTTATAAACACACAAAAACTGTCATTAAGAAATTTCTTAGTTATTTATTTGTTTACAATGTCGACGTCCAGGAATCTCAGGATGCTCTTCGACGCTGAGTTATCATTTAATCGTCATGTATGTAGTTAGTTTGTGTAACGATTTTATTGAAATGCTAGGGTTTGTTCTAAGTCTTAGTTAAAATGTCAATTGTTAACTCCTTTACTTACATAGTTAGTACTGAGATAGTTAGTGAGATGTCGTTTTGAGTTTTTTTTACTTCGAGTGTTTGACTGCCCCGTATAGATTGATTTTCTTAAAACCTATAATTAACCTTAAATATTTTAAATTTAATTTTATAAGTTTTTTTTAAATAAAAAAAATGATATTTCTATTTCAGTTGTAACAGTTTTTTGACTAATATTTTCATAGACCCTATTGATGTCTGTGTCATTTATAAAGCTTTCATCATAATGATTTTTGAGGAGGGGACGAGGTGTGAAGAATACCTCGTCCTAGGAGGAGGAAAATTTGTAACTGGATTGTATTTTTAGGAAAGGAAGGTTGTGCAACTCCACTAATTTGCTGATGATGAGGCGTGATGAGTGCTGCAACCTGGCTGGTAAAGCTGGCGGTAGTGAGACGCTGGCACACATTATATGGATCTGGCGGTCTCAAAGGACGCAGGCAAAGCTCGCTTCAGGAAAGATTAGTTAAGAACTTCTCTCCGCTGATGTTAGATTGTGTTTTGATAATAATTTAACGTTTTTTCCAGCACTCACACGTAAAATTATTGTTACATGAGTGCGCTAGGAAATGGGAAGGACCGGTAAGTAATATTTAGTTACAAGTTGGTCCGAACAATGTTCTTTTTAAAAGGAATAACCCGATAAGCCTCTATTTATTGGCTTGTCAGCAGGTGGGATAGATGGGATATGGAAGTAGATAATGAAAAATACATCACAACACCCTGACCAATTGAACTGGCGGAAATCGAACCCTCCACGCCAATTTCACAGTTGGCCATCTAACTAACTGCGCCACAGCGCCTGTCATAATTATACAATAATTTATTGCGGACGTAAACTACATCTTCAAAAAAGTCATTGTTTTCTTGATGTCATTGAAACAACGAAGTGAAGTGAAGTTATCTTATTTTATTTCTTCTCGTCTTGTTCCTCTTGGTCTAGGTCATATGACTGGTTTATGACGGTGGACTATCCTGGAAAGATGACGTTTAGCTGTCCTTCTATTTTTTTGGCGAACTTCCTGGTATTCTCCAGCTGCTAAGGTTTTCAGTCTTAGCAGTTTTCGTATGTCTCGTAGCTTCCGTTTGATCCACGTGGTCCCTCAAGAAGCGTCTTTTGTTTCTTTTCCACCTCACTATTTCTTCAACACCACGAACATACCTTACAATTTCATTTCTGATCTGATCTCTAAGATTTCTGCCTGCAATGAAGCGCAGGTTTCTCATTTCCTCCACTCTGAGAAGGCTTTTTGTCCTGTTGATATCGACTCCAGTGACGAACGGTGATTTTTTTATAGGTAATCTACAAGAAATGTTAAAAAATTGTATCTTCATATAGGTACACATAAGTATCTAATACATAAATGTTATTTTTTTCTGTGCTTCCTTAAATATCATCTCTGCTTTGGTTGTTGACAACAAACGATTACCAATAATCGAATCAAATGGCAATCTGTATTAAGTTCGAGATATATCTAGCTGTATTCAATAGTATTTTACTACGACACTTGTACAAAAGTTAAGTACAAAATACCACACTGAATTTCAGTAGATATTATTTTCATTGTGATTGACATGTCAACACTAAGTTCTGTGCCGACTCCTTCTAGAAATTAAAAATACCAAAAAGGTTCACGTCAAGAGCCATATGTCCGATGTCATATATAAAAAGTAAAATATTAAAGAAAAATACGCCTTAAGAAATCATGTTCGGAATACTTTTATTCAAACATATAATCTTCAAATAATAAATGTAATCTGCAAGCTTGTTTGAAAAGAAAATAACAGCAACTGTGTTTTATGAATTTAAATACAGTATGCATATTTTTATAAAGAAATAAGCTGAAGTAATCGGCTTGTTTATTCATTCACTAGGAACTGGTTGGGCGCTGGGCTTTTGATATCTATTTTCGGAGGAGTATATAAACGGTGGTAATTTATGATAAATGAGATTTATTTCATTTCATTTCCCATAAATACAAAATACTTTTTTTTTATACGCCTCCACTCGTTTGCGAGTGATTTTGGCTCTTAGAAACAAGAATAAGAAATTTAAAGAATATACGCTTAAGTGAACGACAAAAAAAAACCCATACCCACGAAAAAATATAATATAATGTGAGGTAGTTAAAATCAGTATGAAAGAGTTATGTGACAATAAAATATTATTACCGTCTAAATTAAACGTAAACATAAAATGAAATTTTGGGCCAAAAGTAGAGAGGGACATTCAATTAGACTTATTATTTAAATTTTGCAAATAATATTTAACAAATTCAAATATTTTTATTATTTGTCCTTAAGAATTTAGTCAGAAGTAAATAAGTATCCAAATCATTCCGGGCGAGTAAAAATTTTACGTTAAGAGGAAAAGTATTATATTCTTCACAAATATTTTGAAGGAATTCGCTTCTTTCGTAGAGGGGACAGTCAAAAAACAGATGATCTAATGTCTCATCATCATTTTCACAAAGACACATTGCCGAAGTAAAGACACCTAACGAGACAACAATCCCATTCTCATTCTTGATATTAAAGAGATGTTCAATTTTGATTGCTTTTCGATTTCAAACCATGGTGTAATGGAGATGGAGCATTGAATACTCTTATAAAACAACCCAGTCGAGGAATTCTGCCAGAAAATTTTCCACTCAGATCTATAAAATACTTATCGATAGTCAAATATTACGGTTAGCTGCGCAGAATCGCTTATATGGGGGATTTGCCGCTGATCGACTTTAACTTCCATCCCGTGTGTCATATTTTATTTAATATTATTGATCAATTATGCTTATTTATTATATTATGTATTGCCATTTATCTATCTCTGTCTTTGCTATTTATTGATGTAATTCAAGTTTTTCTATTAAATTGCAAATTGTATTCGTATGCATGCATCAGATAATAAAATAATAAATTCGTTCTTATATTCTACCAATAAATAAATGCAATCCTTAATGACAGGGCTGGGAAAATTCTCTGCTGCTTCGGTTTCGGAAACCTCTCAGGGATATTTATCGCTTCATTATGTTTTCACAAAATTCCTCTCCTACTGTAATATTGATTCCTTGGGAACATGATCCGATGACTGTTGCTGGAAAAAGCTTTTCCGTATCATGTTTATCTCTCTGTGGGAATCAGAATACTGGGACGCTATTTTCTGGAAGATTCTGAATTTTCCGAGGAATTATTGAGTTGATCACAAACAAAAGAATTCGAAGAAGAAATTTATTTTGTTACTGATACGAGAAAAATATTAATGGTTATATTTCAATTTCGAATTCAGTAGATAAAGGAAAAATATATATTATTTCTACACAATATGACACTTACGATTGCGTATAATATTTCCTCTTCACATCAGTTTTGCACTGATAATTTTATCATATAGGTAGTTCTACATTTATCAACCCTTGCAAGACTTTTACATGTAGAGTAAATACGAGATTTAATAAAATAAACTGTTTTTTCTTCATGATTTCACACGTTTATAATAAAAGGGAAATATCACATACTACAAATACGGATAAAAAAACATAAAATAGACTAAGAATAATTAATTGTATTTTCATAATCAATAAAGATATTGTGAGGAAATGTTTTCATACATAAATGTAAAAAAGAAATTCAATAAAAATACGTTCGTAGAAAAACGCGACGTTCTTGGCCTTGGTTGTTGTGATGTCAAAATTCATGGTAATGTTTTAAACAAAATTAAATGGTCAGGAACAAATAAACATGAATCGTGACGTATTAAGGGCGTAACGGAAGGAATTACAAATATCTTTAAAAATATCTTTTATTTTATTAGCAAAAAAAATTTTGTTTACAGGAAAGTATTTCATAATCCTTTATTACTTTAAAAATGTAAAAAAAAAAAATTAACCTTTTCCGTCAGTTTTTGGGCATCTTGGACAAGTAGTTGGTAGGAGTTGTTTTTGACAGGTAAACTCGTGAGACGCATTTTGTTGTAATCAGCGAATTTTTAAGACTCCATAGTAAAAATGAAAGACACCCACTCACGCTTTGCGGCTTGTTCGCAACTTTTGAAAAAAAACATACCGCGATTATGCACCAGCCACCATATTTACCGAACACGGCCCCCAGCAACTTACCTATGTTCTCAAATTTGAAAAGTACCAAAAATAACGAAAAAAAAATCTAAATTTATTTCAACGGAGAGGGAAAATTTTTGAGAAGGGGATATGGAAATCTAGGCATTTACAGGGCTTATTACCTGTCATTGGCTGGTTTAAGTGGCCACTTTACGCACTGTGTAACATTCACCATTCTGCCCATGTTTGAACATCCACATTTCCTCAAACCTTCCATCTGTTGACTTTTGTGAAGTAAAAGAGCTGAAACCTTTATCACGTGGGTGAGATTCATCCGGCTGAACCAAATCACCTACTAGGCAACGCCTGAAAACAATTTTCCAATTTTTAAACTTCTTCTTTTACCAGGTAGTAATTCAACAATGTTTGATTATGTCCAAATGCTTGCAGACTGGCTGGATTTCCTCCCTAGGGAGTTGTTCATATTTAAATTTATTTCAACAGAGAGGGAAATTTTTTGAGAAGGGGATATGGAAGTCTAGGCATTTACAGGGCTTATGACTTGTCATTGGCTGGTTTTAGTGGCCACTTTACACACTGTGTAACATTCACCATTCTGCCCATGTTTGAACATCCACATTTCCTCAAACCTTCCATCTGTTGACTTTTGTGAAGTAAAAGAGCTGGAACCTTTATCACGTGGGTGAGATTCATCCGGCTGAACCAAATCAGCATTTGGACATAATCAAACATTGTTGAAAAAAAAAATCTTCTATTATGCCTGTAGGGAGGATGATTGGTCTGTTGAACAGCCTACCAAGAGAGGTAGATCTTTTCCATGCATGGATCAACAGTTTTGGAATCTTTCTCTCTAATAATGTATTATAATTTATTTTAGTGCTTTTTTTATTAAACTGTGATCAATTACAATTTTAAATTTCTGAGAAAATTACTGTTAACTTTTTTGTAAAGCCTATGTATTGCCAATTAATATTTTTTAAAATATTTAAAACATATTCAAAATGTACAGCAGAATTAAATATTGTTTTTTCTCTAATCACTTTTCTTATGTTAGAACTCAGGATTTGGAAATATACGAAACATGCTGGACGAATGTTTGTAAAGCATATTTTTGATCAACAATGTTTTGAGTATGTTTAAATGTTTTAACACAGGCTGGATCCCTGGGGAGTTATTAAGGTTTAAATCTATTGCAACAGAGAGGGAAAATATTTTTGAGAAGGAAATATGGAAGTCTAAACATTTACGGAGCATATGACCTGTTACTGGCTAGTTTGAAAGGCCACTTTACATACTTTGCAATTCTTTAAAAAAATGTCCATGTTGCAACAAAATCAGATTATAATAACTCTCTAGGAAAGAAATTCAGCCAATCTACAAACATGTGGACATGCTGAAAACATCGTTGATTAAATTAACTGGTGTAGGAAATGCAAAAACGGATCGTGGTTCCGTGGCTAGTGTCTTGGACTCACGGCTCAGTGGTTCAAATCCCACACCACCCCAACTTGATTCCCATGTTCTAATAGTGAGTTGTTTACAACTCTTTGATAATGGCATTTAAAATTAAATATTTGGGTAAATCACAAAAACGCAAATATATGTTTTTTCCAACAAAAAACAAATAATTACTGTCATGTATTGCCTAGTAGATGAAATGATTCAGCCAGATGAAATTCACCCACATCAACAGTTGAAAGAGTAAAGGAATAGTATCAGGAATAAAACATATTTAAGAAAGAAGTAAAAAAAAAATAGAAAAATTAGTAAAAAAAACACTTTTTTTCAATTCATATTTTTAATTGATAACATTTATAAATATTTTTTTTATAAATCGCATTATTGTGTGACGTTTATATATATATTATGTATCACACTCAAAGAATACTCCCACACTACCAGAAATCGAACTAGAGGATGGGTCATGGGGTCTACCACAAACTCTGAATTCGGGCAAAAAAATTTCAGGTTTCTGGGCCCCAAAATGTTGCATTTGTTACCCAAACATTGCAAAACCATAACCCGGATTCAATTAAACATGTAGATTTGCAAAAAAATGGTTACTGGATTTACGTAGAGTAAAATCGTGAAATTCACTCAAAAACATTCTTATATAATAAATGGTATAATTAAATATTGTATAACCGTATAATAAATTAACTAGTAAGTAGTAATATTATTATTAATTTTCGAGTAAAAATGTCTGCCTTAAAACAAGTTGTACCTAGTTAGGCAGACTATACAGAATCTAGAAAAATCTATCATTTAAGCATGTATGTAGTAGAAGAAGAAATTGAATTTTTTAAAATAAAAACCATTATTTTTATGATAAATCTATAAAAATTGCATTTCGTTGCTACATTACGTATATTTTTTTCTGAAATAATCCATATTTTCTGTATTCTCTTCTTAAAAATGTTTTGTCTCTGTCACAACAAATTAACATAGTTTTGATGGTTGAAAATAGCGAGTAATTAATATCGAAATATTTAATAGTTCGGTCGAATTTAAAATGAATTGTTTTGTTATGTATTTATTGAATCGAGAGGATGTCCTTTGACGTCACTCTTTGTTCCCGTTGATTTATCAAAATAAGCATTCCTTTTGGAGAAGTACAAATTGTTAATTCGATGTGAACTTTGAAGAAGTCGAAAATGCTAACCCTTTGTAAAATTATTTTGCGGCCTATAGTTACAACAAAAGTTTTCATTTCCTTACCAATTAAAGAACTTTTATACTGAGAATGAAACAGAAACAGAAATTTCAGTGGTTTTCTTTAATATTTGTTAAAAGACTATCAAATTAAGCCAAAAAAATTATTTAAATGTTTTTATATATCATATTATCAGCGCTATGGTTTTTTAAACTTTTAAACTTTTTTAATTACTCCGCCTGTGACGTTACAAGTTGTCGTCTGCAAGTTTTGTTGATTGGTAAGTTTTTTATTTTTTAATTTTTTTTATTAATAAATTTCATAAAAGTCACATGTTTTTAAAAAATTCTATACAGATACACTTTATACATCTAGTAAATATTATCACTGTAACTTTCCAAAAAAAGAGACTAACTCTTGTGCTTGGAGAGTGACTTACACTGTTGTAGTTGTGTTAACGAAAAGGCGGACTGTAAATGAAAGACGAATTTCATTCAGTTTTTGAATTGGGAAATATTTGAGAGAGGAATAGGCACATAGAGTGGATACCTACCTTTGATATAATCTGAATGTTCTTCAATTTCTGGCACTAAATCACAAATGAACTTTAATATAACAATATTTTCCACGACGCGCGACGATTCCAACCACTATTTATCCGATTTTATGTAAAGTCAAAAAATGTTGTATTGTTTTTGTTCTAAATCCAAATCTTCTCAATTTAAATATCTTCTCTCTTGATGTTAGGTAGGTACCATAAGGATAGGTTAAAGGAAGGATGGGAACAAAAGGAAATCGGCCAGGAATAGTATCGATAAATGCTGTTATTTACTTGACCAGTTGTTTATTTATAAGAGTTTATATAATTTTAAATATACGAGTACATGAGAAACAAAATAAAAACATAGAATATATAAAGAAAAACATAAAACAATTATACATTCATACTAATTAAAATTTAATGTAGTTTGTACACGTGTTCAAAATTTTCTTTTGATTTTTTTTAAATTTATTTGTTGATATATTATTTTTAATAGTTTTTAGTTCATTGGGGAGATTATTAGCATTTTTTTCACCTTTGAATACAAAGCTATTTTGACCATGAGTTAGCTTCTTGGAAACCGGATATCTTTAACAACACTATCTTTGCTGGATTCGAAAGAACTTGTGATGTAGTTCAAAGTAAAGAAACGTCGTCGTACAATGAAATTCTTTCATTTTCACCGCGTGCAAGAAAACATTTTTACATCCAATTTCCTAAGGTATTGAATTTCCTCATTCAGTATGGATCCATCGTTCCGTCACAAACAAGCCTCTGCATTTTTTTTTCTATTAGGTATTGTGTCTGTATTCGGGCGGATGAAGAACACAGTTCTGTGTGTGAAATAGAACCAGACTTCTGCACGAGCGTTTTCCATTCTATGGCTACTCCCGGGTAAAAATCCTAAACGAAGAAATCGTATGGAAATCCGCATCGCTCTGTAGTGTTTGGCGCATTTGCCTACCATTCTTAAGGCTGTAGGTTCAACTCTTTGCAAAGTAGACGTAAAATATTGATTTTAAATATTGTTTAAACACCAATATTTCATTGTTCCTGGACTGGTACATGAGGCTAAAGACTGATCACCTTACCTTCATGTAACAAATTATCAAAATACGCTGCAACTGTTTAAAAATGCAGGGCCCTTTGTACCGCTGGGTGCGGAAAAGAAAATTATGATGAATGACCTATGCCCTTGGTTATTTTGGAAGGTCGGAGCTCCTACACCAGTTAGAGATTGATAGAGAAAAAACGAGGTTGCTGTTTAATGCGTATTTATTACATGGCGAATAAATAAGGAATTGTGTTGATTTGAATTTGAAATATCAATAACTAATTTTTAAATCCTTTTTATTACTAACCGTATAGAATTCATAGTTTGATCATCAGTAATATTGCTTTTGTCGGAATTATGTGAAAGGATGTTTCTAATATCTGCCCCTTAATCTATTATGTTTAAAGTGAGCTCTTAGGCGTTCTTGTGTAAAAAAATCAAATTCTGATTTTTTAAATATGTATTTTTTTCTTGTTTAATAATGTTGCAAATACGTTTAAGCCCTGTGATGAAACATCCCTATAGTTCCGCGTCCATAGTTATCAAAGAACAGAGTTTTTTTCTATTATTTAGGGACGTTTGTGGGGACCTCGTTGATTGCGGAGCAAGGCGAAAACAGGTCAACAAAAGAAACAAAACCGCGTTACTTCCGGTACCGTCACACAGACTGACGTCACTTCCGGCTTGACACGGAGCCGCCACACGATGGTAAAGTAAGCTCGTTTCAGAGAACACACTTTTCCCGTGTTTTCGAACTTCACAGAAAAATTCTCGCTTGAATATTAAATTAGCAATAGCCCGCTTTAACATGCAAGAAAAATTATATAAAAATTAAATTTTGCAGAAATTTAGTTAATTAACTTATGTTCGTTCGCTACATCAAAATCTAAACATCGGCAAAGATTGCAAACAACATAGTCACAATTACCATGTCTTTTGCAGACCAGATGGTCTGTCTGATCTTTTATATATTTCTTCCATTTAAACTAATCATTAGAAACATCCCTCGTGTAAGTGAAATAATTAACAAGAATTTTAATAGTCTAGATATATTAGGGGTTTGAACTGTCAGTAGGGATGCAGTGCGTCATATCCTGCTGAAAGGAGTGATTCTATAAAATGCTGCAAATACCCAGTTGCATTCCACTGGCAATACTATTGATTAGACTCTTTAGCGTTCACGTCGCAAACCCTGGGCAACGGGATCACGCTTTTAACGGTGTGATCACAGCAGATAATGAGTGAATTTCAATTTCAGTTTCTAACGCCTCTAAACCAGAACCAATCAACAACAAGAGAAAAACCCGCCAGAGAAGGCAATCAAAAAAACAACTCTGGTCATATTTTTCCAAGAATCACTTTCTATGAGCAGTCGTCCTGGCTGCGGAATATAAAAGTAACGCGGGCCAGAAATGCTTTCACTGCAGTGATCGCCAACGTCGGGGGTACCTGACAAGGTACCGGAAGATGAAAAAGAAGAAAAAATATTTAACATTCCATATAATATGTAAAAAAGAGAACTGACACACTTGATTCAGAATAACAGAGAATAGACATTTTGTTTTTTTCATTCTTTATTTCTCGTCATCAAATCAAATACAATTTTTCACTCTTACTTTCCTTCATTCATCCTTCACCACATTTTTTCCTTCTAACTATCTCCTTATTTTGTCATTATATCTGTTATTTTCATTTATATGAATAACATTGTGTTCTTAAATGTTATTAAATATTTATATATGACCACTTACCGACTTTTTATGTCTTACGGTTTCGAGACTTACCCGTCCCTTCGTCAGGACACCAATTAAACCAACACTCAAACCCCACTATACACCTTCAACATAGTTGCACAAAAATATACAACCAACACGACATGAATTTTAATAAGCACATGCACTGATTATTTAATGTTGGTTTAATTGGTGTCCTAACGAAGAGACGGGTACGTCTCGAAACCGGAAAGCGTAGAAAAGTCGGTAAGTGGTAATATATAAATATTGAATAACACTAATAAAATAATTGACCACAAACTGAATGCTTTAAATATTAATGACGTTTTAATAACTCATAATATTTTTTATATACCGTCGCTTGATATTATAAAAATTAAGTATAAGCATTCAACTCGTACATCTTTTTTTAATTCTAAATTAATTTAATTTAATTAAAACATAGAAAACTTCAATGTACATCTGAACAACCGTGAACGTCTAAGTCTAAGAAATTTAAACTTTATTTTTCCTGCTTACATAGGTACTGCCTTTTTTAAATTTAAATTCAGTACATATATATTTATATATACATATGTATATAGATGACATGATGTTTGTAAATATTGCAAGAAAAATATCTAAAAAAACATAATACATATATGAAAAAAAAACTAGATTTAAATATCTATTCAAAATAATTAACAATAGCTAAAGATAAAACTATTGTGTATAAATTAGAATGCGTATTACAGACTTTTATAAAAATTAAGTAAAAGCAAAGACTTAGTGTTAGAGTAAAAATTACATCAAATATATGTCGTTTTATTATCATTATTATTATGGACAGTTTATATATCCCCATTTTTTTAATGTAATAAATACCTCGAGGGCGCTTCACAAAATAATTCTATGAATTCAAACTAATTTTAAATAAAAAAATGTATTTTCGAATTGAAATATATAAAGTTTATATTTGAAGCACTAACTTTGTGGTTATTCATTATAATAGAATAAATAAAACAACTTTGTTTTTAACCACTAATTTTTATTTTTCACCGACCGGTTTCAAAGCAAACAAGCTTCTTCGTCAAGGTTTACGTAACTTATTTATTTATTTTGTCTTTAAATGCTACGAAATTATTCAAATAATGATTTAGACAACAGGTGGATTCCTAAAATTTCTATCTTTCATCAAAATATATAACAGACATTGTAAAACACGTGAAAATTGCGATGGAGACGTTATAAGAGAAATTTTTAAAATTACTTTTATTTTTTAATCATTAGTTTTCGTTCCTTTCATTGATAGGTGTGTATAGGTATTTTTTTTAGCATGTTGTCAAAGTAACTTCTTTTTAGTACAAATTATTATGAAAATAAAACTTTGTTATCAGTGTTACACAATTTTATTCTTTTACAAGAACACAACTATAGTTTCGGGAGAGCACTCCTCCCATCGACGGGTGATATAAAACTAATATAATAAACACAGAATATTGTTCACAATGTCATCGAATCTAAACAAAAAATAAACAGATTAATCAGTGAAACTTAGAGCAGGGGGTTTTTATTCTTATCTAAGGTGTTGGCATATGAATGGATGGTTATCTTAAGTACAGATATGAAAACATGGACAAAACATTAAGTCGAATTTATTTCTTAAAATTTAGCACATAAGTGGAAGTTGCAATAAGTAAGTCTAAGATTTAATGTGTGGGAAGACATCGCTCGGCTAAGAGAGTGTTAACAGACGCGGGTCTAAGAGGGTGAGTGCGGTGAGGGTGGTCGCAAAGGGAACATAGTCAATAAAGGCGAGGGGTGGTTAAATGTGTGATTATTAATTAGATTGTTTTCAGAATTTAAATTTTTGTGAATTTCTATAATTTCTAAATTATTCATATTACTGCCTTTGTTATTTACTTGGTGCAGGAGTTTTAAGGTGTGATTATGAAATGAGTGGTTACTGTCTATTATATGATTCACGAATTCCGAGAAATTATTATTGGTCAGGCAACGGCGGTGTTCGTTTAGCCTAGTTTTAAGATTTCGCGCTGTTTGTCCAATATAGACTTTTTTGCATTCGCATGATATCTGGTAAATGCCACTCTTGTTTAGCAGCTCTGTTTTTGACTTAGAATTAAATAGTGATTTGGCAATATTATTATTAGTGTAAAAAGCGGGTTTTATAGCTGTGGGAAAGTGATTACTTATTTTTCTAGACAGAGGTCCAATGTATATAATTCTACGCCAGGTTTGTGGGTTGTTGGATATATCACCACCGCTAGAATATAGAAACGTTTGACTCAATTTGTTATTTTGTTTGCGTTTTAGCATTTTATCAATTATATTGGGGTCATACTGATTGTTATGGGCAATAAGTAACATAAATTGGCCAGTTTCCACTCAATGCTTAACCGATTGATCAATATCCCACTGAGTCCCTCCAACTTCCAAACTGAACTAAACATTATTAAACTGCCATATGCCAACACCTTAGATAAGAATAAAAACCCCCTGCTCTAAGTTTCACTGATTAATCTGTTTATTTTTTGTTTAGATTCGATGACATTGTGAACAATATTCTGTGTTTATTATATTAGTTTTATATCACCCGTCGATGGGAGGAGTGCTCTCCCGAAACTATAGTTGTGTTCTTGTAAAAGAATAAAATTGTGTAACACTGATAACAAAGTTTTATTTTCATAATAATTTATAATGAAGTGTTACGAAGTGAATGCCGATTCAATTAAAAATATCTTTTTAGTACTTTTACGTTTTCTCTTCCTTCCCCGTTTTTCCATTCCATTTTCTTTTACTCCTGGAGAACTGTACGTTATGTTTTTTTATATTTTTCTTCCTATATGAAACCGGTAATTGGTCTTATTGTTTAGTCGTATATATTATTTTGAAATATGACTGTGTTGGTTTTATTAGTTAAATAAATAAAATTACAAAATATGTATAATTATATATGTATAAACCATTCACATCGACAAACGTAACCCTTTTACCTGTTTTTAAATGCTTTTTACCTTATGGTAATTTGATGTTGAGCAGTTTCAATATCACATTTTATTCAAGAGGGTAAACTATTTTTCGTTTACTTTTGAAGTCGATTATAAAAAGGATTTTTCAGAAAAAGGCGATAAAAATATCAAATATTATAGTAATATGAAATACCGTAATAGAGAAAAGGGTCCTAGGGTATAGAATTTCATTATTATAAAAGGTTCTACGCTTTTCAAACATCTTTCTACTAGAGATTTCTCATACAAACACCTTAGCAGGTAGCCAATAAATTTGATATAGGTTTTTTTTCTAAATTAGGCGTCCGATATTGAAATCGCATTTTACTTCTAGTGTTAAAAATACAAATTATAGTAAGTTTCTTGTTCCACCTGGCAATGCGTCCCATCTACATAGGGTCGGCAACTTTAGTCTATACGTCGGACTAGAAGATTTGTTGTTTGGTTCGTTTTTTGCAACCGGTTGCCACCTGACGCCAAGACAGTAACACCTATTGCTAACTGAGGTTCAAGATGCTGCCGTAGACTATACTTAACAAAACATCCTCGACCCTGTGTCTCCCGACAGCCCGCACTTTGAAGTGCCTCCGAATAGCCTGAGAGAAGATTTGTGTGCCTTCCGCCTGTTCTGTTGTACTGATCCGCAATACTGGATCCTCATCCAAACTTGGCCCCCTAAACACTCCGGTCTACTGAAGAGGAAGGTGTCTTCCCCCGCGACGTGGAATGAGAATGACTCTAGTGAGAACTAAAAAAGGGACTCAGTCCCCTGGGAGCCGGGTTCATGGTCTCGTTTAGGTATGACAAGTAAATATGTGCACACAATCCATTGGCTAAAACTAAGGATCTTTGTAGTAATTATAGTGAGTTTGTATTTCTTAAAATAACCGCTAGTTTTTTTCGATAACTTCGGTTTTTTTTATGTAGGTACCACATAATTTTTATAAGCGAGGGTAGAGTGGATGCGGCTAAGGGAGAAGAGGGAGGGTAGAGGGAGTTTATGTGTAGATTTAGGGAGAGGGAACATATTCAAAATATATTGTTGCTGAAATTTATTTGATTAATAATAATATTTTGATTCCCAACTCAACATAAGACTTTGACATGGAGTTGTAACTTGTGTACCAAAAAGTGTAAATATAACAGGCAAATATGACATTCTACGAATACCGATTAAAACATGTGAAATGGATTAAGAAAAATTAATTGTATTTCCAAAATCAACATGGATATTTTGGAGAAGGTTTTTCATACATGACTTTGAAAAAAAATTATTAAAAAATCTGTTCAAACTCTTTTTTTCTATGATTTATTTTGTTGCCCTTTAATAATAAGGAATATTTTTGTGTTTTTTTATATATATTTGTTTTTCTTTTTTAATTACTTTAAAAAATGCCATATTATCTTTTACAGAATATTTAATTTTTTCTTTCTTATGTTACACAAAAATATTATAACTGTCCATTATTTATTCTAAGAACAAAAATTCATTAACATTTTCATGTAAACCCTCGAACAGGCCATGCTTTTGTGGGATTTTTTGTTTCCTATTTTTACTATTAATATGTATTTCATTGCTATGTAATTATGCTTTATTTTTTTAATGCTCTGTTTTGTCACTTATGTTTATTGTAAAAAATAAATAAAATAAAAAAATATATTTAAAAAAGCAACATGTTTGGCCTCGACAATTGTGACGTGGAGATTCGTGACGATGTCGTATTTAAATTTAAACGTTCACAAACAAAGTTCGGAATTTACCCGAATCGTGACGTATAAGAAGCGTGGTCAAAGCGATGGACCGCTTTCACGAGAATTCAAAATTATAAATTGAAAAAAATAATTTATGCTACTAATAAGTATGAAAAATTATTTTTTTTACTCGAAGGTATTTCAAAGACCCTTTTAAGACTCGAAGTGTAATTTTACAATAAATTCATTGAATCTATTCTATAAATAGTGGCTTTAATAGACAAAGAACTTAATAAAGAAAAGCAATAAAAAAAACACTTAGGAGTCGGTATTCTTTGCATATAGTAGTTTCACTAATTGCTAGAACAATTAAAAAACTTTTCTCTTCTTCCCATTGGGATGCGGGTCACGTTAGAATAGAACTACCCACACCCTCTATTTTCCCCTTCTACCTTACATCTTTTTCTTCTTTTTCTTTCACCTACCTCCCTAGTATCCATTAATTATGACTGAGAATGCTTCCTTTGAATTGGATTAAGATTCTCACTTTGTTATCAAAGAAATTCTGTAAGCTTAGACCTGCATTATGAATGGACTTATATTAAGGCCTTTACAAACCCAGTCGCTTCTGTAAATGCATTTTGGGACCTTCGACTCAACTTTGTAAATTGCTTAAACATGTCAAAATTGTACAAAATAATAAATATTTAGAACGCGATTCAATTGATTTGTCTCAAACAATTTACCATTGTTGAAATGCAGAGATACCGTGTTGTATTTTTGCGTTACAAGTTAAATAAATGTCCATAATTTAAATTCAATTGCAAGCCTTTTTATGAGAGTAACATAATATTTTAACATTTCATAACGTCTTCTGAATTCAAACTAGTTTAAAAATACAGAGATACCTTAATTAATGTAGTTTTGGTGGACAGTATTCGAATTCCTTCAAGAAATAGCTGCAAGATATCTACGGGACCGTTTTGTTAGGTGAAATACATGTCAGAATAAAAATAATATTTAAAATGCGCATCTTAAAAAATACTTTTTTGTCTTATACTTAGTTTAAATAATAAAGTCTTATTTTATCTTATTTTATTTTATTTTATGTTATCTCTAATTCTTAATATTTTATTTATATTTATATTTTCGACACTTGTGCAATAATATTTACACACATGTCCACCCTCATTCCAATATAACACACACTCACCCACCCTTTCACACACTTACACTCACACAAACATTTTTGAATGTATTGTACGTGTATTTAATGTATTTCTGTGGATATCTGTCATTAGTTTTATTCTCTGTATATTTTATTTGTTATATTTTTGTTACATGTATTACGGTTGATATCCCCAATAAAAATATATAAAAAGAATCTACTCCTTAGTTAACATGTAATTCAGACAGAGGAAAACTTGTCCAAACATTAGGTTCGGAAATCGAGCTTTTGCCGTAGCCTGCCTCTCTGCCGAAACCAACTGCCTTCACATTTGCAAATCATCGGCCGTCCAGTTAATTCAGAACGTACTTTTCGCTTTCAATTATAAAATTAGATCGTTTAATATGTAGCGTTAGCTTAGTTAGAATGTAAATTTAAGTACAGAATTGTAAAGCGCATTTTAATGTTATTTTTATATTTATTTATTTATACTTTCACATTGTTTGTATTCTTTTTTTTAAACAGAATAATGTTCCTTGTGGTGTCCCGTGCCGAGGGAGACATTTTACAAAATGTGAAACATGCCTTCAATTAGTTGTTTAATAATGTTAACATAATAATAATATTAAAAAACGTAATTAATCTAATTAACCTAATTATCATTAAAATAATAAACAATAATCATAAAAAACATAACTAATTTATATAGACCAAATTTCATTAACATTACCCACATTTTACCTATTTGGCTTGATCCACTCATCGATCCGTGCGCAACCCGGCTCCACTATCCATTTCTTAATAGTAATTTTATATTGTGAGTACTTACTAATTTTCTTTATAGATAATGGAAGTAGATTGTACACTTTAACCGAGTAGTAGGCCAATCCTCTTTGACCGAAGGTTGTATTTTTTTTTTTATAGTATCAGGGTGGAGTATCTAGTAACTCTTGTATTTGTGGAAGGAGTTATGGAAGGTAGAGAATAATGTTTGTGTGCGTATAGTAACAGAGCTTTTACATAAAGTTGTATTATAGATTTTACATCAAGATTTTCGAATATACCGAGGGAGCTAGTTCTGATTGGGGCTCTTATGATAATTTTTATTAAAGCTGATATAAAACTTAGACACAGATTATTAAGGTGATTCTAAACAAAAAAATGAAACTAATTATTCATAAATGGCACTTTTATATTTTTTTATTGAACACTAGAACTCCACTGTGAACTGCTGGTTTTGCCTCCTGCGATAAACAGTTCGTCCTGTTCCCGGCACTGTGCCTCCTTTTAATATATTTCTCAGCCTTTCCATCTCTGGTAAACATACTTCCCAGATACACAAATTATTCTACCTGATTCAGATTATCTCTGTGTACTCTTATCTCACATTTAGTTATATTTTCATCCCTTTCAAAAACCATCACTTTCGATTTATCAACATTCATAAGCAAATCGCTTTTCTTGCATATATCGTAGACTTTAATGTTACCAATAATTGCAGGTTTTCTTTGCTGCTAGCAAGAAGCACGGCATCATCGCATTTTTGGGTTGTTAAATATCATTAATGCCGTAAATTCAATTAATTAACTTTAATAATTAAGGTTTTCGTTTAATTTTCCTGTTTCCTTCACACGTACATAACTTATACAATACCCTCAAGACTGGCATTTATTTTATTTTTTTAACAGATAATATGACCAATTTTTTAAAGTTAGTTTCTTGTCTGTTTAATTCTATTTACGAGTATTTTGAACTTTTGTACAATTTATAAATAACGTAAATTTATTTATGTGGGAAAATAAAATATTTTCATATGGCAACATTTTTTCTGGCGATCGCTGCGCTGGGTCTGCGAGACTTCTTTCGCGACGCTTACTCTATAACACATCTTTAAATATCTATTCGAAGTATTAAGTTCAATAAAAACGTCTTTTTCAAAATGCAGTTTTCATCAGATGTTATTTTTACACAAATGTTTTATCGTCTATAAAATCAGCATCTTGTTTCTTATGAAAAATTCCCACAGTTATAATGAATACTCCCATCCCTAACAAAAGAAAATTACTAGTTTTATATTGGAACTCGAAAGAAATTCTGATGGGGGAAAAAGTCCTTTACTTAAAATTTAGATTGTTATAAAAAAAAATAATTGCTATAATTTCATTATTTATTCAAACGAGAGTTTTAACCATTCTTCATAATTATACCCTAAAAAAGTTACGAGTACCTCAATAACAGCTGTATTTTATTAAAGCTATCGATAAATGTAAATATGTTATGACAATAAATGTTATAAAATATTATTAAAATTAGGTGTGTTCGTTTTTTATTTTCAAATTAAAAATTTAGCACCACTATTAAAACAAAATGGCTAACGATAAAAATCATTCGAAAGAAAATTTTCTGTTCTATAAGATATTTAGTTTGCTTTTACGTTACATGTATTATTTTATTTGATACATGTAACGTAAAAGCGAACTAAATGTTTTCTGTTTTGAAGGCTTCTAGCCTTCAAAACAGAATGTCAAGTAGACGAAAGTAAGCATTTTTGACACCTGATTCTGTTCGGACAAAAAAAAACGGACACAACGTATGTCAACACCAATACTTAAGGTCAAAGTTTTTAAATAAAACATTAATCGTGGTTTTCGAGAAATGCGTTATTATTATTACCCCAATAATTCTCATTCAGTATTTAACAAGAAATTAGTCAATAATGTATTCACCTTATTTTTCTTCTTTTTTTTCTCCTTTATTCCCCCAATTGAACCGAAAAGAATCCAGTGTCAAAAATGCTTACTTTTGTCTACTTGATATTCCATTTTGGAAGTTTGTAATCAAACAAAATAATATCATGTAAATCAGGAAATTTTCACTGAAACAGAAAATGTAAGTAAATGTATGCTTATTTTAACTAGACCGTTTATTTTTAGGATAAAAATTCGGATTGGTTTCAAAATATCAACGACAGCGCAGCAATGTCGGCATCGGAGTCGTTTGGTCCATTAAATATTACTTTTTATTTGAAAAGTATTTAATATAACTTATCAACTACAATACTAAAACTCTGTCCACAAATACTATTTATTTATTTTGTTCATTAACGCTCAAAAGACATTTACAAAAAATAAAAATGAAATAAATGCTAACATACTAAATAATAAACACAGAATAAACAGAAAAATCATGTAAAATTAATTAAAGAGGATATAATAAAAAGTTTTACAAAGTAAAAAAAAAACAATAATAACAAAGGTATGCAAGAAAAAACAGTAAGCATATAAACAAAAAATGCAAAGATATAAGCTTAAAAAATAATTTCTGTAAAGCAAACAATAAATAAAATGTTACGATAAGCAAGGAAGACATTTTTAAGTTAAATTAATAAACAAGCAAGCATATATTACCACGAAAAAATAAGAAATAAAAATATGTATCTATGAAATGCGTATTTGCCAATACTACAATGCAATTTGATATAATAGTAAAAAATAAAAAACAAGTATATGGTAATAAAAATAAACAAGTAAATATTTTTTTAATTATGGGATTGAATTGTCAATAATAGTTTGACGAGCAGCTACAAATAAACTTGATATTGTGGACCTTTAAGATAGTAAAGAATTGGACAGAATGTCTGCAGTCGTTCCATAAAAGTTAGACATTAAGAGAAAAAAAATCGGAACAGTTAGCACAAACTGACAATTTTAAAAATTGTATTTTTGGTAAAGTAATTTTCCCCTTTCTTCATTAGGAGATTTAATATTTTAATATTAATTATTCAGTCTTAAGCGAATTCAAGGCCTACATAGCATTATAATAAAGACGCTGACACGTGTCGTTTGAACTAGTAGCTAATACTCCATTAGGGAAACATTAGGTAATGTGGAGTATTTCGAATATTTTCTAGTATGTGAGTACATATTTTCTCACATTCCTGAAAAGTAAAGTATTTATGATTTGCAAACTGATGTTTTACTCCTATTTCTAGTGTTATTCAATTTCTGTGTTTAAGTTGGCAGAAAAGGTGGAAAACCTAACACATAATTTATTTTTATTTTATTTATTTTTTATTTATTAGTGTGTACACGGCGCAAATGCCTTTTATAAACATAAACATAAATACAATTAACATACAGTGTTCTATTACAAAATTATGAAATAATATAATAACAATATATCTTTACATATTACACAGTTGTTTTATAAATGTTCCATATAATAACTTTAATATTTTAATGCTTAACATACTTAGGTAGAAAAATAATAAAAATAAAGATAACGCGGTATATTCGAAAAAGCAAAAATCATAAATCATTGATTTGTTGGTATTGTTGCAATGTACATATGTACATTGAATGCCCTAGGAATAATACCAACTGTCTCTGCGATCACTACAGGGTAAGCATGTTGGTCCTGATCTACTCTTATATTGTACTCGCCATAGTGATTCCTGGGAAAAGATGACCAGTTATACAATTACAAGTTACAAGATACAAGTTCTTCAGAACAGAGCTCTAAGAAACAATCTTGGACTTAAACGGGATTCCCATGTCAAGGATATCTACCGACAAACAAAGATACATCGTTTCAAGGTAATGCCACTGCACGACATGATGCATGATTTTAAATGTCATCAACTTTTCTGGTCACTCAAATTTAAAACACACATTTGGTCACATAATATTCATAATTAAAATACGCGGTATTCAAGGAATCTTCATGTGTCTAAGTTTCGCTCAACAAAATTTGGCAGTAGGTCCTTGGAAAATATTAGCCATTCCAAAAATAATAAACTGCCTGATGAGCTAAGACACGAAAAACTGAATAAAAAATCCAGAAGTGTCGCAATTAAGAAATATTTCTTAAATCTTTTTGATATTGATAATTATTAATGTAGTTTATATAAGATGGTGTTTAATGTTTCTTATGCAATAATGTTTTCTTTTTATTTCGGATGTATCAATTTGTATGATATTATGTATTGTCAAAAAAATGTTTTTTTTTATGTACGGTCTCAAATGAGTTTCTAATAACTCCTGGGAATATAAAATGTATTTTTTGTAGTATATGTTTTATCAATAATAAAAAAAAATAAAATAAAAAGAGTTGTTTCCCGTCGCCTTCTCTGGTGGATTTTTCTGTCGGGATTATCTTCCCTTAGCTGGTTGGTTTTGGTTCTGAGGCGCCAGAAACTAGCCTTTCACCCTCTCGTTATTTGCTGTGATCCTGTTGCCCAGGGTTCGCGACGTGGACGCTAACGAGTAAGACAGTAGTGTTGCCGGCGGAATTCAACTGAGCGTTTGCAGCATTTTATAGAATCACACCCTCCAGCAAGATGTAACTCACTGCGACCCTACCGATAGTTTGAACCCCGAAAGTTTTTTTATTTGAGTATACTCTATGTTTATATTTTTCTCTTATTTTGAATAAAACTAACTCACTGTGTGCCAAAAAAAACAAGTTGATGATAGAGTTGGGAATCAAACTTTGTATCTAGAATCTTCGGACTATTTTTATTGAACCTTTACCCAGCCGTATTTTGTGTTTTTTGTTGTTCCGGACCCTGTTTTCTGTTAGTTTTGGAACTTGTAAAAATAATTGGATCAATTATTATACCCTTCGGAGTGTGGCAGGATCATAGATAGACATTACAGTAAATAAACTTTTCTTGTATCAAACGTTTTCCGGAACACTCTGATTGTAAACAAAATTTCCAAGAAATATATAGGCCATCGCTAAATTAAATTTATTATTTGAACCGTCTTCAAGTTCTTGCTCGTTAGACTTCAAACTTTCTTTCCAATTTGTGAAATCAAATCCCGTCTGGTTGAAAGTTAAATCAGATTATGTGTTTTGGAATTATCCTTGTGTTCCAATAATGTTATAATTCGAGATATCAATAGCTAAAGGAAAGAATCTAAAGCCGCAGACGCGCCTTTAAACTTTGCTCAAGAAAATATAAACATAACTTGAATATCATATATCAAATATCATATAAAAAAGTCATAATATTTTGAGTTTGTCCAAATGTTTGCAGGCAAAATACTGGATTTTACCCCCAAGAGAGTCATTAAGATTAACAAATTACAAATGGGATGGAGTTAAACTTTTAATTTACTAAAATCAACAGATGAAAGAATTTAAGAAATACGGATGTTCAAACATAGGCAGAATAGTGAATGTTAAACAGTTTGTGAAGTGACCACTTAAACCAGCCAATGACAGATTATAGGCCTTGTAAATGCCTAGACTTCCATATTACCTTCTCAAAAGGTTTTTCCTCTGTTGCAACAATTTTTTATTGATATGTTTATTAAAGTCACTAACTATACATAACAGAAAATCAGAGATCGTGCCATTCATCACAAGTATTTTTTTTAATTACACCAGTTTCGGATCACTACTCGCTAGCTGACATATTTGATAATGCCTTAGCAAAGAAATATAATATAAATAATGCAAAACAAATTAAGTTACGTATGAGCAAACCACGACAAAAGAGAGAAGGCTGGTTGGTTTCCGGTTGACATTATTATTATATTATAGTTGAATGGAAACGTTCTATGAATTATTCATAATTTCCGAATTCGGAATTCGACTGTCATATTCATACGAAAACTACCGCTCGGTAAAGAATGCAGAAATGTCGGGTACAATGGACCCAGATGGTCTGATAATATTAAGAATCTAACAAAACTTCGTCGAATGAACTTCGGTCCTATTAGGGAACAATAAGAGGAGAGGGGTAGGTATTTCTTACTCCTCGAATGAAGGGAGGGAAATAGTAAAAGATCTTAACAAAGCAAAGAGCATATTCACAAGATACAGTATGTCCTAAAATGTTGATATTTTTATTTTATTTATATAACTTTTTATAAATACTGAAAATTGTACATTGGCGGGCTTTTTTCCAATATCTTCCAACCAACCAATAAAATAAAAGTTTTTTTTTATGATTTAAGTAACAATACTTATTCGCCCTCGGTCTCGGGGGATGGTTTTTTCATTTTATTTTTGACCCTTGTATTTAGTAGCCTTACGCGTCATGTACTCGGAAAAATTGTTTTTGTTTGTCTTGGAAACGGGATGTTCGATCACTGATTTTGGTTTAATACCTTTATGCGTCCAATCACCATTGTTGCTAAGTCCAAGAACAATGGCGCGTGATAACTACTTTTAACGATAGTGTGGATATCTGTAAAGGATTTTCTATCTTTCCTACATTCTGCTTCAAGATTATGGCGTTGTTAACTGATAAATGGGCACTGAAATAAAAAATGTTCGATACTCTGTGAAGAAATATCATCTCATGGACAATAGTCATCATTCCTTAATTTAAATCTACGAGTTTATAAGCAACTTCTCATGGCTCCGTATCCGGTAAAAATTTAAATCATTTCGAAAGTACTTTGATGATGACGACGGAAGTTTGCTGCATCAGATAGCGTTGGGAAAAACATTTTAGTGATTTTACATGTAGAAGAAACGTGGTAATGATCCTCAGGCGATGGTTTATGGGCAAATATTTGCCTGTCTTATTTAAAGAAGATCATTGACCCGGCTTCTGGGAACTGAATCACTTTCTCAGTTAGAGTAATTCTCATGGTGGGCACTTTCCACTTCAGTAGACTGGAGTGCTTAGGTGGTTCAGTTTGGATGAGGACCTAGTATTGCGGGATATGACGCGATTTTTTCCCAGAGCTAAGGAAGAAGACCTCAACGACTTTGATGCCGGAAATAAAAGCATCAGTATGCCAGAACAGGCGGAAGGCGCACAAACCTTCTCTCAGGCCACCCGGGTTTACTTCGGGGTATGGGCTATCGGGAGACAGCGGCGTCTTGTGGACGTTTTGTGGATGTCAGCGGAGGAACAATAGTCAGCGATGGCATTTTTAGCCCCAGCTAGCAAGAGGGGTTTTTTTTAATTTTTTTTTTTTTATATTGGAGTTGCTTTATTATTTACCTTGCTTATAATATACAAGGTTTATATTTCAAAAGTGGATTTTTCTGCAATTAAATTTCTTTAAATTGATCTAAACTGTTGGGATCAGGTGGGATATACTAATGTGGGCCAATCAGGAACTTCTCAGCATTTGCTTATGTGGAGAGGAAACCACTCAAAACTCTTCAGGAGAAGCCGGCCTGTTGGCAGTAGTCAACAGGCCTTCCGTTCCACTAGAGGAGTGTTCGGCATTTTCTTCCCTACTTTGGTTTATTTTACCAATAGCCTGCACTATATTGATCATGTATAATACTACCTCTCGTGTGAGTTCTTTATTACCTATCACCGATGGGATGTCGCATAGATCTTCACCCAAGCTTCTGCAGCGCGCCTCCAGCTGTTGTCTTTGAAAGCTGAAAAGGGGGCAATGCATCAACAGGTGAGGGACATCTTGAGGAGTTTCATCGTCGCATGGGCAGCTGTCGATTTCGGAGATCTTGAAGCGATGCAGGTAGCTCATAAACCCACCGTGACCCGTAAGCATCTGGGTGAGCTCGTAGCCAGCATTCTGCTTTCTCCTGAAATCAAAGGCATGGAAAATGGTAGGGAAAAACATTTTAGTTATACTTCCGGTAGGTTCACTTAAATAACGATCGTTCCAGACTTGAAGGGTTCTGCTTCTTATTTTCCTTTTGGCAAAACTGAGCGGGAAATCGGCAAAATCGGGGGCTGTCTTCTTGAGTGTAGCTTCCCGAGCCTTTTCGTCAGCCTTTTCGTTGCCAAGGATTCCGCAGTGTCCCCGTATCCAGCCGATGTACACGTCCTGGTGTCTGCATCGAAGCTTCTGGATATCTGTTCTAATGTCCATTATAATAGGGTTGACCGAATTTCGGTCAGTTATTGCATGGACGCCAGATTTGCAATCTGTCAGGATCGTTATTTTCTTCCATCTGTTTGGTGGTTTCTTCAAAACATAGACCAGGGCTTCTCTGATCGCAAAGAGTTCCGCCTGAAACACGGAGCAGAAATCGCCGAGTTTCAACTTTCTCGACGGCAGCTCTCTGACGCCATCGTAAGGTACAAACGCTGCACCCACTTTGCCGTCCAAGAGACTGCCATCTGTGTAGATCCTCAACTCTTCCTGCGCCGTCCCAGGCAGAACCTGATCATCATAGCCGTGATCTATCGGATAGCGCTCCGCCGGATGAGGAAGTGAGAAATAGTCTCCCACTCCCTGGTAAAATCTGTCCTGTGGCAAGTCTTGCAAAGTGAGGCTCTTCTTCACCTCATATGCTTCTGCAAGCTCCCTGATTCTCAAATCGAGTGGCATGAATCCACTTAAAACCTGTGCTGATACCAAGGAGATTGTTCTGTATCCCTTGCATGACCTGATGGCTATTTGTCGTTGGATGGAGTTCAATTTCTTCCGATTGACTTTCTTGTTGACCGCGTCCACCCACACGCTTGAGGCGTACGTAATCAGAGGCTCTACAGCGCCTACGTATATTTGCTGCATAACCTCCGGCGATGCACCCCATGTGGGTTTGGCGGCTCTCACGAGTTTGTTTGTAATACCTGCGGCTTTTTTACAAACACCGTCAACGTGTTTGGACCAATTTAGGTTGCGATCTATGGTAAGACCCAAAACCTTAAAGTGGTCCACATAGTTCAACTGGACTCCGTTCATATGAATGGTTGGCTGGCGGTCCTTTCTTCTGGTTATAAACATCACGTTGGTTTTGTCTTCAGCGAATTGGAGTTTAGCTTTTGAGCCCCATGTTGTGATAATCTTCAGCGCATTGTCTGTCATCCTCTCAAGTTCTGTTGTATTGTCTGCCACGGCTGTCAAGAGAAGGTCGTCCGCAAATGCCTTCAGTTCGACTCCCGCACCCAAGTCTTTCTGGAGTACATCATCTAAGATGTAATTCCAGAAGCTCGGTCCACAGGAGGATCCCTGAACGCATCCTTTGGTCGTTACCTTTTCGAGAGTGGCATCGAAGTGTGACAATACAACTTTCCTTTGTTGATGATAGCTCTTCACCAACATGAACAAGTTTCGAGGGCACTTCTTATTGCTCAGTTGGCACATTAAAAATGGCCACCAAGCGTTATCAAAGGCTCCTCTTATGTCGAGCGAGATCGCTATGATCATTTTCTTGTCATGCAGTGCAGTCCTGATTACCTAAACTGATGCGTTAAGAGCGTCTTCTGTTGATTTCTGGGGTGTAAATCCGTATTGTTTCTGACTCAACTTACCTTTGCGATGAAAATGCCAGTTGATCCGATTGATCATCAGCTTTTCTAGTACTTTGCCAAATACCGAGATAAGTCCGATCGGTCTGTAGGACTTGATGTCTTGAAGGTCATCCTTTCCCGGTTTGGGTATGACAATGACCTTCGCTATTTTCCATTGAGATGGAAAGTGGCTCACTCTGAGACATGCATTATACATACCCAGTACCAGAGACCTGTTCACATTGAAGAAGTGAAGGCAGATGTCCGCGGTGAAATGGTCTTCACCGGGCGCCTTTTCTGGATTAATATTTGATATTATATCCTCAATCTCCTCTGCCGTAAATATCGGGTCGCTCTCTGTATAAGGTATGATTTCTGCTATCCGCCTGATGTCGATTTGCTCACTAGTCTCTAGTTGTGTATTGTCATCCGGAAAGAACCTCTCCAATAGACGTCTAGCGCTTTCCTCAGCCGAAGCCAAGTATTCGCTGCCATCCTTAAGCGTCGCTAATGAAGTAGTCTTTTTCCGGTTGACCAGCACTCTGTGAATTGCAGACCAGGCGGTTTCTCTGTTTTGAGAGCCGCAGTAATTCTTCCAGGATTCCGTTTTTGCTTTTTCAATGGCGATTTTGTAGGCTTGTTTAGCCTCGAGGTACTCAGGAAGTGTCTTAGTCTCTCTACGGAGAGAACTTGAGTTCTGAAGCCTGTGCCTGCATTTCCTAGCAACTTTCTTTAGTTTATCGAGCTCAGTGTTCCACCAAGGACAGGGTTGCCTTTCGAAGGGTTTCCTGATTGGTATACTTGCTTTGCACGATTCGTCTAAAATTTCCATCAACAAAATGATTTTCTTCTCCAAATCCAGCGAGTTACTTACTTCGGAGAAAGAAATCTGTGATATTTTACGTTCCTTTAATTTACGTCGAACTTCTTTCAAAAATTTCTCCCAGTTGGCCTTTTTGTTGTTATAAATGGCCGTTTTGGTTTCCGTAGGGTTCCATATTCTGGCTGAAATTTCGAAGTATATAGGATTGTGATCACTAAGATGGTTATTGTTAGACTCCACTCTCCATCTGTCGACGGTGTCTATCAGACTTGAAGAGCAGAATGTTATGTCAATAACGCTCTTGAGGTGGAGGTGACCGCGAAAGGCCTCGAAAGTGGGCCGATTACCTTCATTCAAGGTGTGCAAATTAAGTTCAGACAAGAAATCTGCAACTTTTTCGCCCTTTCGGTCCGTTCTTGCGCTTCCCCACCACACATTTTTGGCGTTAAGATCACCTCCTATGAGAATGGGAACATCTCCCAGGAGCCTGAGTTTATCTAGTGCGGGAGCAACATCCGAGGTTGGTTCCACGTACATGGATCCGATTACCATGGGTCCGGCGTCAGTTGTTATTTGAACCAGCGTTGTATTAGAGTCACTGTATTTACTCAACAGAATTCCATTTAAATTGGGTTTGCAGATTATAACCGCTGCTTTACAGACATGCTGCGATGATGTTACCGATTGATAGACGGTAATTCCCGATGCATTAATTTTGCCTGTGTTGCCCGTGTAAGGCTCCTGAAGCAGCAGTATATCCGCCCCCCGTCTGTTGGCCAGTGCTTCTTCTTGTGCCGCTTTGCAGCGGCCCAGGTTCCATTGTATAACTTTAGTCGCGCCGGCGATGTGTGAATGGATCCCGGTTGTCGTTGTCAGAATGGAGCTAGCCATAATTGACTCTCTCCATAGTTCTCATCATCATTTTGATTCGATAGGGACATTCCCTATCGTTGGCCCTGTGCTTAGATGCCTCGGTTTTACCCTTAGCCATCTTGATGCAGTTCCAGCATCGATAATCGGTTTCTTTGTCCTTCTTGGTGCAGGTTATAGATTTGTGGTCTCCTGCCCAATGCAAGCAACGGTCTTTATTTTCCAGGCATCTTGCCACAGAATGACCAAAGCCCATGCATTTGTAGCATTGCATTAAGGGGCAGCTGTCTTCGACCTGCACCCTCTGATAACCGATGCTGATTCGGCCTTGGCTGATCATGGCTTCTCTCACCTCCTTGCTCACAAGTAGGACGGCATTTCTCAAACGCTCACTGTTCTTGTTGCGGAATGACCTTTGCAACTTTAAAGCGTCTTTGTTTTCCCCCGCGGCCTCGAAGATCGAGTCATTCTGCTGGAGAATGTATTCGATCAGGTCTTCATCGTGGGTTTCTTTTTCAATGCCTTTCAGCAGGACTGTCGGCATTAACCTTTTGCCCTCCTTGGCGACCAGGTTTCCCTTGGTCAACCTTGGGAGAGCAGCCCTTATAGTTTCGGCATCATTGGACGTTGGGAGCTTAATGATAACCTTGTTATCCTTAGCTGGAATCATGGCACTTACTCCGACCTTCAAGACGGATGGTCTGACATCCTGTCTCAATGAAGCCATGATGTCAGAGCTCGTCTTGGATTTGTCCGAAGAACTGATGATGACAGCATGGGAGGATCCTGATGCTGCCATGGAAGCATAGCTTTTCGGACTGGCTGAAGATGGAGCATTGGCGAAGACACTTCTCTGCATCAGAGCGATTTTTTCTTTCAAATAAGTCGTCTCTTGCTGCTGGGATTTTCTGGACATCGCGGAGGCCAAATCGATGATGTCTGTAAACAGATTCATCAGGCCTTCGCGGGTCTCTTTTGTAATATTCCCTTTCAAAGGGTCCACCATGCGCAAGCCTTTGGTCGAAAGGGTTATCATGTTCAAAGACATGGCGTCGAGAGGCATGTCTTCTTCTTGGCTTATTTTCTGGGTCGAAGTGGGCGGGGGGGTCCTCTGGGAAGCGATTAGCGAAGTCGAAGGGGTTGGTACCTTTGACCTTGGTGCTGTTTGGGACGTTGTCCCAGAACAAGAGGGAGTCGGCTCCTTTGTATCGGCTGTCTTCGGGATTGCCTCTTTTGCCTTGGCTTGGGTCTGGCGAGTCGATTTCTTCAGTTGCTGCAGCTTCTTGGGTTGCTCGGGCTTTTTTTTCCATGACGGGATTTCCTTTCTTCGGCTGGTCCTTCTTGATCTTCAGTTCCGGGCTGCTTTTCGATCTAATAATGACAGGGGGAGAACGAGGCGTCAAAATTGACGTCTCGAAGGGGTTCTTTGCAGGCGAAGGCGTCGCCGTGGCCTTTCTCTCCGGCGTCGACATTCCCAGCTGCTGATTTGCGGTCGGGATTGGACCTGGAAGGACGTCGGCGTCCCTCTTCAGCTGGAAGCTGGAGACGGAGTGTCTACACCCTCACTCGGAGATTCCGGGTGAGGTAAAACAACGCTCGACGGAAACCGTCCAATCACCTGCGCTGATTTGATCCTGTTAGTAAAAACAGGTCAAGCAGCTGAGGTGGTCGACCAGGAATGCGACCTTAACGAGGACCGGTGAATCTAATCTAAGCGAAAGCTGGTCACTGCAGGACTAGAGTGGGTACTCGACACCTGCGCGCCAACCCGTTACCAAACCTCGAGAATGGCCAAAAGAAAAATAAATTCCTTCCCGCCAACCGAGGGCAGCCGCAAAAACTAAACCCTAGCCCGAGGAGGATATAGCCTCACAACCGCGAACGAAATATAACCGGTTCTGGTCCAACGACCTGTCCCCGGCAACCCCGCCCGCAGAGGGGTTACTGTCTTGACGTCAGGTGGCAACCGGCCATAAAAAAACAGATCAAATGACAAATCTCCTAGTCGAACGTGTAGATTAGAGGCTTGAAAGACTGACCTCAAAAAAATGCAATTTACAGCCAAAAGATTGTAGTTACGAAACTTGTTCAGTAGAAAATAAAATAAAAAACGAAAGATGTACAAAAATAGAAATAACATTATTTTTATATAAATTACCACTCAATGAAAAAAATTTATCAGGAAACGTTTTTTCAGACGTAATTTAGACAGAAATACTGTAGAAACATCTTCGGGAAATTCTATTTTGATGTAGGGTTTGGTCCAAAAGTTTAAGCCAGTCGTAAACTATTTGCACCACATTTTTTTTTTCAAGTACTAAAATACAAAGCTAGGGGTAGCTTCCTCCATTTTAAGATAGTATATATTTGCTATAAAGGGTTTTATGTTAACTCTTAAAAAAATGTACTAAAAGATTCCTGTGAAGCCGGTGCTGAACGTCGTGCTAAATTAAGAAAATGTTTCGAAATACAGGTATTTAACATTACATGAACTGTTTAATAATAGATTTTTCATAATTTGCAAAAATAATCATAAAATTTTGGTTCGCCATACAACTTTATTGTTTTTTTTGTTTTTTTAAATGAGACGTATATCAAGTTTTGTATATAAATCAAATAGACTCATGCGACATAATAGACAAAAGGGTAAAATTTAAATATACAATACTCTTTTCTATTACAATATAGTACTAATCGTCTCAGGGAGCCTCCTAACCGCGAGAAAAATTCGAACATTGAGGTGTAGTCCCCAGTATAAGGTGGGTGTTTTTCGTCATTTTGTATTTAAGTTCAAAGTATTTTAAATAACGTATTTTGCAATCAAAACTGATAATCCCGCAAACCAACGACCTTCTCGTATCGTTCTGCGCAAATCAATCTACCGGTAGGTTACGCGTTAAATTCATATATTTGAAAATAAAAAGAACGGTTTTGTTTCAAGTTGGTTTGCTTTATTGCAAATACTGATTCCGTTTAGTGAAAAAACTGTTAAACATAAAATCGTTTTGACTAATTTAAAAACGACTTTTTTAAATTGAAAAAAATAAGGAAAATCTAAGGAAAACAAGATAACAGCATAGGAATTATTAAGAATTCAAGTGTTTATTTTATGCAATCTGAAAACTACTACCTTTCTTCAAATAGGGTTTAAACATAAAATATAAAAATTAAAAAAAATCTTGCTGGTAGTAAATTATGTGGGTATGCATTGATAAAATATTGTCACAACTTCTACATCCTTTATTCCTGGTGTTGGTGCCGCTCGCAAGTGACCAGTTGGACCACAGCAATTCCATCAACAACGAACCAGGTTAGCGGCATCCATTCTAAATCTATCTCATTTGTTGGAGTTATGACCTATTGATACTGCATACCGCATATTGAAGATATTAACTTATTTCATTAAAATTAATACACAGTCCACTCAGCTAAATAATATCTTAGGACTAACAATGGACAGACAATTGACATGGACAATTCATATCAACAATTTAATTAGCAAAGTGGCGAATTTATCGAGTTTATTTTTTTAAATCAAAAACTTTGTTCGAATAAAGGAAAAAAAAATAATGTACGAGTATGAAGCCTATGTAAAAACTAAAATATGTTATATGCAACTACTATACAGGAATTTCCGGAAATAAAACTTACAGGAAATAAAAATGACATAAACAGACTACAAAGACAGCAAAATAAAATATTAAAGTTGGTATATGACCTTCCCTATCTAAAAGCAACTGAAAAACTTTAAAACAATCAAAACAATTAAATGTAACTGAACTCTTTAAACTAGAATCATTAAAATTTATTCATAAATTAGCCACTGATGTAATTGTAGACGAAGAATTAAAACTTAAAAAAAACTGTAGTAAACATGAACACAATACGAGAATATCAAAAAAATATCATATACAATCTTTTAAAACGAGAAAAGGATAATCGAGACTAATAAACCATGAACTGAAATTATATAATAAACTACCAAACAAAACTAAACAAAAGACTCAGACAACCTTTACAAAAAATGTTAAAAATGTTATTATTAACAGTAGAATGTGAATTTTAAAAGTGAAAATATTTTGTTAAATGTATGTTACCCGTAACGGTTTATCAATGAAATTTAAAATATAAAAAATAAATAAAAATCAAAAATCGTAGAAACTCTAGGGCTTTGCCCCCCAAAATTTCTCGCCCCACACCCACGTGGGAATTAATTTTTCCACCACGGGCAAAGTAAAAAATACAATACAAATAAATATCTAAAAGTACTTTATTTGTATGTTCTTTTAATATTTTAATAACGATTGGTGCTTTTAGAAGTTTTAGCCACTTAATAAATCCTTGAAATGTCTTTCTCTGCAAAAGCATACTGAAAGTTATAGTGATAATTTGAGTGCCTTTAATAGAGCAAAGTTTCAACATTAAGAAAATGTCTACGAAACGAGTGGAAGATCGTTAAAAGTCTCTAATGATAATGATACTACATTGTACTAAAACATTTTGTTAAAAAATAACATAAGACGAAAAATTATCACCACCTTCAAAACGCGGCATGTAATGAATATTGCGGAAGTTCAGTGCTATGAGGGAATTGGATATAAACAATGATTTTTTACGCGCAGTAAAAAATAGAGGGGTTTACTGAACCAAAGAGAAGCGAAACTTCTTGAAAATGTATGAAAAAATTAATAAAAAAAGGTTTTAATAAATCTTACTACTTTGAAACGCCACAAGTTAAAGTGAACAATAACCAATCAGTTATAGCGCTGTTTTGTATATATTTTTTTTTTTTACGTAAAGTAAATTGTACATTACATTGGAGGACTTACTGTCAAATGATAATTATTTCTTCCAACCAACCAATAAAATAAAAGTTTTATTTCGATAATTTAAGTTACAAATAATTTCGATACAAAATAAAATAAAAAGCAAAAAATAGAAATTACAGTATTGGTACAAAAATTACTTTAAATCAATACTATTACCCAAAGGGAAAAGGGAATAAAAAGCAAAGTGGAAAAGGGGATAGAATAAGAAAGAGAAAGGCGAGTTTCTTCAAATATGATTTAAACTGAGATTATGTAGTAACATCTTTGAATGCATATGAGAGATGATTCTACAGTCGTTATTCAATTCAATTCAATTCATTTATTTTTAATATAACATATACATTACAAACATATATTCAATACGTACTCTGTTATCTCTGTTTAAATCACGTTTGAAGAAACATCTCCTTTCTCTTCCTTAATCTCTCCTCCTTTCCCTTTTTCTCTTTTTTCCTTTTTCCCATGAAGTAATAGTTTTGATTTAAGGTAATTTATAAAAAAATACTTTTATTTCTATTTTATATATCTTTACCTTTTTAATCTTTTTTTCTACTGAATATGTTCTGTAATTTGAATTATAAAAATAAAACTTTTATTTTATTGGCTAGTTGGAAGAAATTGCCATTTGGCAATAAGCCCGCCAATGTACAAATAACATTATGTACAAAAAGTTAAATAAATTCAATTAAATTATAAAAAATATATAAAAATACACGAAAGAGACTCATGTCAAAGTAGTACGAAATTCCTGCTCCGGAAAACCCCTTTGGATACATGGAACAGATCAATATCCAGAGCGATGTTGTTCAGCATAGCGGTAGCACTTCCAACAGGCATAAATATAAGCAGGTTGGTCCTGAATATCGATATATGAAACAATCTATTCTGACGCTGTCTTAGGTAATTATCTGGAACATACAAACCAATGCTTATTATAATCTCAGGATTTCGATCATACCGTGCAACAATCGACAAAAAATTGTAGTCAAATACACATTTCTTCTAGTCTCTAAACTGTTGTAGCCAAGCATGACCTGGAGAAACTCAGTCGGGTAGAGCCAAAGATAAAACCCGCACTCTCTCATGTAGAGATATCTCAGAAACTTTTTTTGGATTTTCTCTATCACAAGAGAGTACTTCAGTTCATGTGGCCCCCAAATCATAGAGCCACTCTCGAGTCTAATTCGCACCAAGGAGTTGTAAAGAGTTCAGTCGTTATGTGTGTGTCGTGATAGATTCCCGATATCCGAGTAACCATTATTTTCAACGTTTAGTGTTTTTTGACAGGTACGGGATTCTCTTATTAAACGAAAAAAAAAAACCATGTATTCGAACTCGTGACGTCAAGGGCGGTGTAATTTTAAAATTACAAATCTTAAAAAAACATCGCGATTATAATGCAATACACAAAAATAAATCAATATTTTTTGGCAGAGTTTAATAGTCTAACAAGAAATAAATAAAAAAACATTGAACTTCTTAGATGTTTGACTACAAAACGCTAGAATAACTAGACTATTAGTGATGAAAATGTATTTAGATTGGATGATGCTCTTGATTTCATGATTACTAGCAGGTTATTTGTATCATGTGTCTTTTACTTGTTACTCGGCATTTGCTACTATTTTTTTACTTTACAAATCCTTTTTTTTCTTCCTTGCCCCTTCTCTGTTCATTTAACTCTTCTAGACTGTGGTCTCCAAGTCTTTTTATCTTGTTAATTTGTTTTTTATTGTTATTTTTTTTTTTTAATCTTATGTCTATACATTTAATTAAGAATAGTCCAGAAGGAGCGTAAAATCATGTTAGAATACATCGGACTGTGTCCAAATGTGTTTGGTGTTTTTCGCCAATATCTCGGTAACTTCTTCAATGGAGATTTCTTAGTTTGCTTCTTATACCCTCAAAAATCAACAATAAAATGTAAAAATATTTTTGTGGCTTGTTTATTCCATTATCATCTTACATAGGTAAATAAACAAAATAATAAAAATAAATATTAAATAGTTAATTCCACTGCGAATAATAAAATGAAGTTAATACATCTTAAGACGTTTTTCTAAGCTCTAAAATAGTTGGAAAATGTCATTAACGAGTTTTTTTTGTTGCTCGAAATGCTGAAAATACATTTTAAGTCCGTGTTGCTTGCTTGGGGCATAGTTTTATCAATAATTTATTCGCAAAACTGAGTAACTGGCATTTTTCATTTAAAATACATTTAATTGCATAATGTTCTTAAATTGAAAGAATACATTATTTATTTGTATTTTTTTGTTTGTTAGATTCACTCCGACGTTTTGGCTACCATTGCAGGAACCATCTTCAGGGTAAACTGAGTGAATCAGAAATTAAATAGGAGCGTAGGTTTTCACGGTCACTGTTATTTATTTATTTATTTGACAATTGTAGCCTGCATTAATTTACGAACTGTTCAACCCATCACGTAATGTAAACTGTAAATATAAGATCAAAATTAATGAATGAGTAGAAAGCAAAAAGCTGCTTAGCTGTTCCTGTTATCAATACGTTTATTTTTTGGGTGATCCCGCGGAAGTCAGACTTGTTCCGACGTTTCGGCTACCATTGAGGAGCCATCTTCAGGGTAAGCTGAGTGAATGAGATGGATGTACCATTCAAATAAAAAACGCTCGTCTAGGGTTCTGGTTCTATTTCACACAAAAACCTGTATTCTTAATCCGTCTAGGACAGTTATAAAGTGTGAGAAAGATGCGAAAGAACCGTGCGGTTTTTGCTTTTTTTTTTTAACCATATTTTTCTCATCACAGAGGAATATAATTATCTCCAACTCTGTCAGACATTCCATCAGCTGTCCTTCTATTCTCAGCTTTTATTTAATTTTAAATTATTGTTACTGTGTCTTGCATGTCAAGCATCAGCGTAGGAATGAGAAAACGAGGGAACATCGCGTCACTAGTAAAAAGAAGAACGTATTGTGAAAACTAATAAACTGCAAACTAAATTACTTACTGCTATTTTGCTGACTAGCTTCGTATTTTACTGCCGCTAAAAAAACCAAACAAAACAACAGAAAAAAACAAACGGTTCATCTATTTAAGAAACGTTTGCATTATAAGTTTAACAAAAATGTATTTTCCACATAAAGAAAACAACGTCGCCTAAAACATTAAAAAAATGCAATTTTAAAACACGAATTGAACGTTAAATTATTTTATTAAAGTATATTTATTTAAAACTTGAAGTACAAAGAATAATTACTACAGCGGATTTACTGCTAAAAGCAATATCTTCCAGCCAACCAAAAACCAGACTGGTCAAAAGCAGAGATTGGTAAAAAATTTGTACTAAAAAATCACAAATATACATCAAAAGGTACAAACATACATATTATAATAATAAAAATACGTATATAGTTTTATTCTACTTTTATTTATATATTTTTTTTACCAGTGACCGGGTTTCATCGTGACCGACATCGTCAGACTGGTCACGACAAAACCTGGTCACTGGTAAAAAAATTATAAATTAAAGTGGAATAAAACTATATACGTATTTTTATTATTATAATTTAAATGCAGTTCCACCAAGGAATGTCAGTAGAAAAACTCAACACATACATATGTTTGAAGAAAATTGTTTAAAAAAATTCTAATTAATTAAAAATAACATCTGTTTTTTAATTGTAGATAAGGCTTGCACACATAAACATCAATAAAAAAAATTAAAGCACACGATGTTATACGTATTAAATGATGAGGAAATGTGGGATCAGATAATGAGTTTGGAAGAGGAACCAAAGAAAGAAAAAATGATTTTTAAAAATACATTTGAGAAAAAGAAAGCAGTAAAAACTCAGGGAGTTTAGGATTCTGGGAATATATAATAATATTTCAGGCGTTTCTTGAAGGTGGTTAGAGAAGGTGCATTTTTTATATGAAGAGGTAGCTCATTCCAAAGTCTAGCGGCTTGGACGGAAAAGGAATGTTATAACTATTCGTTTTTAGATTTTATTTTTTTAAAGAATAATCCGCCTAGCTTCTTTTTTATAGGGTCGTGAGCAGGTGGTGAAGAGGATATATACTTATGAAAATTATGAAAAATACACCACCACACCGATTGAAAATGTGCGGGTGGGAATTAAACACGCCACGCCAGTTATACAGTTGGCCGTCTAACCAACTGGACCTCGGTGCCTGTAATAGACGATGGAGTAATTCGAAACACTCGTCTTTCGTGTCGTTCTACTCTGAAAGAGTTCCATTTAATTTCCTTTCTCCCTAAACCCACATGTATGTTAGTGGTTTCACGATATCGCTTTCAGATTTTGGTTTCAGTGTAATGGACTAAGATAAAAGTTTCCTTGCGTTTTTTTATCTTTTTTATGTGTTAATTCCCATGCAAACTTTGTAAGCAAAATAAAACGGGCTTTTATGATGAAATGTGCCATTTTAAACCTGTGTTAAAGAAAGCTGAAATGTATCAGGTACGTTAAAATTACTTTTTATTCGAAGTCAATTTTTAATTTGAATCGCTATGTGAATTTAAAAAAAAGATATTTTAATTTTAAAAAAAGCAAAACTGAAATATTTTCACTCGCGAGTGAAAATATTTCAGTTTTGCTTTTTTTGCCTTTCACTAAAGTGGCAGGATTACGATGAAGATACATGTAGAGAAGATGAAGATGGAAAGGATAATATTTAAACTAAATGTATTTGGTATTATAGTACTTGTTAAGCTACATATATATGGATAAATATATTTGTTTCAAGTTTTACAAATTTTAAAACCCAATTATTCTGTTATCAAAAAAAGTAATTGAGCACCAAGTATCTTGATTTGTTTTGTTTATTATTTTTAAACTATTTCTATATTTTAAATTGTTAATGACCTCTGTACATTTATTTAAAAAAATATTGCATACAATTAGTGTACATATTTAATAACAGGGAATTTATATAAAACTAATTAATATAAAATGAAAACGGAGTGTTCTCTGTTTATGATAGTCTCCATCTCAGCCTGTTCTAAGACGGAGATTTTTTTTTCTTTTAGGGCATAAGTAGTCCTGTACTAATAAAACAATAACACAATAAAAAACTAAAACTCCTTAATTATAAATGCCTAGCTAATCAAATGTAAGAAATTGAAAATCGTTATTATATAAATAAAAAGTATATATTTGTGCCAAAAATACATTGTACTTAAACATAAATAATTAAGTAAAATATATAATAAAAAATAAATAAAAATCAATGAAATACACAAAAATATAAATAATATGTGTACCAATTATATCAAGAACTCCGTTTTTTGATTTACAAATATTACAAAAAAAATAAATTGAAATTGTATTATTTATAAAAGCCCTTCGGGCGTGAATAAATCAATAATGCATTTGAAGTATTAATTTCAGCGCTAATAGTATGATATTTGTATTGTACAAATATTTCAATTATAATATTTTTTATCTGTTCCAGATAAAAACCATTTAATTGAATCCAAGGGCTCCGTATTCTTAAGTGAAGCTCAAATTTATTTTCAATTTTATCTGCAAAGTAAAATTTAGTTTTTTATATAAGAAATACTATATATTTCCTTTTTTTGATATAATTAATGACAAGTTGCCGACGAAGATACTTTGAATTTTCATACAAATATACACTCCGTCTCAAAATGTACCGATGAAGATAACGTTTCTAATTGCGGCCCTGGAAGAATATTAATTTTACAAACAAATGAATTTATTTTGACGTTAAGAAGAACGTCAAACCCTTTATTGTTTTACGATATTTGGTTTTGAAGGTGACCGTCAGTCACGGAGAAATGTAAGTCACCCCACCCCTATGAAGAATATTATCATTTTGATATTGTTCTTTAGCACGAAATGGTATTTCATATTTATTTGTCTATCCAGCTATGTAAATTCATCCCATCGCGTCTGCGTCTTTCTGATTCTCTTTTCTCATTCTACGAATACTTAGTTACATATTAGTTAAATGCTGTAGCTAAGTAGGGAAGATTTCTAAAGCCTAAATCCACCCCCGGTTTTTATTGTGATCCTATTGGCTTCACAGGGCTGTATCCCCTCAACCACATGACACAATTCCAGAATCGGAATATTAAAATAAACAAAAAAACGGGTTAAGTCTCTCAGCTATAATTTACGTTTCGTATATTCGTCCGGACCGGATATGTTGAAACCTCTCGGAAACAAAAACCCTTTTACCATAGGATTTTTTAAATTGCTAATAAATCTTTTTTTTATATTATGATACACTTTTAAGAATACCAGTTAAATATTATATGATATAAATAAATTCGAAAATTTCAGTTGAATTTTTTCTATAAATTACAAAAGATATAATTCAAGGCACACATAACACAATAAAATATAACAATACCGTTTGAAAGTAAATTATGGTAAAATAAAAATACCCAGTAACTATAGTAAACGCAAGCTACCCCTATGAGCTTTCTTTCAGTTACATGAAAGATGTCGATATCCGAAGATATACGATGGAGTACATCGCTCTTTACGTTGCTCTTCAAACTGGCATTACCAGGCTGGTTCTGCAAACAGGATGATAAAACAGCTTAAGTCACCGATGTCTTAGGTAGTTATTTGGAACGCACAGAAAAATATTCTCCATTTAACCTAAGTTTGTTATAATAGCACGTATCAAGTAAAATACTTTTTTTTATTTTCTTCAATCTACTGTATCCAAGCATTCCCGTATAAAAACCGATAGATAAAACCACGGCTGGTATTCCAAACGCCCTCGTGCCTGTATTATCTCGTGTATTTACATACAAAATACACGAGAAAAACTGTTTTCTCGTGTCACGAGAGTGATTCAGAATAGCACCCCACGTGTAGTATCCGTGCTACTTTAAGTAAAGATACCTCAGGGCAAACGCTATCTTCATCGGTACATATCGAGACGGTATAAAATAAGATCTTATTTTACTCTGTAGATAACATTGAAGAAAAATATCAACCGTCTTTTGTAAAATGGGCTCAGAAATTTCTTGTAAGCCACTAATATTGAAGTACTATGTGTTTAAGTTACACCAATTAACAATTGTTTACTTAAAATAATTACAAAGAGATGTACATTATAATAAATAAAGGGAATTTAAAAAAGCAGATTACATTTTACGTATTAATTTAATGCAATTATAACTACGTTACATTTTGCTAATTAAACCATTTGAATAGATCGCTTTATGAAGCTCTCTTTCCAAAGTAATTGAATGACACCAGGATGGATCGTTAGTGAGGGTACCTAGAACATTTGCTATAACTGGTTTCGTGAAATTTCGTTTTAATTAGAGACAAACTGTGATTAAAACCGCAACCATAGCGAGTCTGAACAATTGTGATGGTATTATTTTTGTTTACCGTTTACATTTTATATTTATATTAGATTGGCCCTCGTGTTAACCGTGCAATTTGAACGAATGCATTATTTTTTACTGAGTATTAAAAACGATATATTGTGATTCGCATGATTTTAATTATTTTTATGGTTCAAATGTTTAACGCACTTGATCTTACTTTTCTTTTTTACACTATAAATCAAACATTTAAGGAACAATGTAAATTCTGACCAAAATAACTAAAATAACCATTAGCCAATCCAAACAAAATCTGGAGTGGATATTAAAAAACAAGGTTAGATAACCAATATTACAGAGTCGCTACTAACATATGAAATAACATAGATAGCTCTTTAAGATGTTGAATTATATATTGTTTTGGGGTTCAAACCGTCAGTAGGGTCACAGTAAGTCACATCTTGCTGGACAGTGTGATTCTATAAAATGCCGCGAACGCCCAGTTGCATTACTGACTAGTCGCACCAGCAACACTACTGACTAGTCCAACTCGTTAGCGTCCACGTCGCGAACCCTAAGCAATGGAATCACACCCATTGAATTAAATTCAATTCGATTTATTTATTTTAAATATAACATATGCATTACAAACATATATTGAATACGTACATATTATAAAAAAGAAAAAAAAATACACGAAAGAGACTCATGTCAAAGTAGTAGGATAATCCTGCTCCGAAAAACCCCTTCGGATACATGGAACAGATCAATATCCAGAGCGATGTTGTTCAGCATAGCGGTAGCCCTTCCAACAGGCATAACCATAGGCAGGTTGATCCTGAATATCGGTATATGAAACAATCTATGCTGACGCTGTCTTAGGTAATTATCAGGAACATACAAACCAATGCTTATTATAATCTCAGGATTATTGACCAAACCGTACAACAATCGATAAAAATATGTAGTCAAATACACATTCCTTCTAGTCTCTTAACTGTTGTAGCCGAGCATACCCTAGAGAAACTCGGTCGGATAGAGCCAAGGATAATACCTGCACTCTCTCATGTAGAGATATCTCAGAAACTTCTTTTGGATTTTCTCTATCATAAGAGAGTACTTTAGTTCATGTGGCCCCCAAGTCATCGAGCCATTCTCGAGTCTACTTCGCACCAAGGAGTTGTAAAGAGTTCTCAGTACGCGGGTATTTTCGAAAACCTTGGCAGTACGCAGAACAAATCCTAACATCTTCAATGCATTACCACTGATTGACTCTATGTGTTCATGAAATGCCAGAGTGCTCACAAATCTAACGCCCAGATCCTTAACATTCGATGTTCGTATCAAATTCTGGTCATTCATTTATCTCATAACGATGTGATCACAGCAGATAACGAGGGGATGAAAGGCTAGTTTCTGGCGCCTCCAAACCAGAACAAACCAGCTAAGGGAAGGTAGTCCCGACAGAAAAATCCACCAGAGAAGGCAATGGGAAACCACTCTGTTCATCTGTTCCCAGGAATCACTTTGGCGAGTACATATAATAAGCAGTTGTCCTGGCTGCGGAGTAGCGCAGGACCAAGATGTTTTCGCTATAGTGATCGATAACGTCGCGCATCGGGGGGACTTGATAAAGCCCCGCAATTAGATTGTTTTAAAGTTCAAAGGCCATGCCTTTGTGGGATTTTTGTTTACTATTAATGTGTATTTCATTGCTTTTTAATTATGCTTTATTTAATGAATACTTTGTTTTATGACTTATGTTTATTATAAAAAAAAAATTAAAAAGTACTGAGGAACATTCTCGACTTACAGCATTTACGTAATTTGTACTTTTCCTTATCTTAGTCACATTGAATATGTTATGGCAGGATGGGGTGGAGTATTGATTATATTATTAGATCCACTAATAAAACTTAGAAAAGCCATTATTCGAATTATTTTTAAAAAGCCAATTTCTCATGAGTCTAAACCATTATTTATTAGTCTGAAAGTACTACATGCAAGACGATTTACATAAAAGTCAAACTTAGAGAAACTATCAAACAAAAGTAATCATTTTACATTTAGCATAATAAAGACATTAGAAATAAGCTAGTAAAAAGACTAATGGTATAAAATATATTTTTCACAACGTTATTTTTACCTTTAATACACCAAAAATTTACAATGATCTCCCGCTGGATATAATACAAAGTATCAATGCTCATTGCCTCAAGATAGAAAAAGAATACCTACCTATCTAACATGATGAGATGGACCGTTTGGACCGAACAGAGATGAAGAACATTTAAGAGAAGATAATATAGAAGTCTAGGCATCTACAGGGCTTACGACAAGAATTGAAAGAATATAGATGTGCAAATATGGGCAGAAAGGTGAATGTTACACAGTGTGTAAAGTGGCCTCTTAAACCAGCAATTGACAGGTCATAAGCCCTGTAGATGCCTAGACTTCTGTATTACCTTCTCTTAAATGTTTTTCATCTCTGTTTTAATATGTTAATATAAACAGCTCCTCAGGGAGTTGAATCCAGTCCTTGCCCACAAAAATTTGGACAAACTCAAAATATTGTTGATAAATCCACCTGGTCCATGAAGAAGTATAGAAATTGAAAGAATAAGATTTCCAGGCGTTCCCTAGTATGTAAGTGAATTAATTTAATTAGATAAATCTCACCAGCAAGGTTTCAGCTCTTTAACATCACAAACATCAACAGAAGAAAGAATTGAAGGAATATAGAGGTTCGAATATGGGCAGAATGGTGAATGTTACAGTTTGTAAAGTGGCCACTTAAACCAGCCGTTGACAGGTCATAAGCCCTGTATATGCCTAGACTTCTATATTACCTTTTCTTAAATGTTCTTCATCTCTGTGTTAATATGCTAATATAAACAGCTCTCCAGGGAGTTGAATCCAGTCCTTGTCTACAAAAATTTGAACAAACTCAAAATATTGTTAATAATAATTGTTTATTTCTATACTTTTATAGCTATTTGATCAAAATAATGCTTTTGAAAAAATATCTGCGTAATAAGTAATAGCTATCTTGAAACCCAGTGAGATAGTTAGCAACCATGCTTTCAATTTATATTATGTAACTTTTTTACTTTGTTATTTGTTATCCTTATTGTAAGAATACAGATTTACTCAACTATAATGAACCCCGATTTTGTCGGAACTGAATCTGAAAACTGAGATAATTTTTTTTTTTTCATCTGTGTCTTTTATCAATTGTGTTAAGTCTGTTAATCAACTATATTTATTATGAGTCTATAGACAAGGCTGAATTATACCACTTAGAGAGTTAACATCGGCGGCCTCCGTGGTGTAGTGGTCAAGACGCTTGACTCACACACGGAAGGTTCCGGGTTCGATTCCCGGTGAGAACTCAAAAATTAAAATGTGATTTTTCTCAAGCCTGGGTGCTCTGTGATGTAATTCACCACTGTAATTAGGCCTCCTGGCCTGTTGTGGTGCAAAAAAAAAAAAAAAAAATGTAAAATGTTAAAAAAAAAAAAAAAAAAAAACATTTAAATTTTATTATAAGCTTCCATGAATTTCGATTTGGTTAAAATATTTGTAACTTTATGAATTTGTATCATTAAAATAATTGTGTTATCTTTACACTAGTATAAAAAACTTTCGGTCAGTGCCTGTGGTTTGCTAGCTAGCCCCTTGATTCATTTTACAGCACTATTTTTCATCATTTGCTGAAAATGTAAATACTTTCGGAAAATAAAAATCAAAAGAATGATTATTTCTAAAAAAATATACTATTAACTTTCATGAATTAATGTTCTGCATACTCGCACAATGAATGGCCAGTGTTTTTGTTCACTTTTGATATAATTTTCAAAGAATTTCTTTTTAAAATATCTGAATATTTTCCAACACATTCACTAATTTCCTAACCATAAATATGATATACGAGTGAAATTTTCAAATATTCATTTCAATAAATCATTTCTAATGAATATTTGGTTTTCATTTTGTGGTGGCACAGTACTTTTGCAATTGGTATGAAAACCAATGAATTGTCTAAACATAGGACGGTAGATAACCATTGGTAGAGCTTTCGATTTTATCAGTGATAGACAATTTATTAATTTGTAGCTGAATGCAGTAAATATAAGCGATTAATAACGTTTATTTCTATGAAATAATTTACCGACGTAACGGTGTTCAAATTAATTTAGTACCTTGAAATTTACTAAAAAACCCTGTTTTATTAAGGTAATAATTTCAAAGCGAATTTGAATCTACCTAGTTCATACAATTTTGTTTGGTTAACTTTCAGTACAACGCATCAAATTAATACATCGTATTTTGAGTATTATCATATCGAATTTAGTAATGATTTATCTTTTTTAATTACTTCACTTTTTGTACACAATCCAAATTGTGTATTGGCGGGCTTATTGCCAAATGGCATTTTTTGCAACCAACTAATAAAATAAATGTTTATTTACATAATTCAAGTAACAAAACGAATTCAAGATAAAAGATAAAAGAAAACAAGAACACACACAAAAATATTAATAACTGTAATTGTTTGTTAATTACCTTAAACCTTTTTCTCAATAGGAATAGGAATAAAGGAGGAAGAGGAAATAAGGATAGATTCCATTCCGTGTGCCATCTAGACCGACAAGACAAAATCTTTTGTTTTACACTGAAAACGCGTCAAAAAACTATTTTAAACAATCTACAATACCTAGAATATGCGACCAATATAACAATATATTTACCGAGGCTGATATTTTTTGTGACAATGTATGTAAATTTAGGTCAAAAATTATTGAAATTTTGAGAGAAGCAGACATTTAACATTATTATTATATAAATATTTTTTCATTTCGTTTCTTTTACATTTATTATATTGAACATAATTTAAATTATTGTATTAAGTGTAAACAATTTTTTTGATGTGTGCATGAGATTCTTACTCTAATATACAAAGAAATAGGCAATATATGTGTACATACTGTTTTTTTTACCTAATAAAATAAATAAATAAATAAATAAATTAAGAAAGAGAGGGGAGACCAGACGCCTCTTTTTAAATTTAAACAGAGTTACTGTAAAAAAAAATTATGCGAGGCAATTCCACAGTCAAACTGCGTGGACACTATGTGAGTTAGAGAAGAAAGAGGAATTGTGGATGGGTATAATGAGAGTGCTTTGAGATTTAGAACGATGAGATAAACCATGAACTGATTTATCTTAAGAGTCCCAATTAGAACTAGCTCCCTCGATATATTCGTCAATCTTAATGTAACATCTGTAAAACAACTTTATGTAAAAGCTCTGTTACTGTACGCACACAAAAAATATTCTCTGCCTTCCATAACTCCTTCCACAAATACTCTTAGTTACTACATACTCCACCCTGATGCTGCAAAAACAATTAAACATTAATACAACTTTCGGTCAAAGAGGATTGGCCCACTAATCGTTTAAAGTGTACAATCTTCTTCCATTAACTATAGGGACAATGAGTTAGTACTCACAATATAAAATTGCTATTAAGAAATGGATAATGGAGGTGGGTTGCGCACAGACCGATGAGTGGATCAAGCCAAATTGGTAAAAAAAATGTGTACTATTTATGAAAATTCTAGGTCTACAGTTTTTTTAACTATAATAAATATTAATAAATTGGTTATATTTTTTATGATTACTTTAGTTTATATTGCTTATTATGTTAAAGATACTTAGGTTATTTAGATTCATTACGTTTTTATTTTATTATTATGTTAACTTTGTTAAATAACTGACTTAAGTCATGTTTTACTTATTGTAAAATGTTTCCCTCGGCACGAGTGAGGGAACACCCTAATGATGGAACATTATTATGTTTAAAAAAAGAATACAAATATTTTAAAAGTATTAATAAATAAAACATAGTTGAAATTTTTCACGGAGGTACATTGGAGCGTTAGGACTATGAACTACAGAGAACAGAAGTGAAAGGAAGTGATAGTCTCTCCGCTGTCTAATTTGTAACCATTTTGGTTACCTAAGATAATCAGGAACGTGGTCATATTTCCTAAGACCAAGCACATAACCAATGCATATATTCTGAAGTAGTTTAAATGTAATATTATTGGTGTCAACGTGGTTAAGTGGCTAAAGTGCTTCCTTTCTTCACAAGGGTGCCGGGTACGATTTTCGAAGCTAATCGGAAAAGTATTAACAAAAAAATCCCTTTTTCTTTACATACTTATTTTTTATGTAAAACGAAAAACAAATCAAATTTAAGGCTGCATATCTAACTAAAGTTATACAAAGTGAGTGTCAAGGCTGAAGAATACAGTTCTGCCGACTAATCAACACTCGATTTCTTTTAGAAAAATATTTTCCTGCGAATAGCAAATAAACAAGTAAGGCGAAAAAATAAATAAGAAAAAGTATCCACCCACCCTAATTCAACCGTGCCGTGTGGATTAGGACGATGCATGTAAATTGGGCCTATCCCCATCGTACGCTTGTGGTAGATTGCGTGGCGAGGGCGGCCGGGCCGCGTATTGCCAAACTGTATAGAGGAATTGATACAGACATCCATAGTCTGTGCTCGACTACTTTTGACTGCCATTATTAGTTTAAAACAAATAAAAATTGACATCCACCCTTTATGGACATCCGAGTATTTATTTATGTTTTAGACAAATTTACTTTAAGTCAAGTTTGATAAACTTTTGAACCACTAGTAAACAAGAAACACAAAAAAAAATAAAAACAAGATATTCCTCTAACGTGAATAATTCATTACCAAAAAGTAAACAACTTTGGCTAAGAGATATTTCTCTGTAGTAGGTCCAAGGATTTTTTATTTTCTGGATCAGGTGACAAAGGAGTCTTAGTCATTTTAAAAATTCAAATCTAGTTTGATTAATTAGTTTGCTCGAACGGGAATGGATTACTGCCATATACTGTGGAATAACTGGTGAACGAATTTGTATTTATAAATATAAAATATAATAAACATGTAATAAGTGGTATAATGTTTTAAGTATTAATGAAATATATGAACTTAATATGTGTATATAAAATATAATATGAATAAGGATATGCGAATATACTCAAATAGGTTTATATGTAATGTTTATATGTAATCATTTAACTTAATCAGTACTATCTATTTAACATTTGTAATTTGTTATATACTTGTACATTTGTATTTATGTCTAAGAGGAAAAGCTGATCTGAAGCTACTCCGTGGGGATCCGTAAAATTATTTTTTTTTTTTAAATATTTAAAAATTATAATAATAAATTAAATTTTGTACTTTTAGTTATTATTATTTTTTTTATTTTTTGCAAGTGATATGATACGGAGTGGCTTAATACAGGTACGCTTTTTTTTTAATTTTTTACATTCTATTTAGTTTTTATATAGAAAACTATAATTGGCCTAAAATTTTGGTTTATTTGTAGATACTGTATTTTTTGTTGTAATGGCTGTTGTTTTCTTTAAATAAATAAAAATAAAAAAAATACAATATGTGTGTATGTATTGTTAAAAATGCATTACAAGTGCCCCGACTCCACACGGCCTTAATAAATGTATGTACAATGATATTAATAAATTAAAAATATATATATTATTATTATTATTATTATTATTTATTTATTTACGGACAAAGTCCATTATAAACATTACAATTAAAAGAAATTTTTACAAAGGAATAAAAAAATATAAGGAACAGAAATAAGCAGCAAAGACAGATGATAGATTTTTTAGATTAAGTAAAAAGCATAGGCTAACTATATATATGAGTTGTTATAAATATCTCGCACCTTTAAAATTGTATTGCCTAAATGTAATGATTGAATATGAGCTATTTAAATAATTCTTCACATTTTGTATTTAAAGATAACCTTGCTTTTGCTAGTTAAAATATTCTAAAAAAATCGTTTATTTACAATAAACTAATTACAGCGTTTTTTTAATGAGTAAAATGTTTTTGTTTTTCGCAATAAACGAATTTGATTAACTTTCAGGTATTCAAAAATAAGAATTCGATTGTAAGAATAAAGTATAAAATTAACCATTTCTACTAAATCACCTAATCTATTTTAACCTAACCAAAACCTTAAATAACCTTATACCACTGCTATGGAGCAGAGAATCGTGGTGATTGTCTACATTCGTAAATCTTTTTCTTAAGTAATCTGAAGTAAAATATGTGTCAATGCAAAAATTCCCTGTATTCACATTTATCAGGTCATGGTAAATTTAATCAAAAATTATTTGTTTTTAATATTGTTGACTCCCCTTCGTGCTGCTGCGGATATCCTAACCAATCTTCTGAACACATCCTGTGGTCTTGTCCCTTTCCCCTTCTCTATGATTACCGAATGGAGCTTCTCGCTACTATCCGTGGCCCTGTTATAGGTCCTGTCAGATATACAGATCTGGTGGCTTCTAAAAAGAATTCAAGGCTTTTAAAAAGTTTTGTAATCATTTCGGCGAATTGATCATGTCCAATCAATTTAATCCCAGTCAGTGAAGAATTCACTTCCCTCTCTTCTCAATCCAATGAAGTACATATTATCTACTTCTGGATTACTTTCTTTCAGCACAAAGATGCTAAGGCTACCAGATTTCAGAGAGCTCCTTCGGGCAGCTTTTCTCGTTTGACAACGAGCAAATTTTCCGTGTATGTGGGCACTGCCAAGGAGACTTATGTCCTCAGATGCGGTGTGCGGTATGTGGTGGGTAAGCTGTATTCACATTTATGTCTTTAATTCTTCACAAGAATACGTTATACGCTTGAATTAACAATGTATTCCTCACTGGGAAAATCTGCGTTTATACAGTGCACTCTTCATTTTTAGAACAATGAGTGATCGATTGCAGAACATCTCAATTCTGTTCTGTCACAATACAGTTTAGCAATACGCAGCCGGGCCGTGTGAATGGGGCATTATGCCCTGAATGTTCGCTACATTTCAGAACCAAGTCGTGCATAAAATATAAAGTGTATCGTTCGTCATACTCCATATTGTCATTATGTCGTATTAAAGTGATAACACACGTGGCTAGGCACAGTTTCCACCATGTGCGCACGTGTTGTGTCATAATATAAACAATGTGTTACCCCGTGTAAAAACAGCCCTATTCAAGATAAATTGATATAACAAAAAAAAATATAGGATGATTTCGAAAAGGAGTCTGTATATTCATGGGGATTATAACCTGTCGTTAACACTTTGAGCGCCGGCCGAATACACATAGAATTTACCCTGTACCCGGCCCATTTTTGTGAAATTTTATGCTTTATGAAGGGTTTCTTAAAAGTGTCATAATTATGAAAATACTGGGTTAAATCAATTCAAACTTCTCACATTTATTTTAAACAATTTAATAAGTAATTTTTGGATGATAATTTTGCCAACATTGGCCTTTATGGAGAGCCACATTGCAATGTTCGCACATATACAGGATCTCACTTCGTTTATTGTGATTTGCATCCCCGAGCCGTGTAAACACGTGATTATAATAACCGTTGAACCCGGTCCCGTGTTTTCACGTGGTTAAACAACAGTAAAAAAGTACTATTAAAAGTCACTAGATATCAATAAAATGCACTTTTTTCGACAGCTGGTAAACCACGTGAAAACACGGGACCGGGACACAACGCGTAGTTTTATAAACACGTGTTTACACGGCTCCGTGTTAATGGTTTAATTTGTTATTTTACATTCAGAGTAATTTTCACCATGGAGTGTAATTGTATCTATATACACAAATGTGCGCTGATAGTGATAAGGGCATTGCAAGCAATAAATTGCCTTCTATGTGCTATGCTAATATTTGCTATCTTGACGCCAATACGGAACTCATAGATCGTCTGGAGCGTTTGCAGAATCAAAGCATCCGCTTTATTTTCAATCTAAAAAAGTATGACCACGTATCACCCTTTTGCTCTAAACTCAAGTAGCTTTAGTTTTATCAGAGCATAAACTTTCAATACCTCTCACTTTCATATAATACTATTTACAACCTTTGCGCTCCAAATTATCTTGCTTAGAATTTCATTTACTTTTCTAATCATAGCCTTTGCTAAAAAAAATTGACTTCTCTAGCCACCTCCAAGAAATGCCTGAAACATTACGTTGTATCCTCATAATCCTGAACTCCCTTTATTTTATTGTTTTTTAAAATATATATTTTTATCCTTTTTTCCCATAGTTCCTCTTTCTCTCTCTTTCCAATCTTATTATCTGATTCTTTATATGTAGGTATAACATAATGTCCATTTTAAAAGTTTATATGTGCAAGTTTTATCTCCCCATTTAAAAACAGTTGTTATATTTAATCAATAAAGTTTTTTTTTCATGTGTGTACGTATTCTTTTAATACATATTTTTGTTTTTTGGTACAAATTTTCTGACAAAACTCTTTTTTTGACCAGTCTGGTTTTTGGTTAGTTGGAAGATATTGCTTTTAGCGTTAAGTCTTTCAAAGTACTTATTCTTCGTACTTGAAGTTTTAAATAAACATATATATCAATGCGATAAATATTAAAAAAACAATTCTGTATGCATGAGAACTTGCGCGACTATTTTTGAATCGGTGGCTTTTCAAAGGACTAATCATCTTGTGGTAATTGTTAATAAACTAAGATATTTAATATATATGTTCAAACGACTAAGTATTTACGCCCAGCTAAATACAATTAAAATGGTATATTATGCACTTGTACAGTCATCGCTTTCATATGGAATAATTGGATGGGGGGAACTTTCAACCACCACATTTAACCATTAGAAACTGTTCAAAAATTTATAATAAAAATAATGCTTCACAAAAATCGTACTTTTCCCTCTATCCAATTGTTCCAAGAAGCTAAACTTTTAGACCTAAGACAAATATATTGTTTTCAATGTTTCAAATTTATTTACAAGCAATTCAAATAGATCAAGTCAAAGAAGGAATCGTGTGTTAGAAATACCTCATTGTAAAACGAGGCTCGCACAGAGACATGCATATTTTATAGGCCCAAAAATGTTTAATTCTTTTTTTACTGATAATATTTCATTGATACCAAACTTTCAAAATTTTCCTTTTTTTAAAAAACACGCACTATCCTGGATTCAACCTAAAGATATGAACTCTTTTTTTCTATGATTTATTTTGTTGCCTTTTAATAATAAGGAATATTTTTGAGTTTGTTTATATTTTTATTTCCTTTTTTAATTACTTATAAAAAAAAAACATTTAATCTTTTACAGAATATTTTATTTTTTCTTTCTTATGTTACACAACAATATTATAACTGTCCATTATTTATTTTAGAAGCAAAAATTCATTAACATTTTCTTGTATACCCACGAACAGGCCATACCTTGGTGGGATTTTTTTGTTTACTATTTTTACTATAAATATGTCTTTCATTGCTACGTAATAATGCTTTATTTTTTGAATTCTCTGTTTTACCTCTTATGCTTATTGTAAAAAACAAAAAAAATAAATAAAAAAGAATTTGAAAAAAGGTAAACATCCTGAATAATGAATTTGACTGGAGATTATATTATAATTTCAAAAGCATTTTTCACATTAAGATATATTTTAAACTTATTTCTTTATAAATTTGTACAAACCACTTTAACTTTTGAGTTATACGTACTTTATTATTCGACGATACTTCTGCATTTTCAAAACTTGATATTTATACTATGAAATATTTTAAGAAAGAAACAGCAGAATAAAAACAGAAGAGAGAAAGAGAAGGATAGGATCATAAAAATGTTCTTAAACGTTCCCACATGTAAAAATATTTTTAAAAAGTATATGGTTAAGTGTCCTCGGCCAAGGTAACCCCAGTTAGGTCACATTATTTTATTGTTAATCCTTGTTTATCGTGGTAAAAAAATAATAAATAAATAACGGTAATTTTAAACGAGGCCTCAAAGTAAAGTACTTGTTTTTTGTACTTGAAGTTTTCAATAATAATAAAAATAAATATATATATAAATTACAAATTACACAAATCTTTTGTAAACTTTTTGAAAATGTAATTGAATTTTAAAAATAGTTTTTGCATTGGGCGAATCTAAAACGAGGCCACATCTCTCAAATCCGGGTAAGTGACAGGGGTTTTCAAATGTTCAAAATATTGATGTAGAAGAAGAAGTTAATTTATGTTTTCACGTTATGCTGGTACGTTTCTAAGTTGTGTGTCAAGTACGGTAATTCTATGGAGCAAAATAATAAATACCCACACTTACTTCTAACATTCAAGCTATGGGCTGAAAACTAATGGGTTTCCCGTGTCGCCTTGTCATTAGTTTTGATTCCAGCGCTAAGGTGATTTGTTGCAAAAGGTAACCAAGCTTCCTACTGTTTCTGTAAATCTACTGAAAATCCCGTTTATACATTTAAATCTACGAGAATAGGGTTGAAATGCCATCTCTGTGGGAAATGTGAGAGAAATCGATCCATGACAAGGTTAAGAATGAAAAAAATAGACGAAATTGTAAATCTGAGACAGGTATAATTTTTACGATTTTTTTTCAAGTTTCAATATATGTATGGATGTACTATATGTAAGATTAGTTTTTATATCTATTTTTTTTTTTAATACTTCATTTTCAACTTTTTGCTACTTTTGTGTAAAATATATGTCTGTTCCTTATTTTTAAATTTATGTAAAACATGTAAAAGCCTACAAGGCGTTTAAATAAATAAAAAAAATAATTATACAGCTTTATATTTTTTTTTTTGAACGTAATCCTTTTTAACAATGTTTGAGTATGTCCAAATGCTTGCAGACTGGCTGGATTTCCTCCCCAAGGAGTTATTCATATTTAAATTTAAATATGCATAACTCCCTAGGTAGGAAATCCAGCCAGTTCGCAAGCATTTGGACATACTCAAACATTGTTGAATTAACTACCTGGTAAATGAAGAAGTATAAAAAATTGGAAAATTGTTTTCAGGCGTTGCCTAGTAGGTGATTTGGTTCAGCCGGATGAATCTCACCCGCATAATAAAAGTTTCAGCTCTTTTACTTCACAAAAGTAAAGAGAGGAAAGAGTTGAGGAAATGTGGATGTTTAAAAATGGGCAGAATGGTGAATGTTACACAGTGTGTAAAGTGGCCTCTTAAACCAGCCAATGTCAGGTCGTAAACCCTGTAAGAGGGATTTTTAAATTAATATTATGTAACTAAGGAGGTTTTATAATTAAAATCTTGGCCTCGTGGTGTAATAGTCAGCGCACTTGCCTACAATCCAAGAGGTCTTGAGTTCGATTCCTGACATGGGTGATATAAAATATGTATTTAATATGGTATTTTCACACCAGAATATTTCATCGTCCATGGACTGGTACCTGAAGCGTAAGACTGATCATGTTACCTTTATGAAACAAAAAGTGATCAAGGTATGCTGTGATTAGTGAACGAATGCAAATAATAATTCTAATCAAAACGCATTTACATTAAGCACAAATAATTTACATTGAGTTTTTCTACTGCAAGTATTTGTATTTTCATGACTTACAATATAATTTTTATTTTGGGGATCATTTTTGAAAATAGAAATCAAATTTTTGTAGAGCATTTAAACGTGATTCTTTTTAACGTTTTTGTTTTTTTTTGTTGTTATTATTGACACCATTACTGCATCTACGTAATTATTTTTCATTATTAGATATTATGTATATTTGCATTTTTTCAAAATAAATTTAAAGCTTTTAAGGCTGAGCCCATGTGAGTCATAACAAGTGGCCATAACAAGGCGATTACTAGTACTTAATTTAACTCGGAAGAGTCTTAAATACATAAAATAAAGTAATATGCTAATTAAAAATACTTAACTTCAATATCAATACATAGATGGCGCTCCAACACGCTAGTGAATGGTTTCTCATTTAATAAGATATATACAAAAATCAAAATGTTACCTGTGTCGATATTCGCTAATAAGCGGAATGGGGAATGTTTTAAAACGTAAAGTGGCCACTTAACCCAGCCAATGACAGGTCATATGCCCTGTAAACGCTCGAATATCCATAATCCTGAATTTGAAAAAATTCTGCCTCATCTCTGTAGGGATATTAATAAAAAAAACATAACAAGTTAGTTTATTCGTAAAAGTGTAATTTTGAATGCACAAATTAATAAAATGAAAGTACAAAATTTCCATTACATTTATTGATTTTAACAGCATTTATTTTGAGGAATAACATGATTAAATATATATAAGTAATAATTAATAAAACGCTTTGTTCATTGACCTCCTCAGTTTATTTTAAAGCACTTCTCGTTTCGGAAAACACAGACCCTACCATTTACAAGAGAATAAACTAAACATCAACATACAGGGTTGAAAAGTCTAGATACTGACGGGGGTGAAAGGAGCTAATAAAGAAAGGGAAGGTTTGTATAGCGGGAATATTGTAAGTGATGGCGAGAGATTTTTAAATATTTTATTATTCATTAATATAATTATTTTTTTTTGTATTTCTCATCTATTTATTATTTGGTATTTTAATTTTTAAAAAAAAAATTATTTTATATAAACCTATTTCTTTTTCTATTCTATATGAACACTATACTGGACGTCACCCGTGTCGAGGCATTTATTAATATTATTTTTATATTATGTTCTAGTTACAGTAGTAAGTATCTAAAAAGAAATATTTGGAAACATACACACATATTAATTTAAGCATAGATGTACACATACATATAACTAAATAATAAAAACAAAAACAATAATAACAAAAAATCATAATAGAAACAATATAAGTAATTATTACAATATTTGAGTTTGTCTAAATGTTTGTACACAAAATACTGGATTTCACCCCTCGGGAGTCATTAAGAGTAACAAATTACTACAGGGATGGAGAATACCTTAAAGAAAAACTTACCTTACCTTATTGTGAGAAATGTGGATGCTCAAACATAGGCAAAATGGTGAATCATACACAGTGTGTAAAGTAGCCACTTAAACCAGCCAATGACCGCTCATAAGCCCTGTAAATGCCTAGACTTCCATATTCCCTTCTTTAAGGTATTCTCCATCCCTGTTGTAATTTGTAAATATAAGTAATTATAATAATGAAAATACGTTTATAGTTTTATTCCACCATAATGTTTTACCAGTGACCGGGTTTCATCGTGACTGACATCATCAGACTGGTGGGAGACTAAACAAATTTATTTGTTATGTACAAGTAGAAACAGGGGTTGTAAATCATGATTATATATAATTTTGGGAATAAGAGAGTATAAATTTTACGTATAAAGTAATAGGAATTGTATGAATTTAAGTTTTGTTTGAATGTATATAATAAAACCCTTTTCGCTTTGTGAAGTTTTATAGTGAAAATGTATTTGAATTACATGTATTTAAATTTTATTAAAACTATAACAGGGACTGCTGGTTGGTAGTTTCATCGACGGCTATGTCCTCGGGCTTGGGAATAATTAAGTGATTCTCTAAAAACAAAAAATTCCGGCAGTTAATTCTTATCGAGTAGTTTCATTGATTGTATTTTAATGGATACAATAATAGGGAATGAACGTGTCTTATATAAGTAATATAATACACATAGGAACTGAGCAGATGTTGAGCCGAAAAGCGTGCCACTGTCGCGGGCTATTTGGCTCCTCTACACTCCTCTTACATTCGCACAAATACCTTTATTGTATACATATACAGCAATGTTTTATATTATAATCAAAAACACTGTATGAATATAAACATAAATTATAAATAGCAGACATGCAACGATAATTTAGAGTTCAAAGAGACTACTGTTTAATTTTATTTGTTATAGAATAAAAGAGTGCTTTCCTAACGTATTAGTGCTATAAAATAAACTAAAGTAAGCTAAGAACAAAATGATTTAATAATTACAAGGATATTTCATATATTTACCTGCCCGAACGATACAGGTTTGACGATGTGCAAAATAAAAATAAAGTGGTTTCTTGGTCCTAACTTTCTCGAAAGATAGAATGCGAACCATGTTTGTAAGAATGAAACACGAAATAAAAATAAATGCACAAAGGTGGGTAGAAAATTTCAATTCGAATATTTCAACCCTTAGGCAACTACTTCCGTAAGCGACTCAACACTCAACACCTTCAAATATTCATATTCAAATAGGTTTTATGTCATTCCACGGAATGTGCCATAAAATTTAAACCTTTTTTACACTCAAGGATCATTTTCGGGAAATGGAAAGTTTTTTAAACATGTTTTTATAGGGGAACTTGAAGGGGTTTACACTCACTGTTAATCTTTTTTCTTCTTCTTCACGTGTCATGTCGGGTCCCCCCGACGTTGATCACTTGGAAAAAAGCTTCTTTATCCTGAGCAGTGCGGAACAGCTCCTCCACAGCTCTAATCCTGGTCCATGCACGGATATTTCGAAGCCAGGAACGCTGTTTTCTTCCAACTCCTCTTCGTCCCTCGATCTTCTTCTTAATGACAAGCTGAAGTATGGCATATGTATCACTTCTCAACATATGGCCAAAATATGAAATCTTACGGAGCTTAACAGTGGTAAATAGTTTTCTATTACAATATTTGAGTTTGTTCAAATGTTTGTAGACAAAACTATTAGTATTGGCTCTACGTAATACTTCATTGTTGGTTATTATATTGGTCCAAGATATTCTTTACATTCTACGGTGAATCCACATTTCAAATGCTTCAAGGTGGTTTGTAATATTAACTTTAAGAATTCACGCCTCTACACCATACAGTTAGACATACCATATACGAGCATAACATTTGACCATTCGTTGTCTCAGCTTAAGGTAATATTATAGTCACAAAGAAGATTTTTAATTTAGTTAAATCCTGTTTGGGCTGCTTCAAATCTGCATTTATCCTAATGTCGAGGTCTAGATTGTCAGTGATGATACTGCTTAAGTACCTGAGTCTCTCAGCTAAAAACCATAAGTTCAGGTTTGTTTCCATTAATATTTCAACCTAAACGATCACCGACGAAGTTAATCTTATCAAGCAGTTCTTAAAGGTCTTGTATATTGTCTGCAATTAAAACGGTGTCATCTGCATATCTAATATTATTGATGGCTACACCGTTTACCTTCACACCAAGATTTGAATACCGTGTAAAGTATTTCCACTATCCAATTTAATAATAGCGCTCTGGTCCCAAAACAGGTTTTTTATTATTCTCACATCTTTTTCGTCCATCGTTTCTTCGTTTTCGTTATCAGAGTTATAAGGTTTGAATCTCTTTCTTGCCATTGAGGTATATAACTAGAGTAATTATGAGCGTTTTAAATATATTCCCTCAACCTGCGGCCATTTGGCATATGTCTGATAGAACGGGCTTAAGTCTGCTGCGAACATTTTCCGGCTACTTTTCTCCTCGCAATTACTAAAATGTCTATATGTACGCTAAGATACTGCACAAATCGATCTGGAAAGATAGACCAAGCGATGGTTTAACCTTTCACCGGTAAGCAATGTTTTTATCTTAATAAATATTGGTTGAAAATAGCCATTTTAATGTAAAAAAAACGTTTTAATCATACTTTACCAGTCGTAAACTATCTCCTGTCTCTGTCCTGCTCAGTTAGTTGGGTGTATAGTGAAACGATAAACAAAAGTATACCAAATAAAACTTTCAGTAGACCAATGTAAAAAATCAGTGTTTTTTACTGTACTACTTATTTTGCTTGTCAACGTCGACGTGATATGATGTGACGATACTTGCTCCCTCCGTTGGTCATTCCTTTTGTTTGGGGATGACTTTTGGCTCGGATTTTTAAAAAGTGTTATCTCTGTATATTATATCTCAATGGTTCTATTAAGTTTTTTCTAAAATACAGTTACATGTGTCAAATAGAACCATAACACTACACGAGTGTTTTCGACTTGATGGCTGCTCTCGGGTAAAATTCCTGAATAAGGAAATCACGTGAAGATAAGTCGGCCTCATTGTGCAGTGGTTGACGCATTTGCCTACCATTCTTGAGATCCTTGGTTCGATTGCTGGCAGAGTAAATGTGAATTATTGATTTGACACGTTTTTAAATTAAAGTATAAAATTGTTCCTAATCTGGGACCCGAAGCGTAAGACTCATCACCTTACCTTCATGTAACAGAAGATCAAACTATGCTGCGTTTGGTTTAACAATGCATTGCTCTTTGTACCACTGGGTGCACACGCACTGAGTAATTTCTTAAATCAAAATAAATTAAGTGTGTAAAAGATGTACAATATTATTCATATGTGGTGACAATAACCTTCCGTGCGCGCTTACTGTTTAATTTTTAGCTCAGAAACATTTATACGTGAAGTCTATTAAAAGTTACCTTTATGCGGTTTTGCTTTAGCTTAATTTCTATCAAAATATGTTACTTGTTGGTTTTTTGTACTAAAATATTTACATTGTGATTTTTTCATATATGTATTCGTATATATGCACGTGTATATAAGTACGCGTGTATATACATACACGTATGTCGTGTATTTATATGTGTCTGTGTATATATGTATCTTATGCATGTGTAATTTCGTTCATAAAATCATTATATTTATCGTTTTTTTTACATGTACTGTAAACCTACGTAATTATAAGAAAAAAAGTAAACATTTTTTTTAAATACGTGAAGTGTCTGGGTGTGTTATTCTTTTTCCTTTAATTAAATTACTAAGAAAAATTATTTTAAAAATATTATACTTCAAATACGGACTGAAAAAAATCCAATATTTTTGTGCCCAAATCTTCATAACATTGTCCTAATAAATAAAACATATCAAAATATCCGTTTTTATTTTGGTTGCATAAGCCGCTTTAATCGGGATGAAAAGTTTCCTTAATAATAATAAAGACATGTATATTTCTTTTCGTATTTCAAGAAAATTGGAAAAATTTGGAACCTTAGAGTTCTGATTGTGAGGTTGGCCTGCGGGTGTAAGGAAGATAGTTCAAAAGGACTCGTCATTTATCTGTTTACTCGGGTCACAAAGGAAAGATTTTCTATGATGAAAATACCGATATTTTACTAATGTCAGCTCTACGTACGCAGGGATGAGCTGATATTATCAAAAAAACTTTATTATTAATATGGCTCACATTCCTTCGTAAGCGTTCATTCAAAAATTGATTTTGGTTAACATGTTTAATTAACCTAAATGATTTAGTTATTGATTTACACCCTTCTTGATTTACCAACCTAGGGGTTGAAATCTCCAGCAAACAATGTAATGAAGTTCGAGCACAAATTAATAGTGCGACTAATTGCAGACTTAACCACATGTTAACCGAAAGTAAGGTCAAGATATACATAAAATATAAGACATACGTTTCCTCCATACAGGATAAAAGATGGAAAGCTGATACCAACCGAACAAAAAGCCTTCTCAGAGTGTCGGAAATCAGAACCCTACGCTCCATCACAGACAGAACTTTTAGATATCGAATAAGAAATGAGACAATAAGGTCTGTATGCTATGTTAAAGACATGGTGAGGTGGGGAAGAAGCAGAAATCGCTTCTGGAGAGACCATGTAGATCGTATGGAAGATACGAGACTCGCAAAAATTTCTCAGCCCGAAAACCCTCGCAGCAGATGATTACCAGGAAGGCCGCCGAAAAGATGGTTGGACATCATTTCAGCACAGCCTACCATTACAAACAGGCCATATGACCTGGACTAAGAGGATGGAATGTATTATTTCATTTTAATATGCTCGCCATATTTGGAATATGCTGAAAATGAACCCTAAGCATTCCGTTTTACTACAAGACGTACAAAATCTCCACCGTACTACGTACAGAATTTTTTTTTTTTCGGAAACTTTATACATCTAGTAAATGTTATCACTGTAACTCTCCAAAAAAAGAGACTTACTGTTGTGCTTGGAGAGTGACTTACACTGTTGTAGTTGTTTATTTTTAAGAGTTTATATAATCTCAAATATACGAGTACATGAGAAACAAAATAAAAACATAGGATATGTAAAGAAAATCATAAAGCAATAATACATACATACTAATTAAAGTTTAATGAAGTTTTTACACGTGTTCAAAAAATTTCTTTAGATTTACTTTAAATTTATTTATTGATATATTATTTTTAATAGTTTTTAGTTCATTGGGGAGATTATTATAATTTTTAACACCTTTGAAGACAAAGTTATTTCGAGCATGACTTGTGTGGAATTTAGTAATTTTAATATTATGTTGGTATCTGAGTGACTTATTCATCTCAAATTCTTTTATATTTCTTTTTTATAAATTTGTATAATAGAATTTATTTTACAAAGAGTGTCTACTGTATGAACCTTAAATATTTTATAAAGACTTTTCGTATTACAAAAAAATCATTACCATTTCTTAGAAATCTTGTTTTTTCTCCAAATATAAATAAAAATATGAATAAAGCGCGTCCAGCGCCAGCAATGAACCAAGAAACTAGCCGATTACTACAGCTTATTTCTTCATACAAATAAGTGTACTATATTTTGAACATGTTAAACCCAGTGGCGGGATTTTTCTCCTTGAGTAAACTTTCAGATTACACAAATTCTTTGAAGGTTCTGGATTTGGCAAACAGTATTTCAAACCTTATTTCTTAAGGACTATTTTCCTTTGAGATGATACTTTTGACATATGACTCGCAACACTTGTGGCGTTCGAAGCGGCCGTTTTGACATTATTCATTTCTAGAACAAATCGGCCAGTTAACATTTCAATCTTAATGAGAATACCTAATACTGACTGAATTCATTGTGCTATTTTTTATAAACTTTTATATAAATTATGTGTAAAATTAATAGAAAATATAGCTGCACAATATAATATATCAGAAAGTTACGTCGTTTGAGTTGATTTCATAGATGAAATTTGTTGTATCACACAGAACCACAGAAAAAATAGCAATTTATAGTAGGTTTCTTACATTATATTATGTACCTACTATGTAGGTACAAATAAATGTTTTTTTTTATAGCTTACCTGTCAATAAATCACCGTTCGCCACTGGTGTGTAAAGTAGCCACTTGAACCAGCCAACGACAGGTTATGAGTCCTGTAAATGCCTAGACTTCCATATTCCTTTCTCTAAAATGTTTTCCATCTCTGTTGTAATTTGTTAATCTTAATACTAAGTGAAATCTTGTATTTTGTCTACAAACACTTGGACAAATTTAAATTATTGTTAATTGTTAACGTCTAATTTTGCGTTCGACAGAAAATAATTCTTTTCTTGGATTTCTCCATTCAAATAATATGAAAATAACACACAGAAAAATCAATAAAAATTAAGAACGTAAATAACCGAAGAATTACATATATTTTTTTTATTAGTTTTATACTGTTCTTCATATTATTATTTGAATTAGCATTATTATTACTATTTTCTTTCCTTTCATTGAGTTCATAATCATTTTTCTTATAATTCTTACTGTTGAAAATGCTTTTTCTTTTGTTTCATGCTTCATATTTTATTTCCTTCATTTTTATTTGCATTTGTTTTCTTTTTTCTTCGATGCCTATTTTATGCCTTTAATATTATTCATTTTTTAAGTTTATTTACAAAACTCTACTGCCAATGTGTAGTTATTATTCAACCGTAATATTTTTTTTACATATTATGATGAAAACTGTATATATTAAGTAAACAATATAATTAGACTCCATTGTAAAATAAATAAGTACATCTGACAAAATTATGAACGTTCAGTTCAATGATCAAAATACCTCCCACAAATAAATGGTTAACTATTTGGAAACGAATTACAGCTCTGCGCGTTTGTATAAAATATTATAATTTTCCAATCTGTTGGAAAATCGAATCAACGAATGTTAACAGTACAATGAAATTCATTATTTAATTAAGCCCCGTTTACTCACTGATTTTGACTAAATTCAATAAAATATTTATCTTATTTTATATTTAGATTCAGGACAAGAATAATTTAATAAAATAGGCATCTTATAACATCAATGGCTACATTAAAAAATGCTGTACAGATTAAATTTTGCCAAAATATTTTGAACTTTATATTGGTTCTGATTATGAGGAAACCAGTTGCATGATATGATAAACAATAATTTTTGAAGCATTAAATTTTAAACACGAGAAAGGCGAATTACATAATTGCTTTTTAAATTCTATATTGATGGAGAAACATTAATAAGATTTTTAGAAAAATATTACATAATATTAGGCATTTAAATATAGGTACATAATCTTCAAAAATGCTCCAGGTATGAAAATTGTACCTTGAACTTAAAATAACAACAATGTTTTCAGTATGTCCTAATGTTTGTAAACAGGCTAAATTTCCTTCCTAGGGCGTTTATTTGTTGCAACAGATAGGAAAACATTTTTCAGAAGGGAATATAGAAGTTTATATAAGTTTATGGAGGTTTAAGTGGCTAATTTTCGTACAGTGTAACATTCACCGTTCTGTCTATGTTTGAATATTCACATTTTATTAACTCTAACCCTCTCAAACCAGCCAATGACAGGTCAAAAACCCTGTTAATGCCTAGCCTTCCAAATGTCTTTCTCAACAGTGTTTTCACTCTCTGTTGCAACAAATTTAAACATAAAATAACAGCTTATCCAAAAACCAGTTAAAGATCATTTTTAAGCCTCCATTTCGGCAAACATTCAAATGAAGAATTAAAATCATAGAATCAGAAATGGACTTTTTGATAAAGCGCTCATTTTCATTTATTTATTTATTTAAGACTTTAAGTATAAATTTCTAAAATTTCTCAGATTTTTGTTTATTTTATTTAATATAAAATTCATTATAAAATATAAAATAGTAATATATTACTTTTGTACTCTGTTCCTTTATTTCTCACCCTCTGAGTCCCAATGTCATTCTTGAAGTAAATGATTTTTTATAAGCTGTGCAAGCTTAAAAAAAAAGTGCAAGTATTTGAAAAAAATGTATAATTTATAAATAGAATAAAAAACAATTTCTACTCTGGTACTGAGAGGGTGAGAGGATGTAGGGTTCTGAGGATACATAATAATGGTTCATAAAAGTGGACAAGTTCCAGCCAATTTTAATACCCACTTTAAAAGATGTGCACTATAGAAACAAGGTTAGATAACCTATGTTTTTGTAACAAGGTTTTAAAACATTTGAAACAACGTTAAATGCCATTTGCTTTGTATTTTTTCTGTTTAAAAAAAAAGTTTTTTTTTAATTGAAAAAATACGACAGTATTAAGCCCAATTACTTTTAATTTTATCTTCATTCCCATAGAAGTATCCAAGAAACAGTAGGAAAAGTCTCATAATTATTTAAGTGAGAAGATAAACGTAATTGCGATTGTTAGAGTATAATCGTTACTAGACACTTACTACAAACATTTGAATTCCCCATCTATCCATTGTCGTCCCCAATGAAAATGGAGAGACAAGTTTGAAAATTTCACAAATTTTGCCGCAACGCGTTTCATACCCAAAACATTCGAAAAAAATTAATGGCATGAGCCAATCGATATGCCAACATCATCAGCAACTTCTTTGATTGTGATTAAGCGATCGTTCACAACCATTTCATTCACTTTTTCTACGTTTTCATTGGTTGTTGATGTGCTGGGGCGTCCGGGCCTTTCGTCATCCAATCGTCTTCACGGCCATCTCGGAAACGCTTATACCACTCGTAAACTCTTGTTTTACTCACAACAGACTCACCACAGGCTTTTGTCATTATATTTTTTAAACAAAATTTGATGCAAATTCTATGATCCATTTTTTTTAACAAACGAAAATCACCGAGCTCATAAAAACACGTCCAACCTTAGCGGCGGCCACAGACAAAGTGAACAATGAATACAGCTGATAACTTTAGCATACTTCAGGGGCATGTATACCAACATAATACAAGAAATTGACAATCGGACTCCCCAAACCCGCGAAATCTGAAAATTCCCGTTATTTTCTGAACACACCTTGTCTATATATATTTTAAACACTTTTAAAAACGGAACATCGCGCGTCGGTTCTATCATTCCGCCAAAATTCAGATAGCCGGATAATCACTCCGTCCCACAGGCGGATAGTTCGCAACTTGCAGTATTTACTTATTTTAGACATTAAAGCGGATAATTTAAGCCTTTTATACTATCATCGCTTATCCGTTTTTGAAAAAAAATCATGAATGTTGAAGTTTCAATAAAACTCTATTACAATTTTTTTAGCCAACTCTTCTTCAAATATCAATGCATACTTTTTTAATCCAATATTACATAATTACTTATTTTTAAGTTTTTTTCGTATATTATTTCTAAAATCGTATTTTTGTACTTTAATTATGCATGAACGAGTAATTTTTTTTTCCTATAGCCCACATATTATAATACTCGTGTTAAGATCCTTGTACGGTTTTCAAAATAGTACCGTTTGTTATTACAGAGTAAAGTGGATGATAAAATTATTCATTTACCATACAGAATTTGTCAAATGTCAATTATTTGTCATATAATAATATACAATGAAAGGTTTTTTAACACCTTTGAAGGTAAATAAAGAGAACATTGCAATAAAAAACTTGTACAACTGCGGTATACGTATAACAGGCGGATTTTCACAAAAACGCAGTGCAAAGGGATCTTCCGATAAGTGTTAAGTACTCGTACATGTTGTACGAAGATCAAGATGTATTAAAGAAGTAAATAGGAAAAATATGAGAAGATAGAAACTAAGCAGTATATCAACATTTATTTTTTGTCCACTAGAACAGAATTGGAGATAAATTTATGACGAGGAAATATTGCGAGGGTCGCGTTTCATTGTCCACTTGAAATTCTTTACCGAGGGAGCTTTTGCAAAAGGCTCCTTTTACACTGATAAACCCTATTTATTATGTCGCTTTTTATATTTTTCAGTGTATACCTACTTTATTTGGTGATTGTTTAATCTAAAATATTAATAACGATATAAGAAAACATTCAGCACAGTTTTTAATACATTACATATTTTTAAAATCGCGTTTGTTGAATATATCAGTAGGTTAACCTGTGTTATTTTTATATCTGATATGTGATTTCTTCCTTTTCTTTTTTTACATTCGCCTTAAGTGGAGCATGTGGACATCACCAGACGTCACCATCATCACGCCTTCAGGAGACTCTATCGCTAGCCAGCACTCTCGCCTCGTCCCACGTCAATTCCGCGTCCCTTAGTTCCGCCGAATAAAGCCGAAAGACCAACGCCATTCCAGGGCGGCGCGGCGAGAGCCCGCATGTGTAAAGACGAGGCAAAGTAACAATGTATTTTGATTCATCATCATTCGCTTCACTCACCTACTTTCTGTGTTTCAACAAGCCAGGAGGCTTAATTACACTGGTGAATTACAAAAAAAAAATTCCAGACTTGAAAAAAACACATTTTTTTGTCTTCTCACTGGGAATCGAACCTTGAATCTTCCGTGTGTGAGTCCAGCGTCTTAGCCATAACGCTACGGATGCCCGTACATAGACACTGCATTGGTAAACCAACCGCAGCGTATCTTAATCATTTTTGCTCATGAAAATAATATGATAAACTTTGCGTTTCAATGAAGAACTTCAGCCCTACGGGAAATTGGATACAAAAAATGTTTTCGTATTCGCGGTAACAATTAGAGCATTATAACTTACAGCGAAGTTTTTAGCAAATGTAGGAATAAAAAAAAAAATAAAAAAAAAAAACTACTTACAACGACGTCACTAGTTCATATGATTCAAGCAATGATAAGAGAGTTGCGAAAGATTTCCGGTTTACGGTAAGTTAGCAGACAAAATCGGCAGAAGTGCCCGAAAAGAATCAGAAGAGAAATTGAGACGTCGCACACGAAGTAATTTCAGAAATATAAAACTTTCAAAAATCAAAGCGCTAATAATACGATACATCGAAATAAGGAAAAAATGGGCTTAGTTTAATAGGTAACAAATAAAAAAAAAAAAATACAAAAATAATGAACTTCCTCATTGCCAGGGACTATAAAATATTTTAGAGTAAAAACACATTTTTAAATAATTTTTCATGTTAAAGATGTCAGGAATCAAACCCGAGACCTCTTGCATGGTAGGCAAACGCCCTGACCACCAGACCGCCTGACCACGAAGCGGGCACTTGTAATTACTGCACGCTTCGTGAGCACATTTGCACTCAGTTAAGGCAATTATTCAAATCAATGTTAATGGACGAATTAATGCGAATCCATAAAATGTGTACAGAGATTTTTATTTAATTTACTATCAAACACCAAAAACAAATATAATATTCTATTATGGATTTATTTTCACAATAAACCAACAATTTGCATAATGAGGATTGTGTCTACCAAATATTTGATTTAATATAAGTACATATACCACAAGGAGACTTTATAATTTATTTTTATATACCTAAACAATACACTACAAAAGAGACGGAGAATATTTTGGGAAAAAATATTTTTTTACACGTTTATTTAATTAAATCCAGGTCATGGTTTTGCAATGTAAGGGTAACATATTGAATATTTTGGGGCCAAGAAACCTGAAATTTTTTTTCACGAATTGTCTCCTACCGGTCTGATGACGCGATGTCAGTCACGACGGAACTCAGGAACCAGTAAAAATTTTAAGAATAAAAGTGAGAAAACTAGATAATGTATTTTTCTTTATTTGACTAGAAAATGTAAGAAATTTTTATAATTCTGTAATTTTTTTACAATATTTTGATAATCCGCTTACTCCGAAATCCTTGTGGATATAATTTACTGGATTTAATCCTCGGGAGATTTGTATAGTCTTTATCGTAAAAATATTATGCTAAATCCCTCTATCAAAGAAATGCGATTTCTTAAACATTAGTTATACAGGGCTTAGCTATTTTTTTAAAGCCTTCTTAAAAAAAGAACTGTCGATTTCTTAATCCATTACTTTAATTGAAAAATTATTTTTATTCCGTAAATTAATGTCCTTCAGAGAGGAGTTGGAATTGAAAATGTTGGAAAATTTAATGTTTTAAGTGAAAACTTTATTGATTTGCTAAGGTTTTCATTAAATTAATCCGAACAAGCGCTCTTCACAGCCTTTGGCAGGTATTGACAGGAGTTTTCAGTTTGATTAATCGTCACATCCTTTTGTGAGATGCAATGAACGTATATTTAAGCCGCTTCGATCATCAAATTGAAGAATATTTATTCAAGTAAATAAAATAATTTGTTTATCTTCACACACTGCTTAGAATGTTTATGTAGCTTTTTTATCCTGAAAAATATATAAATACCCTAATATTATAAGGAATTCAAACAATAAATTCATAATTCAATATGAAAAATGTTTTATCACGCGAGGTAAAAATTAGAGCATTTAACTTTACCGCGAAGTTTCTTGTAAATGTGTGAAAAAACAAAAAAAAAAACAAAAAAGCGAACTACTTTGAATGACGTCACTAGTACTTCCGAATCAACCAATGATAGAGTGTTGTGATATAATTCTGGTTTACGTGAAGCCAATTCACCAGTCAGCAGAACTCACCGATGAGAACTTGCGATGTCTCACGCGGAGTAATTGCAAAACTAAAAAAAATCATAGCGCTGGTAATACGATACATACAAATATGATTTTTTTAAACCACTGGTTTACTTATTGTGTTGACAAGGAGCATGTGTTATAGAACTTTTTTTTGTAGTTTTTATTGTATGTACTACCATAATACACATGTTTAAATGACATCGTTTTTTCATAATTATCTCTACAAACAAAGGTATATTTATAATTATCCATACTTAATATTAATAAATAAAAAATAAAAAAATTATGCATATTTTTATACCTAACATGTTACATTATATCTGTATTTTTCTTTTTTTTTACTTCATTTAATTTAAAAAATTTACTTTTGATTTTGCACTTTGATTTACTAAGCGAAGTTTTTGCTTTTGATTTTGCATTGCAGAACGCTTTTTTAGTTTCTACGTGTCTAAAAAAAAGTGTTTTTGTTTATTTTTAAAATTATTACTATATTTGTACTAACCTGTATTATTTTTGTAAATGCCCCCTGGGCGTATTGTAAAATTAAAGTTAAAAAAATCTATTACTTAATTATTTTTTTTATTAGTTATTAATTTTAAATTAGGGAGTTATGGTTTGATGTTATTTTTATATTAGGGTAAAACAACGAATATAAAAAATCTCTATCTTAGAATAAGCTGAGCCATGTTAACTGGAGACTTACCCAACCAACTCCATATTCATGCTCAAATACTTTAGTGTTATATAAATTCCATGATAGTCAATATTTATGTATATGAAATAAATTCAAAAAATTAAAATTAAAATAGTATCTTCAATATCTTAATGAATGCTTTGCATGCCATCATGCATAAACGAAAAAGATATTTAAGTTTGCAAGTTAATAAAATGCGAGAAATTTACAAGTCAAATGAATGATTTATGATTCAAAATATGAAACCTACCTACACGCAATTTTACCAAAGTTTAGCGAACACACACTCCAATAATTTTATCCCGAAATAAATATGCTATCATTTTTAAAGAAACTTTTAGGGTGGATTTCCTTTTCTGAAGGCCCCGAGCTTTCCCTAAACATCACGAAACTGAGTGGGGTTGACTGCCCTGAATACTAATCCTTCTATACTCTCGTCTATACCTATGTCTATCAGAAATCTGATTAAGGAAATCAAATCAGTAAAAATTTGATTCAGCTGAATTGGAATGCTGATCTCCTAAGCCTTCGGTAATTTATCAGTAATTTGGAGCAAACTAGATTCCATATTGAACCAATTCTGACAAGGTTTGTTTTAGGTTGTAAATTAAAAAGCATTTTGGTGTTTTGCGAATGAAATAACTAAAAACAAAAGGAAAAAAAAATATCCACAATAAGCCACTGAGCATAGAATTAAGAAAAGTCCAGAAGGAGCGTAGAATTATATTTAAATACAACGGAATGTGTCTAAAAATCCCCCACTTTCACCGCGCGCATGCTTGAAGTCGCCGCGTAATGTTGCAAGGTCGCAAAAATATAATTATAAGACAAATGTAAAATAATTATATTTAAATCTTAAAGATTAGATAATTTCTATAAAATCTTATTGTACACGCGGAAACATTGATTGACACAACAGAGTAGATAGTTAAATAGTCATTCAATAATAGTAATTTTATTAATGAACTGTGAACTTAAACAACGGATATTTTTTATGTCATGTTAAATAATATTTGACGTTTTAAAGATAATGTCGATCAAATGTCCACTACGGCGTTGTTTAATGCGAGAGGTCCAATTTTCGTTAGTTCTCATAAGATGAAGACTTCGCGCTCAGCCACCGTACGGGCTGAGCGTGAAATATAGTTTCTCTCCAACCGTAGCTTATATTCTTATAATAAATTTAAAAATAAGTTGTTATATGTTAGAAAACAATGAGTTTATGTTTATTTTGTTGAATTTATCTTAAATGAAAGCGAGGAACTAGAATCCCAACCGTCCATGCGCTCTGTAGCTGCAAGACGTACTGGAATATTTATTAATTGTACAGCGCCCTTGAGGGGATTTTCACAAAAATGGCGCTATATAAATTATCCAATTCCATGGAAGGTGGATTATTGTTGAGACATTTCTTATGTTCTTTGATTCTAATTTTGAATTTACGTTAAGTTTAACCAATATAGGAATTTGGGCAATACATATTCTCAAATTATTTAATTTTCCTAAAATGTACAATTTGATTAGATTTTACAAAATGTTATTATTAGTATAAAATGCTGGAAGAATGTTGATGGGTAAAATATGAGCGATATAATTACTAAATGAGTTCATGAATAAGTTTCTACACTTTACTACACTACAGATAAAATCTCACATAGATGATAAAGATTTCGGCTCTTTTATTTCACAAAAGTAAACAGATGGAAGAGTTGAGGAAATGCGGATGTTTGAACATAGGCAGAAAGGTGAATGTTACACAGTGTGTAAAGTAGCCAAGACTTCCATATTAATTTCTTAAAATGTTTACCTTCTCTGTTGCAACAAATTTAGACAATTTGTTATGTTTAGATATTGTTCATCAATTAATTAAGTATACATGTTTTATTTTTTAATTATTTATGACATATTTTCTCATTTATATTTATGCTGCAATTTTTATTTTTTAGCGGTGTGTTTTCTAATTTATATGTATAAATTTTTTAATGTTATTATTATTATTTTAATTATTTGAGCATCATTTGATAAAAAAAAAAACACGTGTAAAAAAGGTCCTGCCGAAACACAGGAATTTCCTAGTCGGGATCTGAAATCATGAACCTATGTGCATTTTAAAAGTGTGAAATAAATATTTCTATCTTCTTCTTCTTGCGGTGCTTTATCAGGTCCCCCTGACGTTGGAGATCAGTACAGCGAAAGCATCTCGGTCCTACGCTCCTCCGAGGCCAAGACAACTGCTTGTTGGATGTACTCGCCACAGTGATTCCTGGGAAAAGATGACCAGAGTGGTTTCCCGTTGCCTTCTCTGGTGGATTTTTCTGTCGGGGTAACCTTCCCTTATCTGGTTGGTTCAGGTTTGGAGGTGCCAGAAACCCGCCTTTTATTCTCGTTATCTGCTAAAATATTTATATAATATAGTAAATTTATAAACATTTCTATAATAAATTAAAAGTAACTCCCACCGAGAATTTTCAATGCGAAACTTGATTTTTTTACTAATACAAACTATGGATGATCTGCTGAGGTTTTTATAGTGCGTCATTACAGTTTATATCATCGTTTTAGTAGTATCGTATCTGTAATGGTACGATATAGGGGTGATTGTGTATCGAGAACTCCCTTTCAGTAGTATTGATTAACAAACTGTCAAGGCCAGTGCACACTCAGTGACAGATCAGGTTCGGTTCCATTGATTGATTGGACTTCTTTCTACTTTGTCTGACTTGTTACACTAAACTCTAACTTCCCCGAAACTTTTTACTGCTAGAAAACAATTGACATTCTTAAGCTTCTAAACTTTAAACAGAAGTAATGATCTGTTCGCAATAACAAATTATTCAGCAACATTTTGACTGTGGGACAACTACTGGATTTACACCCAAAGAAATCGAAAACATTCTTGAGTTGAGAACATGAAAATCTTCTGTCAGGGCGGATGAAGAACTCAGTTCTTTATGTGAAATAGAACCAGAACCCTGAACGAGTTTTTTGGACTCAATGGCTGCTCTCGGGTAAAAATCCTGAAAAAAAAGTCAAGTGGAAATAAGTCCACCTCGTAATGCAGTAGTTGGCGCGTTCAGCTACCATGCTTGAGATCCAAGGTTCGATTTCTTGCAGGCTGGATGTAAAGTATTAATTTTAAAGGTAGACTAGAATCTAAAGCGTAAGACTGATCACTTTACCTAAAATGTAACAAAAATGATCAAGATACACTGTAATTGGAGAACCTATAAAATACAAGTTTTTGCATCTTTTAAAAGTTAAACTGTTTTGAAGTGGGCATATGACAAGTCATTTGCTTTGTAATTATTTTTATTTTTAGATTTTGCACCGACAAAATTGGCGGTTAATTTAATTCAATAAAGCTTTATTCTATCAATTAGGAAAAAAAATACTAAAGTTAAAAAGGTACACAATGTAAATTGTAAGTATGGTCGCTAACTATCTCACTAAGTATAACCTTTTCTTAGATAGCTAGCAATTATTTACCTGCTATTTCTTTTAAAACATTATTTTTATTATATTGTAGAATAAATTACACGGACACTTTATTTCTGTATAGTTATAGGATATATAGAAATATCTATAAAAAAAAATCAAAATTAATGCCAAAGAAAAGTACTACAGAGGCAAAATTACAAAGGTGGGCAGTGACGATAAAATTTTTGGATTATTATTGAAGAAATTTCTTACGCCAATAAAGGTTGTTCATTTACACAAAAAATGAAAATCTGTCGTAAAATGGTTGATACTGAAGAAAACCCAAGTGAAATTGCAAATCCCTTCAACAACTTTTTTTCCTCGGTCACGTGTCGGTTTGACACAAGTCAGTGATATTTTAAAAAAAACTCTAATAATACAGAATACAAACTTGCACTCAAAGGTTAAAACTCGCTATCTGTTACCGCCAAACGTCATAACAGAATTTAATCAACAACCACTAAGGAGGTCATTTATGAAGAATGTTGAAACCAGACGTCTGCTTTTTCTTGAGAATGAAGATCTTCCAATCTGCTTTTAAAGAGGGAAGAAGCACTGCGGATTTAAACTAACACATATAGGTGGTTAAAAAATTTCAGTGGATCTTGTAATGTTATCAATGCTTCCATATTCTTGCAATACCATATTTAATATGACTCTGACATAAAGCAAAGTACACATAACGTAAATGTTGTAAGTGAGATTTCTATATTACCTTTACAAAAATGTTATCTATCTGAATTTACGACTTTTTGAAATGTTTTTTTTGCTCTTATCAAAAAAGCTCAATGTCAAAACAATACATTGACAAATAATCGGTATTGAAATAAGCCAATAAAGATTAATTATTTACGCTTAAATACGTTGTGAATACGAATATAGTTTTAAGGCCCTTTTTCCAAAAAAAAAACCCGCTTGACTTGATCAAGGACGGTTAAGTTCTTTTCTATCATTGTTGGTTCAACCGTATGGCGTTTGAAGACTCGGTCATTTCCTCTAAAATGATCAGTAAAACTACAACATTATTGTAACATTTTCCATATTTCACGAAACATTTCCCTGAATTTCAACAATACCGAGTTTTTCTGTTTATCAAACGACGAACCCAACGTCATAACAGTCGTTTCTCATGCTATAAAGCTTGTATTTACTATGTGGGTGAGGGGGGGGTGATTTTTCCGGCGCATTTTGGGATTATTTGTGGCGCATAAGAGTACAGTTATCTCGCCAATGGACCGGACATACAAATGTGAGGTTTACGAGGATTTACAGTGTGGTAACACCGAAAGCTGCCGACGAACGACCGACGCCGCGCAAAAGATAGAGCTTTTAACGGAAAAGCTCATAAGTATGGGTACCACGGCTTGAATGCAAAACCTTGTAAGTGACATATTATTAAATAAATAATGCGATGTTTTTATTTATTGATTTGCATTAAGTTTTCTTCCCACTTATTATTCCACACAAATCCTAATAATTTCAAAAGAACTGATGAGGTTTTCGGCAGAAACGAAAAAACCAGGCAGCAGTCAAACACCATATCCAAAAAGTGTACAGAATGGATATTTTGTCCGATGTGACATAAAAATCTCCTGCATAGTTACATACAGGGAATGATTGAATAAGGAATCAATTGATAGAAGACGTCCTCATCTAAAATATCATGATAGGGACTATACTTTTTATACAAAGCTGAAGAAGACCAATTTCCAGGATTGGAACTGAAAAAGAAGAAGATAATATTGTGTAGTTCCTGGACTGGGACTTGAAGGTAATGCAGTTCAAATGGACACATCTCTCTGGCGGCCTCCGTGGTGTAGTGGTCAAGACGCTTGACTCACGCACGGAAGGTTCCGGGTTCGATTCCCGGTGAGAACACAAAAATTAAAAAATGTGATTTTTCTTAAGCCTGGTTGTTCTGTAATGTAATTCACCACTGTAATTGGGCCTCCTGGCCTGTTGTGGTGCAAAAAAAAATTAAATGAAAAAATTAAATTATTAGTTGTAGGTAAGGGTAAGATTATAACGTTGTGGTCTTAATTTTAATTGGTTAATAATTTACGTAATATAAAATTATTTAATTGAATCATGATTTAATATTCCAAAAAAATGTATTTATAAAATACACTCATGATATTCATGAGGGAATTAAAACATCTGATTTTAAAAAAAAGCATTGCATTGTACGGAATGCTTGCATCGGATTTCTTCGTGAGCGTGGTTTCTAGGTTCAATTCCCTGTAATAAGGAAATATCACTTTTTTTACATTTTTAAAGTAATAAAGGTCTATGAAATACTGTCCAGTAAAAGCAAAAAAAATGTTACTTATTAGTAACATAAAAAATATTTTTTAATTGGCAATTTTGAATTCTCTCAAAAACGGTCATTCTATTGGCCACGCCCCTTATACGTCACGATTAATGTTTATTTGTTCCTGACCACTCAAATTTGTTTAGAACATTGTCACAAATCTTGACGTCACAATTATCAAGGCCAAACATGTCGCGTTTTTTTCTAGTGACGTATTTAAAAAATAATATTTTTTAAATTTATCCATGAAAAACATTTCTCCTCAATATCCATATTTATTTTGAAAATACAATGAATTATTCTTAATCCATTTCATATATTTTTATCGGTATTCGTAGTGTGAGATATTTTCCTATTACTTCAGTGATTTTCCGCAAGCCTGATTAGGCTGTTTTGTAACATACATCTTGATCAGTGCGTAGAGAAACAAATAAAACATTTTACAGAACGTGTACTATTTACTGAACGAAATAATGAAATAAAAAACTGATTGGAATAAAAATCTGAAATGTCCTTCATCGTAATGCTCATGGAACGCCGATATTTTTATTTTATGATTTAACAGTTTTTTTTTGTCAAACTTATGAACATACGTGGTTTTAAGATATGACGCTATTTTTAAAAGATCGTAAGAGTTATAATGCTCATATTTGATTCATACAAATTTCCAAACAAATAAGTGTGAAATTTCATACCACAAAGTGAAAAATGATTTGATATTAGAAGTATAATCTTTTTATTACTGGTTTGTCTCTGATTTACTTTAAAATCTTGGATTTTTTATCAAAACTTGTGTGCAGTGCTCAATATGTCACTTGCAACAAACTATACTTGTTTGCCACGGCGGATTACGGTTTGTATTTTTCTAAATATGTTTCAAGATCTTTCTATCCTAGCAAACGTATTTTCTAACGAAAATCATTCACCTGATATTTTAGAACTTTATTCTCTTTTTCTTTCTCTATTTTTTTTGAAAACCCGTCACTGAACACATCTCTACTTTCATCAACAAATTGCCGTCATTACTAATATTGTGAACTACTACTAACAAGAAAACTGGAATCATCACCGCCTTTCCTTTGGAGAAATATTTTTAAAGTTTTAGATTTTAAGATCGTAATTTTTCTTCAGTATTTTATTGAAAAGCAAAACTTTTTAAGCTATTTATTTAATCGTTTTATAATTTTAAGATGAATCAGAATGATAGAATATTAAAATGATTTATTGGTAAATTGTCTGTAACTGCAAAAACGTCGTGAAATAGCTGATATAATTTGTACCTCAGAGGCAGACGGATGCAAATCGAGAATTTGATGAAATGACATTTCGATTTTCCTATCCAGTTTATGATCATGTCCATTGGTTTTGAACAAATGTAAGTCTTATAATGACTGAACCAATGTATTAAGATACTGAATATACAAATTAATGTAATAAATTATTATAAATCACTTAAGAGAAAGTTGTGGCTTTTGTTGAACATTTGACGTTTGGATTTGCATCCATTTGCCTCTGAGGTACAGAATTTATCTATTAAAAATTATATCTGGTTCAATTGACTGTCTAGAACTACTATGCAAACTCTCTATTAATGTTCTTCCAAAAGTTCTTAGAAATAACTTTATTTTTCATATTCCTCTTGTTTCATCTTATTATGGGCAGAATTCATATTTATGGTAAACTTTTAATAATTTTACTGTAATAACAAAATCATTAAATATAGATTTATTTGCGAATAATCATAATGACGTGCCGCGTTTGTTTTCGAAATAATTTGTAGTGTTTTTTCTTTTCTTTTCTTTTGGATTTACTTTCAACAATATTTTGAGTTTGTCCAAATTTTCGTAGACAAGGACTGGATTCAACTCCCTGGGAAGCAGTTTATATTAACATATTACAACAGAGATGAAGAACATTTAAGAGAAGGTAATATAGAAGTCTAGGCATCTACAGGGCTTATGACCTGTCAATGGCTGGTTTAAGTGGCCACTTTACACACTGTGTAACATTCACCATTCTGCCTATATTTGAACATCTATAGTCCTTCAAAATAAAAAAAATAGAAAATCGAGTATGATATATTAATATACTCGTACTATACACATTATAAATTACTTGAAATGTATACATATTTTAAAGAAAGTATACAATAACAAAACACATTAATCAATCAAATTATAACTATTCCAACCCAATTTCCTGAATTTGGTTTGCTCTTTTTGATAAAAATATGTTGGTCATTTTATTTTTTAGGTTAGGCAGAGATAAACTAAATTTACGAAATATAATGCATATTCATTCCCGATAGTCTGTAATCTTAAAATAGGTGAGTTATATTGGGCTACCGTTCGACAATTTTGACAATAAAATATTGTAGATGTTTTGCTTAACCTAGGTGGTACATAGAATGAAATCAACTTTAGTAGATCAGGGGTATCAAACATTGGTTTTATTATTTTTTATAAAGTCGTAAGATCGGTCAAAATTCTTCGTACTTGCAATTTAGTTAATTTAAGAGAGTTTATAATTCTGTTATAATATATTTTATGTAGAACTTCTTAAAAATCAAATCTGGGACCCAAAGTATGTTAAGAAAATGCCCCAACAACTACACAATACATAGGATGAACTTATCTTTACTCGATTTCCTTTTCCAGAAATTTTACCTGTAATTAGCCATCGGGTTCAAAAAGTAAAATCCAGGATTCTGGTTCTATTTCACACACATAACTGATTTCTTCATCCTTACGGACACAGAGATATACATGTATAGAGTATAAACACAGTAAAACAACATAATTAAAGTTTATTAGTTCTAGCTGAATGAATACTAAACATGGTATAAACTTCAAAAGAACGGAGAAATCTTTCGAGAAAGTTCATTATTGGGAATGGAAGTTTATCAATTTATCCAATTAAAGAATCTTAAGACGTTTGTTCACCAATCTATGTAAACAAATGCAACTTTAATTAGCAAGGAAAAAAACAGAAAACTTAACTGTGTTGAGCTTAAACGCGAGTTTATGCTACAACAAATCTAACATGAATTCATTTTAAATTATTATGAAAATAAAACTTTGTTATCAGTGTTACACAATTTTATTATTTTACAAGAACACAACTATAGTTTCGGGAGAGCACTCCTCCCATCGACGGGTGATATAAAACTAATATTTTTATTGAAAAATGTCATTTTGACGTTTATTTTCAATGGAAATTTAACAAAACTTGGTTTGCGGAAACTTTAAACTAAATGGATTGTAACAAATAGCATAACAATATAATTTATGTCCTTTTCACAAAATTGTGTACCAAAAAAAAACACTAATTTAAATTTAAATATAAAAGGGTGATGCGTTGGCTTGACAAGGCTGGATTTACTTTATATAGAGTTACCAAGATTCACATTCATTGCAAAAGAGAAGGAAAACATTTTTGAGAGGAAGTATTTTCATTTACAAGGCTTATAAACTGTCATTGAATGGTTTAAGTGGGCACTTCACAATTCTGCCTCGTTTAAACATCCACTTTCCTCCCCCAGATACAGATATAATCTTATATATCGAGCGAAGTATATATATATATAAATACATATGTAAATATCCAACGTTTTGAAAGGTAGTATGATTTTGATTTCATAAATGGCTTTCAGCCAGTACCTTCATCAGTCGCAAATTACATCCGAGTGACATTATCAATTTAAGACTATTAAAGATATTTACCAGTGATTCGATTTATACAGATGATTTTAATATCATTGCAAAATTATAGACATCAGTATTCGTATACTTTTCTTATCTTATTCAATAGGGAATCGTTTTCCTAGAAGCTCTATGCTAAGTGGTTGATTCGCTTAACCGGGTCGTATTTCTGTTCTCCTTAACTTAATATTCATGAGAACTTAGTAGTTTGCTATGCATTTTGCCAACTTGTTACAAACATTTTACTTATAAACATATCATCGAGTTGTGCATTAGTTAAATAATATTTGGAGTATTTTGATAAACCTAGATAAACTTACCGACTTCCATAAGTAATTGATAGACTTTACATTACAGAAGTTACTTGTCTTCTTTACAGAGATATCAAATGCATTGGTAATATTGCAATCTTATATATTACTATTCTAAAAATTATTGATTGTGTCTGTCATTTAAGGGCCCATTTAACAAGTATCGTGCCAATTCACTCGGTCTGGTAAAATTAAGGGGGTGGATACTTATTTATCATTTTCTTTTTTCTGCTTCTTCTTCTAGTGCCTTGCCGGGTCCTCCGACGTTAGCGATCACTACAGCGAAAGGATATGTATCTGTCCTGCGCTACTTTAACATTTTGCAGCCAGGACGACTGCTTATTGATGTACTCGCCGTAGTGATTCCTGGGAAAAGATGACCAGAGTGGTTTCATGATGCCTTCTCTGGTGGATTTTTCTGTCGGGGTTACCGTCCCTAGCTGGTTGGTTTTGGTTTTGAGGCGCCAAAAACTCGCCTTTCATCCTCTCGTTATTTGCTGTGATCACACCGCTATGAGTGTGATCCCATTGCCCGGGGTTCGCGACGTGGACGCTAACGAGTTGGACTAGTCAGTAGTGCTGCCGATGGAATGCATCTGGGTTTTCTCCAGCAAGATGTGACTCACTGCAACCCTACTGACAGTTCGAACCCCATTTTCTTTTTTGGTTTAATTAATTTCGTTTCTACTCGCGGGTGAAAATTTTGCTAAAAAATCGAGTGGAGATTGGTCAGCTTCATGGTGTACTGTTTTGTGTGTCAACCTAAATATTAATAAATGAAAAAAAAAAAAAAGTATAAAAATAAATCCATCCTATTGTCTTTCACGGTTTCGTGGTATGTTGAACGTTCAACTAAATTGATGGATATGAATCAGAGGAGAGAGGAGAGAGGAGAGAGAGAGAGGAGAGAGGAGAGAGGAGAGAGGAGAGAGAGGAGAGAGAGAGAGAGGAGAGAGGAGAGAGGAGAGAGGAGAGAGGAGAGAGGAGAGAGGGAGAGGAGAGAGGAGAGAGGAGAGAGGAGAGAGGAGAGAGGAGAGAGGAGAGAGGAGAGAGGAGAGAGGAGAGAGGAGAGAGGAGAGAGGAGAGAGAGAGAGGAGAGAGGAGAGAGGAGAGAGGAGAGAGGAGAGAGGAGAGAGGAGAGAGGAGAGAGGAGAGAGGAGAGAGGAGAGAGGAGAGAGGAGAGAGGAGAGAGAGAGGAGAGAGGAGAGAGAGAGGAGAGAGGAGAGAGGAGAGAGGAGAGAGGAGAGAGGAGAGAGGAGAGAGGAGAGAGGAGAGAGGAGAGAGGAGAGAGGAGAGAGGAGAGAGGAGAGAGGAGAGAGGAGAGAGGAGAGAGGAGAGAGGAGAGAGGAGAGAGGAGAGAGAGGAGAAGGTCAACCTCTATCCTTTAAGTAAATCAGACTCATTTTCATTTGATAAAATTTGTCGTTTAAAACTTATTCGGTATTACAAATTGTAAATGCTGTGTATGAGCGAGAAAGAAGTATAATTTTCTCCCTTATAACTCCAGTGAAATGTCAAAACATGTTCAACAAATCACAAACTTTTAGTAATATACATTATTTTGCTCTAACTTGTAACTATATAACCATTTAAATGTCACATTGTAAAATTTTAACATTTCAATTTAATAACATTAAATAATGTTTCTCTATTTAATGAATTACGCTACATACGAAAAGTAATGTTTTGTCATTTTTGAGGTTATAAACTATCCGGCTGTCAATTCTGCGCTCTCGAATGTTTAGCCATATAAATATTTTAAGAATTAAGAAATTCTATTTTTCAGTCTGTATATTTTTAATAATAAATTTTCTTGGATGCCTTGTGCATTTTCAATCTTATTAATTATTTATTTTTTATTAATTATTTATTTTAATTACTTGTTAATTATTTATTTTTTATTTACACAAATATTTCTGTTCTAGAGGGGACTCCTCGGACCTTTGATCGATTGAGTCCGCGACTCTAGCCGTGGGACCACAACCCGATCGAACGTTATGCATTTCGAAAAAAGAAATATCCTCAATGATGCAAACAATAATATGCTTTTTTACTATGTTTATTTTCATGGATAACTTGTATAGCGCCACTTTTGTAGTATGATTTACTATCTTCACTTTCAATTGGTTATTTATTCGTATACTAAGATTATTATTTGTTGTATTGCGAAGAGAAGGAAGTATCCTAAATAATTTTATGGGCCTTACTTATTAGATATCTTTATACCGAGCTTATACTAAAGAATAACTTTACAGGGTATATTTTTTTTACACCCTGCATAAAAAAAACGTTGCTTATAAAAACATGTACTACCTAAAATAACTTTACCTGCTAAGCTCATTCCATAATTTATTTTTAAACCATGCATCATTTTAGCGTACATTCATGAACATGCTGCGTGCGTATGTGCATATGTGCAGTTACAAATTCTAACACGTTATTCGTATTAGTAACAAAACAAAACAAACCATACAAATGTCAAGCGTCTAAAGATATCTTAGTCTATCGATAATTATATTTATTTATTGATGTATTAATTGATGACTGTAGTGAGGATTACTGAGTTTGTTGTAAAATAACATTCTAAAAAAAAATTATACATAAGGGCTTTATAAGACTTTTGAATAATAATATTTAATGTAAATGAAAAAAGTCAATTCTTAGATACTACACCACAAGTTATTGACATTAGCATCAACATTGGACATTAAAACAATAAATTACGTACCTAAATATGCCATTGCTAAAAATGTTTAGACGATTGTATGAATGTAAATTAAAATATGTTTTACAATAATTCTTTTCTGTATGTATAAATACGGCTAAACAAAAAAAAGGTCATTATATTGAGTTTTTCTACTGACATTTCTTGGTGGAACTGCATTTTAATTATAATAATAAAAATACTTTATAGTTTTATTCCACTTTTATTTATTATTATTTTATAATTTTTTTACCAGTAACCGGGCTTCGTCGTGACCGACCACCAGTCTGACGATGTCGGTCACGACGAAATCCGGTCACTGAAAAAAAATATATACACAAATAAAAGTGGAATAAACTATAAAGTATTTTTATTATTATAATAAGGACCATTGTAAAAATATTTGCTTAATAAAATTTATCCGACTGAAATAATAATTTGATGATCACTTTTACCCTCATGAAAGATATTTTACTTTAAAACCTCTAGAAAAATTGCCTGTTTTATAACTTTTTAAATCATCATCATCATCATTTCCTTTCCGCGCCTAGTGGTGGATAGGGTACTGCATTGGTACTCCAAAAGCAGCATATCTTGATCATTTTTGTAACATGAAGATGATTAGTCTTACGCTTCAGGAACCTGTCCAGGGACTAAGAAATATTCTAGTGATATGGAGTCCGCACGAAGCGAGATACTCCCTCGTGTTGGAGAGGGTTCAGAAAAAAATTCCGAGGTATCTCTACATGAGGGAGTATGGTAGTTATCCGTGACTTTATCCCACTGGGTTCCTCTTGGGTATGCTTGGGACCAATAGTTTACAACTTAGAAGGGATGGGTCTACACTGACCTATTTTTTCAGACTGTTAAAGGGTTTTATCGATAACTCGGCCATTTTAGAGAGTATCAATTTTTATGTTCCTGATGGCTATCTCCGACAGCGTCAGCATAGACTGTTTTACATCCTTGATTCCAGAACCAACCTGCCTCTGGTCATGCCGATTGGAAGAGCAGTCAAGCAGCTGAACGTTATCACTTTGGAGATCGACATCTTTCACATAAGTGAAACTATGTTTAAGAGGCAAATACTCTTGCTATTAGAGTGTATTATACCTTAATAATGTCTAACCATTGCTCAATGGTTCTTCGTTTGATATAAACTTCCAATTTAACGTCTTAAATCCTTTGTTATTTGTTATGTTACTTTGTGAATAAATAAATTTGAATTTGAAATTTAATTTGAATAGTGTAAAAACACCCTTTGAAAAAAATATTTTGTATCAACCATGTCGGGAATCGAACCCGAGACCTCTTGAATGATGGGCAAATTTGCTGACCACGAGGCTGGCTGTTTTTTTTTTGTTTTTGTAAATTGTTTGAATTTGAGATAAATACAATCCATTTTACACAAGAAAAATTTGACATATGACGGATCGCGGGTTTATTCCAGCGCTTTGCCACGATGGACCCCAGGTATAAAGCGTGGAATATGTAACTATGGTCGCTATTACAGCTTTATACCGAGTTTAACTTTATACTAGGTATAATATTTTTTACTATAACATCCTTATTCTCGGTCACTTTGTTTAATGGTCAGCGTGTTAGCCTGCCATGCAAGAGGTCTTGGGTTTAATTTCCGACATGGTTGATATGAAATATTTATTTAAAAGGGTGTTTTTACACTAGAATATTTCATATTCTCTGGACTGGTACCTGAAACGTAGGACTGATCATCTTACCTTCATGTAACAAAAATGATCAAGATACGTGTACCAATGCAGTGCCCTATGCACCATTAGGTATGTATAGGGAATGTTGATGATAATCAGTATTTTATGTCTAACTTAAACCAGCCAATGACAGGTCATAAGCCATGTAAGTGCCTAGACTTCCATGTTTTCTTTTCAAAATGTTATTCCTCTCGGTCGCAATAAATTCAGTTGTGATGATAACTTCCTAGGGAAGAAAACCAGCCTGTCTGCAAATATCTGGACATACTCAAAACATTATTGAAATGAAATTTAGTTGGACAATGGAGTCTTTTGATGCGGTGTCCAACCAGAATGAGATGAAGACCGTAACTTGGAGGTTTGAGTGGCTGTGAGCTATGAGGTTTACAGTTCTGAACTAGTTCCGGATAATGCAGTCGAACCCACCTAAAGTACAACTTCAGGGCTGCTTAAACTTTCTGATATTGTCATCTCTCTTATGTATACGTTTATTCTTATGCATAAAGGGTAGTCAGGAAGGGCGAATGATCCAAGTACTTATTTAATATTCTTAGATTTTCACGGCCGTTCAGATGCACAATAAGTATGCTTACTACAACCCTATGCGATCTGAAATGTCCGTAAATAGTACGAACGACAAACGGCATAATAACCCAGAATAACTGATTGTGAGTAATGAAATAGATTAGCGTTGTAAATAAGTTATTACAACTAATGCTTTTTGTTTGTTTTTTTATGCTTAACTAAATTAGTTCATCACATCACAACATTACAATTTATGCCAAAATTTATCGAGAACATATTTCTTCAAATTGTTTTGAAATATTTTATATCTTTTATTTATTCTGGTACCTCATTGTACAGTTTTAATCCCCTGTACAATGAGTTTTGAGACTCGTTTGTAATGTCTTTATTTATCTCTAGTTTCGTACATATTTGTTTATTTATGCTTTATTAAATTAGTTCATCACGTCTTAAGAACTAATATAAACTTTTAATAAAATTAAAAATTTTATATCAAAATTTCTCAATTACATATTTTTCTAATTAATTGTAAATATTTCGATATTTTCGATCTCCTTTATTCCTTCAGGTAACTCATTGTACAGCTTTAATCCCTTGTACAATGAGTTTTGAAATTCTGTTTTTCTCCTCTTTGGTAATCTTATCTTTTTTTTATTCCTTGTTTCATATGTATGATATTGTCGGTTAAATTTTATTATTGTTTTTATTTTTTTCATCCCCTTAATTATTTTATGTATAAAAAATGCTACATTATATTTAATTTGTTGCTTTACCATGAGAAAGCCAATTTCATGATTCTACATTTGAACCTGGGGAACAATTACAAACGCTATTTTAATCGGTGCATACCGAGACGATACACTTAACTTCTATACTATTTGTATCTACCTCGGTATGCTCTACCAACTTGTCATCTCTGACGTCATAAAACTGAGTTTAACCAATTAGTGACGCAAAAACTTTACTCCGCGTTCCTTACATATTTGAATAGGCTTTTGTGATAAAAAGCAGCCACTTTAAAACAATTCAAATTCAAATAAATCTCAAATATAATAAAAAGTGTTAGCTTGAACATGATTTTTATACAAAATTTGACAGTTCCCAAGACGGTATAGGACATTGGTATAATCTAAATTATGGTATTAGGATTACTACATTGGCTATATGGCTATATTTGGAAGGCATAAAAAAGACAGTTATGAATTTCTGACCAAATTGAACGATACAGCATTTTTTATTAATTAAATTTGACGCTACAGAAGCCGAATTTTTGGATTCTATACATGGCGATTTTTTTAATAGGGGAAATATTTGCGCTTTTATGATCTATCCAAGTATTTAAATTTTCTTGTAGTCATAAATAGCCGTGTTACATTGTGGTAGACCTGTTGATCCTTCGTGGTACTCCCACGGTACTACAAGATGAATTTTAAAAAATGTTGATTTGATTGAAATTTTGCAATTTTGTGCTGTAATTCACCATTGTAAAAAAGATTTTATTGTTAAATTACAAAAATTTGCCTATTCATATTTCAAACTAATTTCCCAACTTTTTTGGTGGAGTAGTATGGGGACCTGAAGAAGCCACTTACTCATGGTGGAAAGAATATGGAAGATGTTTCTTCATTACTTGTACACGAAGGAGTATGGATACTACCCATTGCAATACCCAGTATTGTCCTTTTTAGGTAGGCTTGGTAATGAGAAGTTTGCGGCCCAGAAGAAAGATTGCTTATGATGGCCTTTAAATTTCTGAACGGGTTAATTTATAGTTCCAACGTTTTGGAGCGCATAAAATTATACGCACCGAGCAACTGCTTGAGAGCAAGGCAACACCGATCATTTGATCTTCCTGAATTCAGAACTGAAAAACCGTTGATGATGCCTGTGGGGAGAATGATTGGTCTGTTGAACATTCTAGAAGGGTTGATCTTTTTCATGCTAGGATGATTAGTTTTATATTCTTCCTCTCTGTGTATCGTAATGTGGATTTTGTTAAGTTGTCTTTGTTTTTTACAGTTATGGACTTCGTGTTTATACGTCTGTACTTTTACTTATTTTATTTATAAGATACTTTATATACATATACATATAAGGGCGGGCAATAGGTTATTTCTTCCTACCTACCTAAACTGTTTAGTTTGAAAAAATAAAAAGTAGATATATGGATATATTCTAGGTATATAATATAAAAATAAACAATTTTATATAGAAACAAAAATATAATCAAAACTTTCACTTTACTATGAAGAGAAGAGGGAAAATGAAAAAGAGAGAGAAAATCAACTCAAATATTCCGGTTGCAACATTTCAATCTACGGAGTACCTCAAGGTAGTATTTTAGGACCAATCTTATTCTTAATCTACATAAATTATCTATGCCATTTAAACATCGATGGTTCTGTTAAAAGTTTTGCTGATGATACCATTTTATTATTTAAAGATAAGTCATGGAAAGCAACATATGAGAAAGCTGAAAAATATCTGAATGTAGTAAAGGCATGGCTAAATACTAATTACTTAACTCTTAATAAATCTAAAACTAACTTCATTCCATTCCAAATCAGTTCTTGAAAATATTTACAAAATGCTTTTTTAAACATCAAACTACATAATAATAATTATCTTTAGAGTGCTCATTGTAATTGCCCAATATTAGATAGGGCACATAATGTCAAATACTTAGAAGATATAAATTTAAAGTGGAAACAGCAGATTAAAAATATTACAAATAAACTAAAAAGACTAATGTTTATATTCAAAACAATTCGTAATATAATTCATGTAAAAGAACTTTTAGAGATTTATTTTGCATTTTGCCAATCAATTTTGCTGTGCGGTATAATCGAATGGGGTGGTGCGAGTGACACAGTTTTAAATAGTGTATTTGTAGCACAAAAATCCATAGTTAAAATAATACCCAGAGTCGCGATACAAACATCTACTGAAGAAATATTCCACAAATCAGAATTTATGACACCAAAGCAATTATACGCTAAAAAAATACTCACAGATTCAAAATCTACTCTTACTCAAATGAAAGACATAATCCCTACAATTCATCACATACAAATAATATAATCCCTAGATCCTCAACACAAAGACAACTTAAACAAATACAAATTAATACCACTTTCGGACATAAAGGTTTTGAGTATTATTCAATTAAACTCTATAACATACAGAAAATGTTCAAAAAGGCTATAAAAAAATGAATAGTGGAGCTAGGTAGAAGTAAAATGAATTGTCTCATTCGTCCTAACCAATATTGAATCAACTGCTCCGCAAGTGTATAGCTTATGTTATATTTTTGTTCTTTCATTGTGCATTTCGAAATATAAATAATATAGAAGTACATAAATTAATTTTTATGAGAAATTCAAAAGTTTTACAAAGCATTTTTTTTCGTATATGAAAAAAAATACCATATATACATTGTAATTGGTAGATTTGCGGTAAAGTAAATGTAAATTTTACATGAATAAGTGTATCTGAATTTCTTAAGAACGAGCTACGGTACTGAAATTAAATTATCTACTCTTAATATTAGTAAATTACAAAATCTCCTTACTTTAAGATAAAGCATTGTTATTTTTACTATAAAATCTGTGCATAAGAATAATTGCCCTTATGTCTGTTTTTAAACACCCCATAGCTAAAGCAGATGTTTGGATATAAAACGTTTTATGAATACTGAACCTTTTATGGTCGGATTCGAGCGTTTTTAAAACATTTGACTTCGTCAAAACTGTAAATTTAACAAAACTCTTTTTATCTAACGCATAAACCGCTTTATAACATTGTTTATTACAATCATCCAAGGTTTTTATCCAAGATTTATTACATCCCAAGGATTATGCATATTTGAGTGCTTGGATAAAATAAATGATAATATGAAACTTCACGCCCTACTAAATGAAAACAGTATTTCCTACTTGTGTATAACTCAATTCATATGAAAAATATATACGATATGTCTGCCTTCACCAGTCTGACGATGTCGGTCACGACGAAACCCTATCACTGGTAAAAAATTATAAATAAAAGTGGAATAAAACTACATACGTATTTTTATTATTATAATTTACGATATGATTTTTAAAATAAATATTGCAATCAGTGCACCTGGTGTTAGCTTCAAAAAGCATGTGTCCCATCAGCACTTCGGTTTGATATTTTTATGTAACTAATGTGGTAACTGTCAGACTCGTGGAGTAGTGGTCAGAGCGTTAGCCTACCGTGCAAGAGGTCTAGGGTTCGATTCCCGATATGCTTGACATGAAAATATTTATTTAAAAAATAGGGTGTTTTCTCGCTAATCGGGTTGTGGTCCTGTGGCTAGTGTCTCGGACTCACGGACCAAAAGTCTGTGATTCGAATCCCACTCTATCCCAACTTGATTCCATTTTCTAATAGTGAGTTATTTACAACTCGTTGAAAATTGCCCTCAAAATTAAATATTTGGGTAAATCATAAGAACGCAAATATTTATTTAAAAAAAAAAAAAAAAGACTGACCATCTTACCTTTTATGTAACAAAAATGATCAAGATACGCTGCGATTGGTGTACCAATGCAGTGCCTTATGCGCCATTAGGTGTGGAAAGGAAATGATGATGATTGATGTGGTGAAGTTTATGCGGGTGAGATTCATCACTCTTTAACTTCACAAACATCAACAGATGAAAGAATCGAAGGAATAAAGATGTTTAAATATGGGCAGAATGGTGAATATTACACTGTGTGTGTAAAGTGGCATTTTAAACCAGCCAATGACAGGTCATAAGTCCTGTAGATGCCTCGACTTCTATATTACCTTCTCTTAAATGTTCTTTATCTCTGTTGTAATATGTTAATATAAACAGCTCCCCAAGGAATTGTCTACAAAAATTTAGACTAACTCAAAATATTGAACATAAATATTTACTATTATTTGTGATTTATTATTGTATTCAGAATGAATTGGGTGTTCTTTCCGTATTGTTCTAAATATCTGAATAAATGAAGGTGTATTGTGGGATTTGCTCGTTATTGTAATTGCTGACCTGACGAAGAGACGGGTACGTCTCGAAACCAATATACATATAAAAGTCGGTAAGTTAGATACAAATATTTACACAAATAATGATTTCAATACTAACCGTATATTAAACATATGACATTTGAAAGTTCGCATATTTTTTTTTTTTTTTACATTTTCTTTTTGCACCACAACAGGCCTGGAGGCCTAATTACAGTGGTGAATTACATCACAGAGCACCCAGGCTTGAGAAAAATCACATTTTTTATTTTTGTGTTCTCACCGGGAATCGAACCCGGAACCTTCCGTGCGTGAGTCAAGCGTCTTGACCACTACACCACGGAGGCCGCCGATTCTCGATACTATGCATATTCCTTTTTATTAACAAGCATTAGAATTAAAATAATTCTCACATTCTTTCTGAAGCCCGTTTCGATAAATCTATTTAAAGTGGTTGTTTTATTTATGCACCATTATTTGTCTGTAGTGTGCCAAAAGAAACAATTAATTACGCTTACTTTTTAGTTAGAATCAGGGGATTTGAAGTGGCTACTTCGCGTGACGAACGAAGATTTATGTATCTTTGTTTAGAATTTAAAACAAATTTACATTACATCAGTAATTTGTGTATCTCAGGAGACAAGGAGAACATGGGTGATAAAAGCGGGTGATAGGAAGGAGTAAAAACGTTTGGAAGAAGCCCTTATTGTAACGAGTAACATTCGTTAAATCGGTAACTGCTCGTTACCATTAAAATTATGCTACCCATCTTTTGATATTATTCTATAGCGAACGCATCTAGCGAATGTCGTTTCTCTAAGCTTTTTCTGTACTAAAAACCAGCAAAAACCATTGACCACGAGTGATGCTTGTTAAAAAGGGGCTGCAGTACTTGTATATTTTTTCATAATTAATTTAAATCATACCGATTCACTTTAACTTACGATTTTATAGAGTATATTTGTTTTTATTTATTCACGATAGTTCTGGTATCAAGTTTCACTATCAGCCATTTTAAAGATGATTTTACCAAAATGATTTCACATTGAGATGTGAACCGGACGTTGAAATTCAATATTCAAGATTACCAGGCAGTGTTTGGTTACCAGACAGACCCCTGGGACATCGGTAGTCAATTTCATATTGTGAAAAATAATATAAAATTAGAAAATTACAACAAAGATGGAGAACATTTTAGAGAAGGAAACATGAAACTCTAGGCAATTAGCAAAATAGGCCAGCAAAATACTAGGCAAAATGTGGTATGGATATTGTGGAGAAATGTTTTCATACGTAGAAAAATGCAAAATGTTTGGCATTGGTATTCGTGACGATGTTCTATAAAAATTTGAATGGTTAAAACAAAGTTCAAAATTAACATGAATCGTGGCGTATTAGGGGCGTGGCCAATGCAATGACCGTTTTTGCGGGAATTCAAAATTACATTTTTTTTTTCAATTCCACTAATAAGATGGAATATTTTTTTTACTCGATAAAATTTCATGGACCCTTATTACTTTAAAAATGTTTAAAAAAGTGAAATTTCCCTATTACCTTAGGATTTCATTTAGGATTAGATATTATTTGTATACTGATGTGGTTCTGGAATCAATTAGTCCTTGTCACTTTAAAATTATTTGTCGATTTGCTATAAAATTAAATTCGTCTACTGAAATTAATGCGTTTTATTTCAGGTATTGTATTTCTTTGCATTGTTTTGCAACAGCTAAATTTCAATTTCACATTAAAGCCTTTTCTATATCTCTACCGCCGTGATTAGTTAGTGGCAATTGAAAGATTCAGGGAACAAACTTTTTAAAGCTAACATTGCATTTTTCTCCCGCAGTGTTCCGTTGCATTATCATTTATTAAATTTAATTATTAAAATGGCAAAGTTTTCGATAAAACCTCTTATCGGCCTAAAAATAAGGGTCAGCAGCTTGCCCACTACATACCGCATCTGAGAACATAAGCCTCCTTGGCGGTGCCCACATACACGGAAAAGTTACCCGTTGCCGAACGAGAAAAGCTGCTCGAAGGAGCTCTCGGACATACATAATATGCACTTGATTGGATTGAGAAAAGAAGGAGGTGAATTTTTCACTGACTGGGATTAAATTGATTGGACATGATTGATTCGCCGAAACGATAAGGGTCAGTGTAAACCCACGCCTTCTAAGTTGCGAATTGTTGGTCCCGAGCATGCTCAACGGGAATGCAAAGAAATAAAACACAGATAACTAACATACTCTCATTTAGAGATACTTCAGATTTTCTTTAACTCTCTCCAACATGGGGGATAGGAAATGCAGTGCCCTACGCACCATGTAGTTTGGGTAATGAGTTAATTATTTTATTTTTCCTGCCCTCCAGAAGAAATACACATATAAACAGATAAATAACCACCTCACGAAACACATGAAATATTATAGCCTTTAAATCTCCCATATGTATGTGCAAAAAATATATCTACATTTTGAGCAGAAATTGTATACTGCAAGCAAATTGCCACATTAATGTGTGAATTCTGACTTACGACCTCTAGGCGCATAAAATTGTGCGTGAGGTAATTATCTGATATATGTATGAATCTATTTCAGAAAGTTTAGAATTTACATTTACTTTTAGAGATCAAGTCATTCAAATGTTGCCTTTTATTAAATGTCAGCGCGTTTAACTACTATGCAATATTTTTTAACAAAAAGGATAGTGTATCAAGTAAAAATAATAATAAAATGGAAATATACTCTCAATTTTTTTTTTCTAAAGAAATAAATTTAATAAAAAAATACACGTAGTCGAGTGATTATATAAAATGTACCTAGGTGCGTAAAACTATACTACAAAATATACTTACATATACTGTTATTTTTAAAAGTTCAGGAAGGTACACGTCTCTATGTTTAATTATTAATTTTATTTGTATGTTCATTATGGAAATCATAGTCCTTTTTATAAATACAAGGTACAAGAGAACAGTTTAAAAAAGTAAGCCCAATTACAGATTTCACATTAATTTACTATGAATACAGAAAGAGAGGAAGAAACAATTTAAATATTTAATAAAAAAAGTATATAAATTGAATTAAAAAGTAAATAAAATGGAGAAGACATTGTATAGTTCCAACTCTTATTTCCTCCCCTCCTTCTCTGCTTCCATGAATATTTATATTTCTTAGTAAAAATTCACAACCAACAATAAATAGTTATTAGCAGGGAGTAGATGAACGTATCTATAAGTAAAAATTAAAAATTAGGCAGGAGATAAATTAAAAATTTATTTTATACCCTTATTCAAACCAGGTGGAGCATAGGGCACTGCATAAGTATGCCAGATGCAGCATTTCTTGGTGTCTTAGGCCTTATGTGTCTAGAGTCGTATTATCGTAGAATAATCTACCCACTAATGTTAGAGACGCCGCCCCGCCCCTTCTTTATTAGTATTTAAGTCAAGATTGAAATGTCACTATCTTAATATTTAAATTTTTTCTTTATCCTTCTTCTTTCTTTCCCATCTCCTCTCCTCTCTTCATAGTATAGCGTTAATTTTTTTTAATATATATTTTTTTTATTCTGTTAATCTTTGTTTTGAATTTTTGTATGAAATTGTAAGATTCAATTTGTCCATGTATTTATAATTTTCTCAAACTGAACGGTTTGGGTAGGTAGAAAAAAATTGGCTTAAGGCAATATGCCTGCCCTTTTATGTATATATATTGTATATGTATATAAAGAGTCAAATAAAATAAATATTACTGCATACAAGGTTTGAAAAAATATTTTAACTTGACTTAGCAACTAATTTAACCCGGGATCTGAAGTGAACGCGGCAATCAGTACACTACTAGGTGATTTTTTTATACTTTAAAACGTGTGCTAGATAATTTTGTAAAATTGGTTAAAATTTGAGCAAAGTCCTTCAATTACGAAATTGATTTATGAAACATCCATTAACTTGACGTATTCTATCGTTTTATACGAAAAATATTAGTAAATATTATGTAAGGTGTTCAGTTAAGTCTTGGGGATTTTTAAATTCCTAAGCCGTGTAAGTTTGGAGTTTAGTTCACTCTAGAATTAATACTGATGAGTTAATCCATATACTACACGACAAGGTGTCCCAAATGACTTGTATGTCAAGGAAACATTAATTGAGCTTGTCACAAAAGCGCTCTCTCTCTTAACTAAATAGGCATAAATACCCATGGGATTCTGAAGAAAACGACACATAATCTTCAAAACATTTAGCATAACCTTAAATGAAAAAGCTCATTGTATCCCATTTGCCTAGAAGTTTACACAGTTTGAGGGTAAACGCTTTTCAGAAAATGATAGAATTGTGTTTCACAATGTCAACTTTTTCAGACGTTGAGTATTTAATTCAACACAAATACCGTTATGGTGAAATCACACTATTGTGTGACAATCAATTATTATTGACATAATTTTTAACAGATTTTTGATCTGAATGAAATTGTGTTTTTTTATACATCATTTGAATCGAAACCAAATACTGTTAAAAAAAAAAATATATTTATTTAATAATATCACCTGAATAAGTAGGTACGCATTCAAAGTAAAAAAAATAATATTTAGTATTAAATCACTGAAAATATTAAATTTGAAGCACTTAGAGGAAAATATCATTAAGATTTATCTTAGTATATTGTTAGTGAAAACAACAGTCTAGAAAGAAGTATTAAAATTTAAAATATATTCTGGCGTTTCCTAGTAGGTGAAATAATTCGGAAGAATTTCACAATCACGGGAATTAAAAATGTAGGAATATAGGCAGAATGGTAAACTAGGGATATATACAAAATAGTACATACAAATGTACCACTCGGCATGTTTGTAAACGTTATTTCTTTAATCTTCACAAATTCGACCACACAACCATATATCGCACGCAACTACACTGCCTCGGTATCAGGCATAGAAGAAACATTCACATTCTATCACTTCTTCATAATATTTAACTAATCCAACTTCATCTGTTTATTTGAGAGAGCTCTCCCAACCTATATCACAACATGGACTATCTTTTCCTTCTAGTAACGAGAGACATCTTTTAATACCCATCCTCCGCTCTAATTTTCTTGCCTCCTCTTTCACAGTTGTAGCTGCTCTATTGTGGAATCATCTACCCACTAATGTTAGAGACGCCTTTCTTTATTTAAATCAAGATTAATATATCAGTATCAAAATATTTTAGTTGTTCCTTTCTCCGTCTTTCCTTCCCACCTCCTCCCCTCTCTTCATATTAAAGTGTTCATTATTATTTTTTAGTTCGTTTTTAATTTTGTATAAAATTTTAAGATATAACAATTAGTATGATTCCTTAGAATATGTCCATTCTCATTTTCTCAAACTGATCGGTTTGGGGAGGTAGGAAAAAATTTCCTTAAGCCAATATGCCCGCCCTTATGTGTATATATATTGTATTTGTTAATAAGGTAAAGAGCAATGTAACTAAATACTTGAGACTATTTATTGACTCCAAACTTTCATGGAGCTACCAATTTGAGTATGTAAAATCAAAAATAGCACCCGTAACTGGCGTATTGTATAGACTTCGAGGCTTGCTTCCTCATTCCGTTTTGTTTGCCATCTACTACACTTTAATTCATTTCCACCTATCTTAAATATCATGCATATGGGGTTTTGCCAGCAAAAATCAGATCTCGGAAATACAAGTTCTTCAGAACAGAGCTCTAAGAAACATTATTGGACTTAAACGGGATTCCCATATCAAGGATATCTACCGACAAACAAAGATACTTCCTTTCAAGGTAATGCCACTGCATGACATAACCAATACTATTTTAAATATAATCAACTTTTCTGCTCACTCAAATTTAAAATACACATTTGGTCATAATATTCATAATTACAATACGCGTTATTCAAGGAATCTTCATGTGTCTAAGTTTCGCTCAACAAAGTTTGGCAGTAGGTCCTTGAAAAATATTGGCCATTCCGAATATAACAAACTGCGCGATGAGCTAAATCACGAAAAATTGAATAAAAAATCCAGAAGTGTCGCAATTTAAAAATATTATTTAAATCTTTTTGATAGTGATAATTATTAATGTAATTTATGTAGATGGTGTTTAGTATTGTGTTTTATGTTTTTTATGCAATAATGTTTTCTTTTTATTTCGGATGCATTAATTTGTATAATATTATGTATTGTCAAAAAAAAATTATTTTTTTATGTACGGTCCCAAATGAGTTTCTAATAACTTCTGGGAGTATAATATGTAATTTTTGTATTATTTGTTTTATTAATAATAAAAATTTAAAAAAAGGTGTTGAATAAATAAATAAATTCAAATTAGGGATGTTGGCATAATTGTCAATATTGGTTCTAAAATGATCACATAAATCAACCAATGACATGTCATAATCCCTGTAATTCTCTACGTATACTTTTTACATACAATAAATAGACTAGTTATATCCTTACTGGCTGCATCTCACATTGAACCATTGATATGTTGCCAAAAAAGGGAAACATCAAATCGAGAAGAAAGAGATATACCTAATTTCTCAGTTCAAATGCATGAGTCAACGTTATTATTTATTTCTTTCTTTTCTACATACACCCCTAAGTGAAGCTTGTGGACATCTCCAGTTGCCTCCAGGAGACCCTATTGCCAGCCAGCACTTTCGCCTCCTCCCACGCCAATCCAGCGCCCCTTAGTTCCGCCGAATAAAATCAAAAGATCGTCATCGACGGCCTCCCAGGACGACGTGAGCCCGCAGGTTTAAAGAACAGGCAACTTGAGTTTCAGTTCTCCTGAGTCATGCGTAGCACGTGTCCGAACCAGGTCCACCGCCGCAACCTCAGGACGCTTGTTGAAGGAGGCTGCTGCGTCCGTTCTCGGACTTCAATGTTAGTTATAAAATCAAACCACCTTATGCCTAATATTCTCTGCAAGTATTTTCTCTCAAAACTCAGAAGCTTGGTGTTCTGAGCTTTGGTAAGGTGCCAACATTTGCAATTATATAGGAGTAGAGTCATTATACAAAAATTAAATTGTTGGCGTTTTATTTTTAATGAGTATAGACTTTCTAGAACTTTCCAGACTTTTTATAGAAGTTCCAGACAACACGCGTCATGTCAAAAGTTGCTCCAGCAATTCCTGGGCGGGTTGCGAGCTCTTTGTGCATGCTTTCATCCTCAGTTTTGTGAACTCCCAAGTATTTCAAACGGTTAACTTTTTCGATTCTCTGTCCGTTGTGTTAATATTAACGTACTTTTTAATTGTGAAATGGTACATGGAAAGTACAAAAAAAAAAAAAAGTAAAAAAAAAAGTACATGAAATGGTGAATGGTTTAAATGTGAAGATAGAAAAGTCTTCATAAACAAATTACAAGAATTTATATGAGATACTGTTTTTTGTGAAACGTTGATTTTTCTTTTTTTCTTTCGGGTTTATTTGTTGTTTCTCTTATTAAAATTTTTATACTTTGTATTTTTGTGTACGTGCTGTAACGTAAAACTGATACCCCCCGCACAGGCTACGCCTATGTGGGATTGTTTTCTTATTATTATTTTACTATGTTTTATATTTGTTTGCTGATGATGCCGTGCTTCTTGCTAACAACAAAGAAGAACTGCAATTCTTGGTAACAAAGATCTACGATGTATGCGAGGGAAGCGATTTGCTGATGAAAGGTTTTTGAAAGAAATGAAAGTATGACTTTATGTGAAATCACTGTGAATGGAGTTATACTAAAACAAGAAGAGGAATTTGTGTATCTGGGAAGTATGTTTACTAGGGATGGAATGACTGAGAAAGATATTGAAAGGAGGGTGAGTGCCGGAAACAGAGTAAACGGTGCTCTTAAATCAACCATGGTAAATAAATGTTTGTCGCAAGAGGCAAAATAAGAGTCCTGGTCCCGACCCTGATGTATGGAAGCGAATTATCGACTTGGAAAAACAGGGATGAAAGTACGCTGAATGCTGTCGAAATGCGATCTTTCAGGCAAATGTGTCGTAAAAGTATGTACGATATTTGCACAACTGTTGAGATCCGTACGGTAAGGTTGAGATAAGCATTATCGCCAAAATCAAGAAAAGAGCTCTGCGCTGGTTTGGACATGTAAAGCGAATGGACAGCAAAAGAACGGATAAGAATATTTACGATGCGAATAATAATGGACGCAGAAATATAATAAGATCGAGAAAGACATGGCATGACTAAATCCAACAAATACTTGAAGATGAACATGTTAAAAGGCGAAACAATCGGCGCGCGTGCATGATAAGATGTATGCATGTAGAGAAAGCGAGATCTGTATGCAAAGATAGAGGGATGTGGCGTTTTATCCTTTCTGCCTACCCTTACGAGAAAAAGGCGCGATGTTTTTTTGTTATTGTTGTATGCTATGTAATGTAAGAAAAAAATTATAACTTTCTTTTTTAATAAAGGCAAATAGCAGTTTAAGTATTTGCGTTTTTGTTTTTTTTTCGCTAATATTTTAACATAATAACGCAATGCTAGAAAATGGTGAAAAAGTTGTGGTAGAAAACGATTTAAATAACGGACAACGCGTCAGACCGTGACAAATATTTTTACACTGAACACAGTTTAAACCGGCTCTCTTTTGAAATAATTGTTTACAGTTCATTTCGTGTAACGAGTATTTACTCAAAGAAGAAGAAAATTTTATTCGTTATGTAGAAACGACGCTGTGATGTTTACTCACCCAATTTGCGTAATATATTTTCAAAAGGTATATTATTGTAAGTTGGTACCCATAGAATCATTCCTTCACCGCGAGTGACGCGAAACTCGATCAATCAATCACAAATTCCCTTTTTCATTGTGCAGAAAAAATATCCCTCTCATGGTCCAAATAACTTTCCATTGTTAGAATTTTCTTAGCCATGTTGCACAGTGTTTCGTTTCATACTGGTTAGATTCTAGAAATTCAGTTTTGAATCCTTAAACGATGACGTAATGGAAGTATTTCCCGATAATCAGTGTGACAAACTCATGCTTTATTTGGATGACTAATTCAAGCATTCAATGATGGGTGGATCTCAAAATATACATAATTGTAATAAAAAAAATAGTTACGGAAACCTTGACAAAGAAGCTTATTTGCTTTGGAACCGGCCGGTGAAAAAAATATAAAAAAATAGTGGTTGAAATCAAAATTGTTGTATTTATTTTACAATAATGAATAATCACAAAGTAAGTGCTTTAAATATAAAATTTATAAATATTTGTTATTACAATTTGCTTTTACTACCTTATTTTTCCTTAAAAGTGTTTTTGGTTCCTGAAAAATGGTTAGTCGGCCTCGTGGAGTAGTAATCAGCGAATTACCTACCTACTATACAAACGGTTTTGATTCCCAACATGTTCGACATAAAATATTTATTTAAAAATGTGTTTTTCTTCTTCTTCTTCTTCTTCTTTTCCACATACGCTTCTAAGTGGAGCATGTGGACATCATCAGTTGCCTACAGGAGACCCTATCGCCTGCCAGCATTTTCGCCTCTTTCCACGTCAATCCAGCGCCCCTTAATTCTGTCGAATAAAGCCGAAAGATCATCATCGACGGCCCTCCAGGACGGCGTGAGCCCGCAGGTTTAAAGAAGAGGCAACTTGGGTTTAGGTTTTTTTGAGGCATGCGCAGCACATGAAAGAAAAAAAAAATTTTAAGCCAGAATATTTTACAGTCCCTGGACTGGCACTTGAAGAGTGAGACTGATCAAGATCAACAAAAATAATCAAGATACGCTGTGAATGGTATACCAATGCAGTATCCTATGCACCTATGATGTGGAAAGGGAATGATGATTTTGAAAAAAATTAGTTTTTTATAGGTGTAAACTATGTTGTATTCTTACAATTAAAATAAATTACGCTACGCACTGCTATACAAAATATAAATTTTGTCATTTTCTGGTCAATACATATTTTTTTTAATTTCTGGAGATTTTTTTTCAAAAACGTTTTTGAGCATGTAAAAAACTAATGCTCAACTAACTTAATTTATTTAAGAATTTTTGTCGCAACTCATTGCGTAATATTTTTATTTGTGGTTTTTAGACACTAGGTACCTCACAATTTCCAAACAGGATTTTTTTTACTTGGATAAGTTTACTGAAGCAAGAAAAATTTATGGAAGTGTATAATTTTGTTATGAATTTTAAACTTAAAAACTGTTTGAATGCGTACTTTTGCGTAGATTTCAATTTCTTGAGAATATAATTTATTTATATCAGTGAACTATTATTTAAAAAAAAAAACAAAATATTTTCACCCAATTTTTCATTATAGCTGTATGAAATACACAGCACGAGTGGGTTTCGAGGCCTTTTAAAATTCTTAGCGTCTAGCTTGTATGAAACGAAACACAGTGCAATGTAACTACAAGGAGCTCGCGTAAAGTGCTGTTTGTGTGAATATCGTTACAAAAACCGACGTGAAACAGCCCGGAATAAAAAAAGCTTTGTGCATTTAAAAACGTTGCAAATTGTTCAAACGCGCCGCGGTACTCAGGACTTGCATCCCCGTGCTTGGTATTTTAAATTAAATGAAGTGTCCTTCGTAAACCATTATTCTCCTTTTATAAAGGTGTTCGGGCTAGCAGCAAATTAAATCAACAGTCGTTGAAATTCTGCAATTATTAAAAGAACCGTGTTAAAATACTTCGTACGTTTGTATACTCGTATGTATTCTTCATAAAATATTTTTTTTTATTTTAAAAGTCTCAAAGCTTGTATAAAGCGACATAAAAATATTACGGTTAAATTCCGTGCTTTGGCAAAAAACTTTTAACTCATTTACCGCGGTGCTTACATATCGCTGCTTAAATTTCTAAACTGCCTTAAATCGGAAACCCCGAAATTTCGTTTCATAGCAAAAATGAGATTTAAATCAGTCATATTTTCCTATAAGAAACATACTCTTACAGATTTTGCATTATAAATTACACAAATCGCACAACAGCCCTTTTGATATTTTTCGTTTTGATGGCTAACTTCAGAGATTTATAGGCAAAACAAACTCCATCATTTAACAGATACAACTCAAAAAACGCATCTAATTATATTAAAAACATATAAATAAAAAGTTAGATCATAAGAAAAATATTTAAAAAAAAACAAAAACTAGTGTTTAAAACATTGAATGGCTCTACTGAAAAAAGCCCAATTTCGATTTATGGCCCTTTTTTATTTAAGCGGCGATATGTCAGTGAGCGCCTACCACAGCACTACAACGCGATTCTCACAGCATTTGTGAATAATTTATTATCAAAAAGATTTGTAGCTTTGGTATTGATCAAATATTGAGTCTATAAATTCATTGTCAATACAAAAAAATAGTAATAACATATTACAACAGACATAAAGAACATTTTACAGAAGGGAATATAGAAGTCAAGGCATCCTCGGGGCTTGCGACCTGTCATTGGCTGGTTTAAGCAGCGCGTATTCCTTCTTAATATATTTCAGGAAGTTGCTCAATAAACCAATAGTGATAAATAAAATTAAATATGGTACTTACTGAGTATAATACGTTGCTGTGGGAAAACGAATTCCCACGCGGATGCTGGACGTGAAATAGCGGGGAGCGAAGCCCTAGGGCTTCAGTAATTAAATTTAATGAAAAATAAGTTAATATCCTCGATATGTGGTATGCAGTTTTAATCGGTTACAATCCGAACAAATGAGATGGATTAGGATGGGATGCCACTAATCTTATCTCGTTCTTAATGGACTTGTCGAATCCGACTTGACACTTCCGAGCGGCACTAACATGAGGGCAGGCCCTGATCTGGAGCTCAGCACTGGTGGCTGGTGGAAACGAAGTTTTATAATGCGGCACACACGTTCAATGAAATGAACGCGTGACGTACGACACGGGGTCTTAAGTAGAGGTGTGTAGTTAGCGAACGACCCGGTTTTACTGACAAGGTCAGAAACATTGAACTAGAGACATGTTTCTTTCATCTCGGTCAGTTAGTTCGCGAATTAAATTGGCTCTTTGTGTCATTTGGATCTTTCATATCTTCGTGTCTTATGGATCTCTAGCTCATTTCGTTCATTCATTGAACGAGATTGTGTCCTTATCTCTGTGGTTAGTAGGTAGATTAGATACCTACATACACACTCTGTATCCATAGTAGGTACCTAAATGCTTAAACTGGCTGCTTTATTCATTGTTCTCCTTTATCTCCTGCGCGTCGCACTTGAAATTTAATTGACACTAATATTGAAATGTCGTGATAAAAATGTTATTTTATGAATTATTAACGTTGAGATGAAAACATTGGGTGTTCGTATTTCATTAATGCCCTCTAATGTGAACAAGAGGTTAGTTTGTTCACTCGAGTTTATTCAATTATGTATTTTTCTCTTCTATTTTGCTGTATAAATAATTACATAAACAATTTTATCAATTCATTATAAAAACATTCATATTTTATAACCTTATAATGGCTTATTAGACTGTGCCCGTGTTAAACCATAATAATTAACATAAAAAAAAATTAAAAGTAACTCAAAATGATGAAGTGATTAAAATATATCAATTTAAGAATAACAGTCCAATCGGACGATACAACATTAAAAAATAATTATAACTGAAACAATGTAAAAAATAACAACTTAATTGTGGAATAACTTATTAGGTCAGTTATCCATTTTGTGCTAGAGGCCGATTAATGGTTTTTTTTTAAATTTATTTGTGTTTATTTTTTTAAATTTGCCTTAGTTTATTTCATAATATATATCAAAACTGCACACGCTATAAATTTAAAAATGTAAACCATCTAAGGGATTTTAAAAATTTATTGTAAAAGTAAATAAACCTAACTTTCGATAATATATAATATAACTTTTTTTTGTAAATAAAATAATTTATCTGTTTTCTACAGGTTTGTGATATCATAATATCTAAAGAACAATATTATCAAATCTATAAAGAAAATCATGCTGACAAACCAGCCAAAGGTTTATAATTGTTTGTTTTATTCGCCGCTCGTACGCATTTGGCTCAAGCGAACGAAAGAACGAAACGAACTAGAGACATGAAAGACACGAAAGATATGGAGACACAAATGATACGATGATGCGAAAGATGCGGAGATATGATGAATGAGCCGAATGAGCAAAAGACACATTCGTTCAATTGAACTACTTAAAAGATTCATTCACTTTGGTGATGCAGATCAAGTGACACGTATCCCCTCGGTGACAGGGTTTTACCCACGTCTAGTCTTAAGGTGGCGGGTGATCAAAGGATACTGAGGTGAGAAGTGAACAGTGGTTGTGGGTAAACAGTGATGTAGAAGTTGTAACAATACTTGACTTATGCATACCCACATAATTCACAACCATGTTGTTTATTTTTGGATTAATTATTAACAATCTAAATATGCATTTTTGATGAATAAACTCTTTGATATTTACATGAAATTAAGATTAAATTTTGAATTCGATTATGGTTGTGACAGTAAATTTTTCACAACGAGGATTGTTAATCTTGAGGAGTTGTGACGAGACGTAAAGGGAAAAGAGAAAGAGTGACCAGTGTGTAGCTTTTTTATAGTCTTGCCGACGTAACTGATTCTCAGAGCTGCCAACCTTCCAAGTATCTTGTTCTTGATCGGTACATACTCTGGAGCACCATAATATGTATTGCAGCAGACTCGTATAGACTGGCCCCTGAAACGAGAGACTGATTGATGCGCACAGAGGATTATGAATACTCTTATTTGACTGTAACTATTTACTCGACCTAATTAATTAAGGATTCTCCGGTCCTTCTGCAAATGTCAACTTTTGGGCGGAATTTTATGTGGTATTGATTTAGTGAGATTAACCGTTGTTTTAACTTTATTGACCTGATCGATTCGGATGACAAATTAAACATCTCACGTAAATAATTCTAATTATTCTAAACTTTGACAGAAAGGCGATTGAGAATAAACGACAATGAAATCAAGCATTTACCTTTGAAAGTATCCGTCGCTTTTACTTAAGTTTAATCTAAAATATTATTTTATTCATTCTTTATTTATTTATTTTCTGTTTGCGTATTTTTCACATCAATTTGTATTTTTGATAGAAGATACAGTAAAAATTCAAATAAATACAGGTTTCATGCGTAATAAATACATTTATCTATTTTTTTGTTTTTGCTCAGTGTCCCGGTTCTAAGACAGTATTTTTTATCTAAAAAATATCTTTATCCACTATGACAGTTTTCTTTATATCACTTCTCCCTTTTAAAATTAATATTTAAATGAAATTTAATATTAAAATATGTTCAGAAAGTAATCAATTATATTAAAAATTAGAATCTTAGAAATCTTAGAAATTAAAAAAGCGAAATATAATGAATAACCAAATAAACAATATTTATTTTAGTCCACTCCTGTCTAGTTTTAAAGATCGCATTAATCTCACATTACGCTTCCCATCCTTACAAACATAAATACTTTATTAACTCCTAATGCAGCATAATATTTAGTAAATATTGATCAAATAAAATAGGATAGAGTTCATTAGTTAAGCTTGTATAGTTTTGAAACCGGTCAGTAGAAAAAAAAAGTAGTCAAAAACAAAATTGTTTTTATTTATTTTGTTTAGGTAAAGGGTAGTTTAAATATCATTAACTTATTTTATTGGGTAAACAAACAGTATGTACACAAATATTGTCAATTTCTTTGTATGTTAGTGTAGGACATTCATGCACACACCAAAACAGTTGTTCACACTTAATACAATAATTTTAATTATGTTAAATATAACAAATGTAAAAGATAAGAAATGAAAAGTATGTACATATTATTAAAGTGAATTAAATATCTGCTTCTCTCAATATTTCTACGGTTTTTGACCTAAATTTACATACATTGTCATAAAAAATATCAGCCTCGATAAATCTACTGTTATATTGGTCGCATATTACGGGTATTGTAGATTGTTTCAAATAGTTTGCTGACGCGTTGTCTGTGTAAAACAGAAAATTTTGTCTTGTCAGTCTAGATGGCACACGGAATGGAAGTCATTCAAGTAGATAAGGGGAATTGATTGGATTATTTATTAATTTGTATAAAAATAGCTGGTCTACCATTATTCTTCGATTTTAAAAGAGTTAATTCAAAAGTACTGCATACTTTCAGAATAGTTAGAGAAGTTAAGGTTTAACCGGTAGTCGGCCTGTTTAAATAATTTTTGCTGGACCCTTTCTAGTCTATTAATATTAACATTATAGTACGGTGACCAAATAAGAGTACAGTATTCTAGCTGGGGACGAACAAATGTTTCAATCATATTCCATTACGCTTATTTCTGAATATTTCTGAAGAGATTTTCCTAAAAATTGGTATGGAAGTCCATACATTTAATTATTACTTCCGTTTTTGCTCTCAAATGTACATAAATAACTGCATTAGTACTCCAATTGAATATCGATCATTTTTGTTACGAGGAATTTGTCGTACGCTTCAAGTCCCAGTCCAAGAGGGTAGATTTCGAGTCAAAAACACTCAGGATTCAGGATTTTCGATATATTTCACACACACAAAAATGTACGTTACATCCGCTCACATTTACACCATCAATAATTTGATATATTGATTGATTTGGTGTTTATTTTGTAGAACTCCATATTTAAACTTATACTCAGAAATCAAATACTGATTTGAGTCTTAGTCTCACCCTTAACCATTGGTTTTTCCCTCAATTATGATTAATGTACATGCTATAGTTCATAAAAAAAAAAAAAAATCTACTTAAGTACCTTGAATTATATAACTATATAAGGACATTCAATCCAAATAATCTTCACATTCGTTTGAAAATGCCCTAATAAGGCGAAACAATTGTCACGAAGTTTTCATTTTATATGTTTATATTTGTAAAAATAAAATAAAGTGTTCAGTAGACTCAAATCAGTGTTTGATTTCTAATTATAAGTTTAAATAATTGAATACACTATAATACATATTATGACGTTTATCTCTTCAGCGGAAGTAAAGTAAGAACTAAAATTAATGTTAGTAAATCTTTTCATTAAACCACTTACTGACTTTTATAAATATGTCAACTGGTTTTAAAGCAGAACCGTCTCTTTTTAAGACACTAATTACACTAACATGTAAATCCCTCTATATACCTCCATCGTATTAGATACACGGAAATAAAAAACCGACGTGCTGATAGGACACACACTTTTAACACCAACATGCATTGCAGAAAAGTGGATTTGTATGTTAGTGTAATTAGTTTACTTCTCGAAACCGGTTATTATAGAAAAGCCAGTAAATTGTTACATACCAATATTTACTCAATTTTCTTATGGTTCAGTGGCTACTTAAACCAGCCAATCAAAGCCCTGGAAATGCCAAAACTTCTTCAAAAATGTTTTCCCTCTGTTTTAACAAATTGAGATCTTCATAACTCCTTAGGTTTGAAATCCAGCCGGTCTACAAACATTTGGATATACTCAAAATATTGTTGATTAAACTAACTAAAATAATAAGTATAAAATTTAAAAAATTAAAAATTGTTTTCAGGCGTTGCCTAGTTGGTGAAATAGTTCAGCGGGATGAATCTCACCCACAAGGTAGAGGTTTCAGCTTCTTTACTTCGCAAAAGTCAACAGATGGATAAGTTGAGGAAATGAGGATGTTTAAACATAGGCAGAATGTAAAACGGTGTGTAAAGTGGCCACTTAAACCAGCCAATGATAAGTCATAAGCCCTGTAAATGTCTAGACTTCCAAGTTTCCTTCTCAAATATGTTTTTCTTGTCTGTTGAAACAAATTACGATTTGTAAATTTAAATTTAGTTTGTTAAACAATATTATCAATTTTTTGTGGACAAGAACTGTATTCAACCCCCTTTGGAGTTATCAATATTATTGGGAGTTAACAATGCCTAGACTGCATTAAAATGCTCTTCGTCTCCGTTGTAATGTATCAACAAACAAGTTGAGTGTTTTAAAAATTGAAAATAAAATCTAATAAACCGTTTTGAATAAAACAACGAATCATATTGTCGCGGCATCGCAAAGAAAAATATATATTAAAGTACCTATCTGGGTAATGTAAATGCTGAGGTTGCTACGAACAAAGAAAGAAGATGGTAGATAAGTGCTTGAAGAAGGACGTAAAAGGAAAGCGGTAATGAGAAGTGTAGGAAGTGCAGCATCATGCCTTGTAGGAGATCTAGATAGCCGAAACCTTCAGATAGGAGATCCGCATAGAGGGCACACTGACAGGGTCTTTATAAAAGGATAAAGTTTTCATGTTCTGCGCTACTTCGCACCAGAACAGAGAATCCATTCAACTTGTCATGTTTTCTACAAGAGTATCAAATACGCCCCTGTTCATTTTCAAATCACTACGGTATTTTCTATTTTTTTTTATTTAAATTTTAATTTTATTGAATATTTGTATAAAATAAACCTCTCAAATCTTCTCAAAAATCAATAGTTAAAATAATTTTTTTAAATCCCTTCAGGTACTCCAGCATCAATTTATTTGAGAAATTTGAGGTCTTAGATATGGTAATCATATATTTTTTGAAAAATAATGTTTGTGAAACCAATTTATTCTACCAAATCCCAAAAGGAACACTCCCACACTACCAGAAGTCAAAAGGATGGGTCATAAGGACCCACCGCAAACTCTAAATTCGGGGGAAAAAAATCCGGTTTCTGGGCCCCAAAATATTCAACATGTTATACAAACATTGCAAAACCATTACCCGGATTCAATCAAATAAATTTGTGAAAAATTGGTTACTGGGTTTAGGTCGAGAAAAATTAAAAAATTTACTCTAAAACATTATTAAGACATAAATTATATAAATTTATATTGTATAACTGTAAAATATATTTACTAGTAGGTAGTAATGTTGTTGATTATTTTACATAAAAATGTCTGCGTAAAACAGGTTGTACCTAGTTAGGCAGACTAGACATGATCCAGATAAATCTATTACCTAAGTGTGTATGTAGTAGATAAAGTTATTTTTATTTTTGTTAATAAATTATGAGTATTATTATTATTACATGTTATATAATACTCTACCGACAGACTTTTTACCGAATTTACAGTACTAGACATAATGCAAATATACATGAAGACACTTTCATCAAAAGCCTGACAAACATAATGACGGACAACAAATTTACGACACTAGGCAAAGACAAAAACCAACATTTCTGCTACCAAAAAAAAATACGGACAAAGACACTAAAATTTTCTGGCCCCTAAACTATACAACTTTTTAAGTAGGGACACGCCGGTGAGCAAAATTAAAAACAATGTTTTTTTGAATTTTAGTCCATAAATGGATTACTTAAAGGACTAGGCGGGAAGCTGGGAATATGTTTTATGCTCGTATATCAGAATATAATTTTAATTTATTGAACGTCTTTTCTAATTTCATTCATGTAGGTATGTTCTAAAATCTTTTTTCATATTTCTACTGAATTTTTACTCCTATAATATTTTGATGTGACTTGACATGTGAAAGTATGTACTATTATGTATAAAATAAATTATACACTGACACTCCGGAACGTGCCCTATGGGCTAGTAAAGTGGCTACATCCATAAATAAAAAGAAAATTATTATACCTATTTTGAAAAGTATCTATTTCTTCCTCAGGACTAAAATTTTTAAAAAATACTGGATTCAACCCCCTTGGGAGTTATTTTTTCAATTTTTTCATTTTTACAAAAATAAATATTTGCGTTCTTTTGATATACCCAAATATTTCATTTTGAGAGCCATTCTCAACGAGTTGTAAATAACTTACTATTAGAAAACGGGAATCAAGTTGGGGTAGAGTGGTATTCGAACCACGGACCTTTGAGCCGTGAGTCCAAAACACTTGCCACAGGACCACAAACCGATTATTGGTATTAATTTTTTTTTTTTTTTAAATATAAAAAAATTCTTTATCTCTGTTCAACTGAGATTGAGAACATTTTATGACCTGTCATTGGCAAATGACCACTTAACATACTGTGTAACATTCACTAGTTTGCATATGTTTGAACATCTATATTCCTTCAATTCTTCCATCTATTAAAGAGCTAAACCTTTGTTGATGTGGGTGACATTCTGACTAAATAATTTAAATATAGATAAATATAGATGTTCGAACATTAATTATGCAGAATGGTGAACGTTACACAGTGTGTAAAGTGGCCACATAATCCAGCCAATGATAGGTCATAAGCCTGTACTTTCATACAAATACACTCAAACACACCCTTTTACATATATATATACCCACGCACGCATTTAAAAATGTACCATAATTAAATATGTATGATTATCATTTGAAAACTTTGTTGGTCTGTCTTACCTTATCTTACCTTTCATGTAATTTGTTGATTGTTGATTATTTGTTTCTTTAAAATAAAAAAATAAATTTTTTTTTTTTTTTTTTATGCTGTTCCTTAACTTAAGCTAAGGGTTCCTCAGAAAGCGGTGCAATTATCTAGTGGTCATGTGGCAGTGGATGACGTCATTAAAATGTTGATTGAAACTTAATAAAATTCAACTCTCCCGCTCCCACTCTCACCAAGTCTACTTTATACCATTGTGTCTTTCTACTTTCTTTTATAATAATTTTGTATGTATAAATATGTCCTTAAAAATGCCCATTAGGCGTATATATAAATAAATAAAATACTCGCTGCACTTGAAGTACTAATGCAGTACGCTATGCACCACTGGGTGCAGATAGGAAAATTATGAATCAATAGAATAAACTCAATGATAAAAATCTGAAAATTCACTGTAAATAATCTTGAATACCGGCAAAAACTCTGTGGCTTGGATCTACAATGGCCAATGTAAGATTTCATTCTTTTCTTGCTATCACTTTGTAAAGGGTCAATGTCAAAAAAAGCAAATGTTGTTAATTGTTTTACACACACATACGTATTATAAAAACGAACCATACAACAAATCTCTTAGATTCATGACTAAGAGGGCTGAGTCCAAGTAAATAAAACACAGCGAGGAGGTAGTTTCAAACATATAAAACGGTTTATTAATACGCCACAAAATGCCTTAAAAGTTACTTTCCTGTAATATTGCAATTTACGACATCGGCCATTTTAGATCCAAGCCACAAAACTATTCTTAAAGCTTCGTGTAAACTAATTAACAAGTCAAAGTATTTCTCCATTAAAGTTCTATGGGGAATGCAGAATAGAGTGAACGGAACGCGTTCGTGAACGTTCAATGAACAGAAATGGAAAATTAATAAAATATGAAGTTCAAAAGTACTTTACACTTTGTTAAGCGTCTTGTTTCTAGGATAACATTATTCGTATTTCAATTTATTCCATAAATTGCGTTGCAATCCTCGCACTTAAGAATAAAAACGAGAATAACTCAATTTCAATAAACTTCTAGGAACGGGATACTTCAGATGTTTTTATTGAACAAAAAACGAAAAAAAGGTTAAAAAAACTAATTTAAAAAAAAATTGAGTGCCAAATGTTTATAAACAAGCTGAATTTCCGAACTACCGAGTTATTTACAGGAGTTGGCAAACGAAGTGTAACCAATTGAAAATTCTGTATTTTTTTCAATTTTTAGAAGAAATATGTTATTGTTCGATGTAGCCAGTGCAAATAAAAGCATCGAGTCTGTCAAAAAAGGCTTCACACGTTGTACAAATGTGAGCTGGTGGTATTTTGTCCCATTCTCAGCGAAGAGCAATCTTTAAGGCATCGACCCTCTCATAATTTTTAGCTGATACTTTAGCCTCTAGAATGGACCATATGAAAAGTCCATTGGGTTTAAGTCCGGGGAATATAGAGGCCACTGTTGTCATGAAATGGTGGGAACGTTTTCTTGTAAAAAAAGTTGAATTTCACGGGCTTTGTGAGATGGTGTCGAGTCTTGTTGAAACGTCCAATGGTTTCTACCGATTTGTTTACGTGCTCAAGGTTACAATGCATCATTTAAAGTTTTTTCACAGTATTTTCTGATTTACCTTTACGCCCGAAAACGAGTGAAAAGCGTCTTGTGGCAGTTGCCGCAGCCCAAACTATCACTGGTGTAAGCGCTTGCTTTTGCAGAGCTATTAACTGGTCTTAATTGTCTTTCAATTTGCACTACAACCATGCACGATCGTTTTGTTTGTTTAAATATTGCTGAGCCGTATTTTTTTTTTCATTAGAATAGACCAAATTTTCTAGCTTGCCACCAACGTGCGAGTGTTTTAACACCTTTGCTATTGCAAGGCGAACTGCCTTTAATGCAGGCGTTCAATCTCGCACTTTTTGTATTTTGTAGGACTTCGTAGAATAATCGTAGTTCATTTTTTAATATGCGCCCCATTCTACAAGCAGACATCGAGATTTTTCGCCGATTGAACTACGCTTTGTCGTGGATTACGTTGCATTCTGGCCTTCACCTTTCGTTTTTGGATTTCCACCTCCATGGCGTTTTTTATGCTACCAGTATTATTGTAAAGTAAAATGGTTTGATACACAAACATTTTGTTCACATGAAAATATCGTAGCTCATTAATAATGGCTGATTGCAATTTTCTAGCTAAATACAGAGGAATAACACTTGATTTTGAAGTCTATTTCGATAACTGTGACGTAAAACAATATGTGTCTGTAGAATTATTAACAATATAACAGACTGACGCGTATCAAAACATGAGCGCACTGTCATTGGCTATTTGGTTGATACAGCAGCGTGAAGTTGGTAACACTTCGAGCACCTACCCCTGTAGATGAAAGAGGTATAAAGATTTATTTGGCACATATTTCTGTTCAACTCATTTAATGATCATAATATTTTGAGTTTATCCTAATTTTTGTCAACAAGGACTGGGTTCAACTCCCCGGGGAGTTGTTAATATTAATATCTTACAACAGAGATGAAAAACATTTTAGATAAGGTAATATACATAAAAGTCTAGAAATACTAGGCGACGTAGGTAAATTTCCATACAAAATATTGTTAATAAATCCACCTGGTCCATGAAGAAGTATAGAAATGGAAAAAATAAGATTTTCAGGCGTTTCCTAGTATGTAGGTGAAATAAATTAATCTCACCCGCATAAATAAAGGTTTCAGCTCTTTAACTTCACAAACATCAGCAGATGAAAGAATTGAAGGAATTAAGATCTTTAAATATGGGCAGAAAGGTGAATGTTACACACTGTGTAAAGTGGCTATTTAAACCAGTAAATTAATTAATTAATTAAATATGGATAACTTATACAGCGCCATTTTCGTAATAAAATACCTCAAGGGCGCTTTACATGGTGATTCTATTGTTAAGTTAATTTAATTGAAGCTTTTAAATTTGTGTTTTAATTAAAATAATAATAAATGACAGATAATACGACATAGAGATGCCTAGATTTCTATACTATCTTCTCTAAAATGTTCTTCATCTCTGCTGTAATATGTTCATTTAACGATGTACGTTAAAATGACAAAAAACAAACGTTGAAACTAACAAATTATCTAATTACTAATTACTCAATAAATTGGACACTAACCCGTAAAATATAAGGTCAACTAATCTTTACTTAATTTACTTTTGCATATATCTTATTTTGGATGAATCTTTATTTTCAGCTTTTTATTTTACGAGTTAGTGTACATTTTTAAATGCATATTTATTTTTTACTATTAACAATTTTTACTATTGCATATTTACATTTCTAGTTTTTGTATCCGTATTCTATAGATTTTTGAGTAATATATTGAATCGTTTAAAATGCGGTTTACCAGTAATTATCAGTTTTTTGTAAAAAAAAAAACTCCATAAATATTTTTTTTTCTCATGAAGATTTGTGCCTAAAAACTTTAACTGGATTTTTAAAAATACAACATTAAATAATAAATATTAATTAACCCTCATTTTACTGTTTGGATTTGGATAATACTTATGAAATGGGCCAAAACATTAAGAAATAAATATTTTTAGTGATATATTTTGAGTTAATGTGGTAATATATTGAGGTTTTCCACTGACATTTCTTGGTGGAATTGCATTTTAATTATAATAATAAAAATACGAAGGTATATAGTTTTATTCCATTTTTGTTTATAAATTTTTACCAGTGACCGGGTTTCGTCATGACCGATATCGTTTAGTCTCCCACCAGTCTGACGATGTCGGTCACGACGAAACCCGGTCACTGGTAAAAATTTATAAATAAAAGTGGAATAAAACTATATACGTATTTTAAAAATTAGCGTGATAAGGAACTATGCTTAGCACGTATCTGAATATCAACATATCACAACAGATATTTATTTTTTTAGAAGTCAGTATGAAAATCTAGATATTTATAGGGCTTATGATCTGTCATTAGCTGGTTTAAGTGGCCACTTTACACACTGTGCAACATTCACCATTCTGCCTATGTTTGATCTGGATATTTTCAATAAACCTTAGACATCAAATAGCACCAGTTTCATTTTGCATCCTATCACATGAAAGGTAATGAGCGTGGCGAAGTTGCACTTTGTTCTGTATACAGTAGTAAAGTTTTAATCCACTTGAGAGAAGTGACGATAAAATCTCCCGCAACCGACGCGACGCCGCCGTCGCACTATGGAAAATGGTAGAACAACGGCATATCATGAGTGATTTTTACCAATTTTGCTACTGACACATTTCAATAAAAAAATTTATAGCTCAAGAGTGAAATTATAAAATAATGTTTGAATTTTAAATTAAGTAAATACAATACATTTTTTGTCAACGTTACAAACTGTATTTTTTTACGGATACCATTTTAAATCTGTTCACTTTAAAAGTTGATTTCTTATTGAAACTTGTAGGAGTAGATTTTACATATCTAACAAGTTCATCTTTTAAACATTATAAAACAACTAAAACATTGAAATAATTATGCAATAAAATAATATTTAAAAAAAAAAATCAAGTTCATGGAGACTTTTGACAGTCACCCACGTCTCCCCATGCTTTACATTCAATTTCGTTTTGTAGTCTAGGTATTCATCAAAAATATTTATAAAAATAAGCTGCTAAAATTTGCTTATCATGATGTTATTGTGAAAAATGTGATAAAAGTCAGAAAACTGAAAACCGGTATCTATGGCGGTTTCAAATGTAGACTTTTTATGAAAAATATTTTTCATTTTATAATAATAATTATAACCCATCGATATTAGAATAATTAATTTGCATACATATTATAATCAAATGAACGCCATTTTTTATGTTTTCAATATTATTTTTAATATTTTATTGTATAAAAATAAAAATATCATAATAAAATTTATCCCGTTTGAACCCTTAAAGACTTTTTTTATTCGCGTATTTTTTTTAATATACCTCGAAAAATAAAAGAGTTGTTGAATTTTGATCCTTAATCGACCTTTTTTGTCCATCGTGCGCCGGCGCTGACGCCGATGTCAGACGTCACACGAAACGGCACAAAGTTGAAACACTACAACCATAACAAACACACGATATACGCCTTACAACTTTAATGATCGTGAACATCTTCCCGAAGGTAAAAGAGACAGTTTTTCTAACTCGCACCAAAAAAAATAAAATACAAATAACTCCTGTTTTAAAAAACAAAATTCTCTCGTATTTAAATATTGGGAATCATAATAACCCATTTCCTGTTAATATTGCGATACGTTTTGTTTATTTTAAAAGCTAATTCAATAAATATACATACTCAACCAACATCGAGTTTGCAGATATTCGTCCAGACAATTCCACATGCATATTGTTGGATGCTTGATTCCTTCGACCTCGGGACTGTAAACAAGGCCTGCCTTCTCGCGATACGCGTGTTTGAAGAAAACAGGGAACGTTTGATTTTATGTAAACTATTTGACGTTTTGCTTTTAAGTGTCAGTCCTGGAATAATGAGAGGTGTAAGGACTAACGGTTTCCTCCCTTTGGCACTGGTCCAGAAAAACACCCTTTTCGTTTGCACAAATCACTTTTTACTTTTCGTGTATGTTTTTGATAATTCGAATCACTGTTAAGCTAGCTGTACGTTTTTCGTTATGAGTTCGCGCGTGTTGCTATCTCGACTCCCCGTCAGGGAGGGAGGTACATTGGAATTCAAAACATGACCCACCAGAATCAAAAGAAGGGATGGCTTGACACTCGAATAAAAAGATAATGAATCGGAAACACACATTTATTCATTTATTCATATTTTTTGTCTTACAAACTAAAATTAATAATAAAAATAATGTGACCTCACTGGGGTTACCCGTGCCGAGGACACTTAACAATATACTTTTAAAAAAAAAAAATTACATTTAAAAATAAACAAAGAAGACTAACTTAATTAACAAAAATAATTAACAAAATTTTCAGACAGTTTTAAACACTACATATTTATGTTTATAATTAATTTATAAACATCTTTATTATTTATATTACAAAATATAAATCAAAATGTATATGTTTTCAATTACATTATTTATAGAATACCATGTTATTTCTCTTCTTGTAGTAGATTCGAGGATCTGTTTATTACAAGAGGTCATCTAAAATACCGAACTCCAACTGTCTCGCCACCTCTTTGAAGGTCTTTCAGGTTGGCGACCACCCTCTGGTATGAGAGTTACTACCACATGTGGAAGTCTGTTGGTATCCATTCTCTGTTCGTAGTCGTGCCAGAATCGTCTCCTTTTCCTGCCCCATTTCACAATATCTTCGATGTTGCAGGCTTCACGTATGACAGTATTTCCGATCATTGCACTTAGCGTCTTTCCCAGGATAGTGCGCAATGTCTTCATTTCTGCAGTTCTTAGCAGTATTTTTGTTTCGGTTGTGTCAGCTCTTGGTTCAATTCCGTATGTCATTATTGGCCGGAAGCGAGTTTTATAGATTCGCGCTTTGCTTTCTACATGTATATGTTTAATTTTCCAGGCAAAGTCTTTTAAACATCCTTATTTAGTCACTGCTTTATTGGTCTATTTGCGGACTTCATTGTAGAGTTCATTTTGATTGGAAACTTCCAGTCCCAAGTACTTGGATCTTGACGCCTGCTCGATAGATTCATTCGCAATCATCAATCTGCACTGAATCTGTTCTTTTGCGATTTTCATTGTAGTTACAATTTGTTATCTAACAGAAATTGTCATATTGTAAAATTTTACATTCTGGTTAAACATATGTAACAATCGTTGCAGGTGACCCTTAGATTCTGCTACAAGTGCAGCGTCTTCTGCGCAGCACATAATGTTGATTTTTTCCCCCATTTTGTACCCGATATTCAATTATATTGCCCATTGCTAGATTGAAGAGGAATCGACTGAAGCGATCTTTTTGTTTTATACCACTTGCTGCTGGAATACATTTGATTATTTTCTTTATTTTATATTTCCCGAAAAAAAAAGCTAAACGTGCACTTATATACTGTTATTAATTAAAATTTATTCTTTAGGGGCGAATGGATCATGAAATATGTCTATCTTGAAATATGTCGTTGATGACCACAACATACTAAGAGTCATCTGCATACTCGCACATCCTGGCATGCCTATTCTAGATTTGTTTCTCATAGTAAACAGTCGTATCTTAGAGCCCAACGTCGTAGTAATATTTATCTAATATATTTGACATTTATTTTTAAAAGAGTTACTGACACATGTCTGGTCATGTGGTTACGAGAAAAGATCCCAGCAGAATTCTCGTACGAGGTTTTCCTGTATTTTTAATTATTTAGTACCAAAAACACAGACGACTTCCACTCAGAGAAATTTCTCTTTTGTGGCTGCTAGAGTGTTTGATGACCTAGATGTTCTCCAAAACGAAAGCCATTTTTATGAGGAGTGTGTTTGAATTTTGTCTAAGGGAAAAGACCATTCTAGAAAACTGCTACGAGACATTACGTGGATTTATATATAGTACTATTAAGCGAGTTGTCAAGATGTTCATAAAAAATTGTGTTTATGTAAAAAAAAAAGTAAGTTTTCTTAAATAATATGCATGCTTCCACTTCTTCTATTACGTTGTATCCCAACTTGTCGGCCTTGTGGTGTAATGATCGGCGCGTTTGACTACCATTCAAGAGGTACCGGGTTCGATTTCCGACATGGTTGATATGAAATATTTATTTAAAAGGGTATTTTTACACTAGAATGTTTTGTGGAATGGTACCTGAAGTGTTAGACTTATCATATGACCTTCATGTACATCTTACCTCCTTGCGTACTGCCAGGGTTTTTGGTAGTACACGAGTACTGAGATTTTTTTTAACTCGTTGGGGCGAAGTAGACTTGAGACTGGCTCGATGATTTGGGAACCGTTTGAGTTGAAGTACTCTCTTATGGTGGAGAGGGTTCAGAAGAAATTTCTTCGGTTTCTCTACATGAGGGAGTGCGGATATTATCCATGGCTTTATCCCACTGAGTTCCTCTAGGGTATGCTTGGTTACGGCAGTTTAAAGACCAGAAATAATGTGTATTTAACTACGCATCTCTTACGATTGTTGCGCGGTATTATTTACAACCCTGAAATTATGCGGAGCATTAGCTTTTAGACCGCGTTAGCATCTACTGACATTCCAATATACGGAACCAACTTGCCAATGGCTATGGCTGTTGGACGGACTATCTCTATGTTGAACAATATTACTTTGGATATTGACATATATCACGTCGCTGAGGGAGTTTTTCGTAACAATAATATCTTACTTTTTTAACATACATATTATTCTCTGGATATTATGTATGTATATCTATGTGTTATTTTTATGTACACCTAGTTTTACCTTTTTATTTGTATTATTCCTATATGTATGAACTAAGATATTCCATTTTGTAATGTATATATATATGAATAAAATTAAATTGCTGGCAACGATCCATGGAAAGACAGATGCACGGTGTATGTCTAAGAGACAAAATAAGAAATGAAGAAATAAAGCGCCGAACAGGAGTCGTGGATATCATGGATCGTGCAGTGAAATTGAAATGGCAGTGGGCAGGACACTTGGCGAGGCAAAATGATGGCAGGTGTCCACCTGCTATCATTTTGCCTAGCCCAGTCCGGAATAATAAAGTGGAGACCGTAGGCAAATAAAAGAAGTGTTGGAAGGCCACAGAAAAGATGGGTCGACGACATAAACGGTACAACGTGGATGATGAAAGCGGGTGATAGGAACGAATGGAGACGTTTGGAAGAGGCCTTTATCCAGCAGTGGAGAGAATAAGGCTGCAGAAGAAGAAGATGAATAAATAAAACGGAAAAGTTGGAATTGAAATGTAAAAAAAAAAGACCAAGATGCGCTGCGGTTGGTGTACCATTTCAGTGACCTATGCACCATTTAGTGTGGAAAGGGAATGAGGATGAGTAAGCATGTTGTCAGATGTTTATTAAAGTGTTTATTTTTGTAATCGTTTTGTCACTTTTAGATTTCTTTAATAATATGGATGCTTACACTTTCTGTTACATTGTATCCCAACTCAACACAGGGCTCTTGGCCTCATAGAGTTAGGAATACGTAATACATAATGAATGGAACGATTGCAGAATTTTTGAATACGATATATCTTTGATCTTCGCAAATTCGACCACATAATCGAATATCGCACGCAACTACACTGGCTTAGTATCAGGCATAGAAGAAACATTCACATTCTATTACATCTTCAAAATATTTTTAATAATCCTACTTCACCTGTTTATCTGAGAGAGCTCTTCCAACATCTTTCACAACACGGACTATCTCTTTGTTCTAGTAACGAGAGAACCCTTTCAATACAGTGTCATTGCCCTAATTTTCTTGCCTCCTCTTTCACAGAAGTAGCCGCTCGATTGTGGAATAATCTACCTACTAATGTTAGAGACGCCCCTTGTTTATTTACATTTAAGTCGAGATTGAAATGTCACTATCTAAATATTTAAATTGTTCTTTTATCCTTCTTCTTTCTTTCCCATCTGCTCTTCTTTCTTCATAGTATAGTGTTATTTTTTATTTATTTTTATTTTCTTAATCTTTGTTTTAATTTTTTTTATAAAATTGTAAGATTCAATATGCCCATGTACTTGTAATTTTCTCAAACTGAACGGTTTGGGTAGGTAGGAAGAAATTGCTTTAAGGCAGTATGCCCGCCCTTATATGTATATAAATTGTATATGTATATAAAGTGTTAAATAAAATAAAAATAATAATAAACCAGTACAAATAGGTACTACCGAGTTATAACTTTGTATTCACAACCACATTTGTACTATAAAAGGTATAATGTTTGTCGAATTAACATGTTGTGGTTTTTTTACTCATTATTTTTTTTACTCATTATACATGTTGTTCCTTTCGTGGTGTAATATTCAGTGTGTTTGCCTACCATGCAAGAGGTCTTAGTTTCAATTCGCGATATAGTCCAAATAAAATTATAATTTTAAAATGTGTTTACACATGAAAATGTTTTATGAACTAAAAAAACACGATTTTTTTTTATCAAATCGCTTTTAATATTAAATATTTTAAAAACGTGGCCCTTACCACGTTCTTAATCAGTTCTGTAAGAGCAATCGGGTAACAACCCCCAACAAGAGATGGTGTCAAATAGTAAGGGAAAACTTGACTAGCGGAATAGAAAATATTTCATTGTATTTACAATATTTGAGTTAGCCCAAATGTTTGTAGATGTTTGTAGAATGTTTGTAATAAAACCAACTGGTCCAAGAAGAAGTATAAAAAATGGAAAATTTTTTCAGGCGTTGCCTAGTATGTGAAATAATTCAGTCAAATGAATCTCTTCACAACAATAAAGGTTTCAGTTCTTTACCTTCACTAAAATCGACAAATGAAAGAATTGAATAAATATGGATGTTCGAACTTAGGCAAAATGGTGAATGTTACAGGGTGTGTTAAGTGGCCACTTAAACCAGCCAATGGCAGGTGATAAGCCTTGTAAATGCCAAAACTTCCATATTCCCTTTTCTAAGGTGTTCTCCATCCCTGTTGTAATTTGTTTATTTCATTGAAGGTTTCACACTAGAAACGTATAGGATTCATATAATTTTTTTCAATTGAAACTATTTTAGATGATCAGAGTACTTATACACATAAAATTATACATTAATAAAAAGTTTCCTTGACTGTCTATCTAGGGTAAATACTGACGTTCTAATTGCATCGTTACATTTATCTATTTGTATTCTTGATCAATTATATTTTTGCCAACAATATTTTGAGTACGTCCAAATGTTTATAGCCAAGCTGGTTTTATTAAGCTATTAATTCTTAACAAATTACAACAGATATAAAGAAAATTTAAGAAAAGGGAATTTGGAAGTCTAGGCATTTACAGAGTTTATGATTTATCATTGGCTGGTAGAAGTGGCCACTTTACACACTGTGTAACATTCACCATTTTTGCTTATGTTTGAACATCCATATTTCTTCAACTCTTCCATATGTTGATTTTAGTGTGTGAAGTGGCCACTTGAACCAGCCAATGACAAGTCGAAGCCCTGTAAACGCCTTGACTTTCATATTCGCTTATTTAAAATGTTCTCCATCCCTGTAGTAATTTGATCATTTTAATGACTCTCTAAAGGGGTGAAATCAAGTCTTTGTCTACTAACATTTGGACAAACTCAAAATATTTTAATGTTAACCCTTGATCTACTAAGGCAATCAAAATAACGAAACCAATGACAGAAGTTTTTGGTAGTTATAAATTAGAATTAATGTAGCTAGATCATTTATTTGTAAAATAAATCAAACTCTTTAAAACACAAATTGGGAAGGGATTGTACTCAAAAATACATCTGGGATTTTAAGACACTTTATTAATTGTAGTCAAATTATTTGTTACAAATAAAGCTTCTTGTCTTGTAATATCCGTGTAACAACCAAAAAATCTCAAGAATCTGTTTTTCAAAACCGTTTTTACGTGGAGTTTTTTGATGCTGACGGCCTGGGTTTGTCTCATTGAAACAATGAATTTAGATTTAAAAAGACAGGGCTATTTATGCAAAAAAAATATTGCGCGGTTGTACTAAATATTTTAAAGTACCAATAGAAAAAAAACAACCATAAAATGCTCTCATATTCTTACAATAAATTCACAAACGTGTGGAACTCATAAGTATCGACGGGACACTAAGGGTTAAGTTACTTATATCTAAATTTATTGCAACAGAGAGGGAAAACATTTTTAAGGAGGTGATATTTATATTGAGACGGGGTTTATGACCTGTTATTGGCTGGTTAAGCTGGCCACTTTAGACTTTATACACTTCGTAACATTCACCATTCTGCCTATGTTTAAATGTCCACATTTCCTCAACTCTTCCATCCGAAGACTTTTGAGAAGAAAAAGAGCTGAAACTTTTATCGATGTGGGTGAGTGATTTGTAAATATTTTCAATATAACAAATAAATCACAAAAAAATATATACGGGGTTTTCAATAAGTGCAACACAAAAAATAATTATGAATGAAACTTTTGACTTCTTTCTTAAAAATGTTGTATTTCTGACTTCACTTTTTATTTCTTTTGTTCATTTCATTTTTTTTTTTAATGTAAGTATAATGTTGTTGTGCTGTTTTAATTTTGAAATTGAGATGGTACCTTAAAGTTGTTCTAGTTCGCGTATTTCCGCTTTGTGATGTAGAAACACTACTATTTATGTTTTCTTTATGGATTTAAAGTAAATAATTCATTTTATATAACGATTTTATTTGTACATTTTTTTATATAATTCTACAGTAAGAAAATCAGACGTTTTTTTTAATAGATTTTTTATTAATTATTTATGTATTTTTTCGACCGGCAAAATGTTTGTTTTAAAGACACCGATTATTCCGTACTATAATATGGATTGGGCTAATGCAAAGTAAATTGATTTTATTTTATCGATAGTTTTTAAATTTCTTAATCTAATGAAAACATATTTAAGTTTTCTCATTCTTTTTACAATATTATTTATTTGTTCCTTCCATTTTACATTTTTATCAACGTGTACATTGTTATTATGTCTTAATGTTTTTGCTATTTTTTTCAGTGATTTGGAGGCAATAATCATTATGAAACTGACATCCTTTGTTGCAATTTGTAGTTTCATCTGATTTCTTAACACGAACCTATCTGGCTTGGGAGGTTTTTCTAGAAGATATAGAATATAAATCTTCAAGGGTATTTTGTATTTATTTTATTGAATACAGTATTTTTGTCTAAACATTGGTATACCAACAACTAAATACTTATTTGCGTTGGTCTGTCAATAATAAATCTTCTTCAATCGATTTCTTACTTGGCTCAGTACCAGATCTTCAAAGATCTTTAAAGAAGTGATTAATGGTTTCATGATGACTTAACAACTTGTGTGGATTTCAAGTAACCTACTATCATGTTGCACTTAAGCGTAGTAAATAAAAACAATTAAACAATATCTACAAAGTATATTGTAATTCACCCAGCAGACGTACGAAAATTAATAAAAAATAAATTTAAACAAAAATTATTATATTGTTTATGTTTAAAGCATTAATTTTGTGCTCAATCATTTTAACATATGTTAGTAAATATTAGTATACAACCACTCACCAACTTTTTTGGCAAAACAAAAATTGATAAATAAATTCTTATATCCTCCTATAAATGCTTATAAAGATAAAGATAATACTTGTAAATGGAGGAGAATTTTTCAAATGTAAATAATACTTCCTCTAAAATTTCAAAATTCTTGTTAAAAACATAAAACCTGCCTTCTGCACTAAAAATAATATTGGAAAATTACTAATAAATTTTAAATATAAAAGTGATATATTTGACAACTCGAGAGTTTATCAACTCCAATGCAGCTCGTGTCCATCGAGATACATTGGGAAAATGTCACGTGTTTTCAATATTCGCATTTAAGAACACATGAAATGTTTAAACAATAATAATTTTGTTTAAATAATAAGAGTTTGTTAATCACCTTATAACTGCAAATCACGATTTTGATAAGGATAAAATAGTAAAAAAATTGCATTCAAATAATGATAAAGTATTTAAATTTAATAATATGAAGACATTTCACATTAAAAACGCCTTTAAAAATTATATTCCATTAATAAATAGTCAAATAACTTTTCAGTACAGCACTCTTATTGAATTAAAAATTAACCAAACTGGTAACCCTACCTCTACCCCCCCTCCCTCTCAACTCCTTACCAATTATTCAATATAAGGTTAAATGTTTTTTTTTAATTAAGCTTAGTGCATTTTAATATATGTATTTATTTCTTAAAATTTTTTTTGAAAATGCCCTTACAAGGAGAAACAATTGTTACGAAATTTTTGTTTTTTATATTTTCTTTATTTGTAAAAATAAAATAAAGTGTTCAGTATACTCAAATCAGTGTTTGATTTCTAATATTATAAGTTCAAATGGAGTTCTACAAAATAAACACCAAATCAATCAATTCTGCTTTATGTTTGTGATTTCCGCATCAGCAATTTTTTTGTAAATGTTCCTCGTCAAAGCAGGAGTGTTTTCACATTATTTGAAAATTCCTCATAGGCGACATCTATCGACTTTGAGTGAAGTTTCAAAAAATAGCAATATTTTTAGTTTACGCGGCGGAATTTCCTAGATTATTTTCATTTATTAACAACTTACACTAGAGGTATACCGAGCAAAGTTCTAGAACCAGACTGAGTATCTAGTCTTGACAAGTACGTTAACTTGTGAAGTGTAAAATCACTCCTGGTACATCAGGGGATCTCCGGTTCTTGGAAAGCGTGCCAGAGGAGGTACTTTCCAATTATTTAAACCTTTGTTGCGGCTTTTGTCTGAGCTCCTCTCGAATACAAATAGGTACATTTCAACTTAAACTTTTCCTTACCAAGTGCATGTTGATTTAGGAGTACTAAAATCTTTCGTTACAAAGCAGTGTCTTATACAAGACTTCAGATAAGATTTTCACTTAAGTTCTGAGATTGTATTCCTTAGCATATTTCAATTCTTATTTATGTATTTTATTATTTGTCTTTCTGAACATTAATTTAAAAAAGAAAATGTCTATTTTCACAAACGTATTTAGATAGATTTTATAAGAGAAATATTTTTCAGAGTAATAAGGCGCCAAGCTATAGAGGAGCCCAAACGTAGCAAAACCAGTCTATGACTATTAGGTATTAAGTTAGCTACAGTTCGCAGCAAAACAATGGGCCGTACTTAAGTCGAGAATTGCCAAATGGATATTAATTTGCATTGTTAATACTTTTAAATATTTACCGGTGTATTTATTATTGCAGGGTTATTCCAATTTATTTTTCTAGAATTTGCCCATATTTATTTTATAAAACTGAAAATACATGTGTGTGTTTGTTTAATTATGCATTTTGTTCACAATAAACTTGTGTTATGTAAATATCTAAGAGATTTACAAACAAAACCAAGCACGAGACAAAAGCATCCGATCACATCGATATGTTTATGTTGTCAAACAAAACGAAATGGCCACCAATTGGTTGTTAACCAACATCGCTTGCGATCTATGAAACATAGTGATAGGGCTTCTCTATAGGTTCACGCATTATTACTCTGAGTATCCATATTATATTTACAATATGCATATCTTGCAGTGGCAAACGGTGATTTTATTTACATGTATCTACAATCTACATAGTATACTCGTATAATGTATATATAACATCTTTATATATAAAATTCTTCTGTACGTGTGATGTCACTAAACTCCTCCTAAACGGCTTAACCGATTTACGTGCGATTTTCAGCGAAATGTACATCTTTGCGCTGCGCGTGTTTGTAGATATTGAAATTTTCAATTTATCTTGTAAAATAAAGTAAAGAGCATAAATATTTTTTTCATTGACCCACCAGGGTTGCATTCGACGGGAATGAATTTACAAAAAAAAAGATTATGTTTTTTTAAATTTTATAAAAAGTTTGTTGTTGAATGTTTTCAAACAACATTTGCTTTTTATGAATTATAATAATATTCTTTCCTTAAATTCCTTATAATTTCTTCCCATTTATTTCGTTTTACGGAAGTTTGGTAATACTAAAATTATATTAACTGACATTCAATACATTTTTTAAAATCGCAATCCTAAATTAAGTGCGCCCCTGTTAGAAAAGCAGAGTTCGACATTTGCAAAAACAATTTTGTATTTAAAAAAATTATTATTTTATGTTTTGGAACTCAACCAGAAAAAACTTCACAGATACTTTCCTAAATTCAATATTTAAATATGTATCATTTTTAGTTTTGGAAGTCAATCATAAATAAGTAACAAGGTACCTACTTACCAATGAAAAGTATTTTTCCAAGCCAATAGCAGGCAAGCCAACGTTCGGGCAGGACAACGTCTGTCGGGTCCCGCTAGTATACTATAAATTGCTATTTTTTTGAGTTATACAGCATCTCTTATCTACGAAATCAACTCAAACGACGATTATTATTAACTCATATTATTTATAACTTTAATTTTATTTCATGTTTTATTTTATTTATTTCGAATACAAACAGATGTACAGGTTAAATTAATATATTTTTTTTAAACTTTATAAAATTTATACTTAGTAGGGCCTGCCATCCAATTATATGTATTCACTAAATAATACTGTAATAAATCGACGACGGCTTTAAGTTTAAACTATAAAAATAATAAATATACTATTTATTCAAATAAGATAAATATGGACAAAACAAGGAGATAGTGGAAAGGAAAAGAAGGAAATTGATGAGGAGTGGTAAAGGATGATTGAAGGAAAGTAAGAGTGGAAATAATTAATACTTAATTTACAGGCGCCGTTGCGCAGTTGGTAAGACAGCTAACGATTCGATTCCCGCCAGTTGCAAGAAAAAAATCCAAGAAATATTTTTTCTCAATTGGTCTGGGTTTTGTGGTATATTTTTCATAATTTCCTTTCTTATCATATGTCCCCCCTGCTTAAAGCCTCTAAAAGAAGCGGCTTAGCGGGTTATTCCTTTTAAAAAATAAATAAAAAAAAGCACAATGATTCATTGCGTATTAGGTATTCCCTTTGCGGGTGAAATGTCAACTGGCCGATTTGTTCTAGAAATTATTTATTAGAAAAACAGCCCCGTCGAGCGCCACATGTTGGTCATATGTCAACTGTATCATCTGTAAGAAAAAAGCCATTAAGAAATAATGTTCGAAATACTGTTTTTCAAATCAAGAACCTTAAAATAATTGGTTTTATCTGCAAGTGTACTCCAAGACTAAAAAACCGCGACTGGGTTTAAGATATTCAAAACATAGTATACTTATTTGTATGAAGAAATAAACATTACGCTTGTTTTAACCAGTACACCGTGAAGTGGAAAACTATACTTGAATTTAATCACACGCTTATTAGCAGTAAATATATCGTTTTTATTACTAAGCTGTTACAAAAATGGCCAAATTCTGTTGTTTAACGTTGATTGAATAGGCTTTTGTGATTGGCAAATTTAGGCATTCCATTCGTGACATTCCGTAATATGGAATATCGGAGCCCGAAAGCCAATATGTATGTTATTTAGCTAAATTAATGTATTACCCATACTAATCAACATTATTCGAAGCTATAAGGTCACAAATGGAATTTGATAGAAACGATAAATTGATTTAATATTATAGTTTCCAAACTAATAATAGCATCAGGCCAAATGAAGAACTTCAGTGATTTTTTTTTCGTTTATTAATATACCTTCATACTTAACATTATCATCGATATGATTTTTTAAGTTTTGTAATTTTGAAATTTGAAATTTCGAAATGTCGGCCTCGTGGTGTAGTGGTCAAATAGCATACAAAAGTCTCAAGTTTGATTCCCGACATGGTTGATATGTAATATATGTATTTGAAAAAAATAGGAATAAAAGGAAAAACTATAAAATGGTTTGAAGAGTGATGGCGGTAGATACGAAATAACGAAGGTGAATGATGAAATTTCCGAGCCCCTCAAAATTTCATTGAGAGTACCACAAGGATCGGTTCTTGGACCGGTTTTGTTTATTATATACATAAATGATATTGTCGAAACATTAAAATATTCAAAAATAAGACTCTTTGCAGACGATGCCTTAATATATATATCGGGAGAAAATTATAAAACAATTATGGACAGACTAAATCATGATCTTAATAATGTATCACTGTGGCTAAAAATTAATAAATTAAAATAAAATGTTAACAAAACTAAATATATGAATATAGGAAACAAAAGAATAGAAATTACACCATCAATTGTAATAGAAAATGAAAAACTTAATGAAGTCACTGAAATTAAATATTTAGGTGTAATGTTGGATTCAAAACTTACATTTCACCAAAACGCTACGATCGTAATAAATAAGATTGCAAAAAAAATATCAATTTTGGGAAGGATCAGAAGATTTATTGATAAGGACACCAATGCAGTGACCGATGCACCATTAGGTGCGGAAAGAGAATGACGATGATGATGAATTTTGGAATAACTCCGCTCGTGGCGTCACTAGTCTGTGGGTTGTCCTGACACCTGAAAAGAGAACCCCGTTAATATGAAAACACGCTAAACATGGCATCCCGGAAACCGAAAATACATCAAAACACATAATTTATTGGCTTAACAAGTATGAACTAGAGCCTTTGACGTTTTAAAGCTGTTCATTTTTTATTTTTTATTATTATTTTTCCATACATTTTCAAGAAACTTGGCCGTACAATGAAATACTCCAAATTTTACCGCGTGTAAAACATTCATTTTTGTATTTAATTTCCCGTAAAACTTAACTTCCTCTTTAAGTATATTTATTTATTTTACATGAACGGCGATCATTGGTTGTTTCAGTGAAGGGTATTTTATTTAGAGCCGTCATATGCCAAAGAGAATAAATTGTTGGTACTGCACTGATCAGTAGTCTAGGCATTTCCTCCATATACCTGAGAGCCGTTTTAAAAACTTAAGGTATTCTTATCGGCTTCGCTCACACTAAAAACTTATTTTTTGTCTTTAAAATATTTCAACAAAAATTTTCTGTCTGTTGCAATTTGTGAATCTTAATAGGGGGTAAAATCCGGTATTTTGTCTACAAACTCAAAATATTTTAACAAAACCAACTGGTCCAAGAAGAAGTTTGAAAATTGAGAAATTGTTTTCAGGCATTGCATATGAAATAATTTAATCAGATGAATTTCTTCACAACAATAAAGGCTCGTTACGTCTTTATTTTATTTTTTTTAAATAACATCATGGTATAATTTATTTATTTTATTCACAATATATTTATGTAACATTTATTGAGACACAAATCCCAACTCCATGAAACCAAAGTCCTGTGGTTAGCTAGGACGAATATATCCATAACACTTTAACAACATACATATCACACCATATACTCGTATAAAAAAACATTTAAGTTTGTAAGTGAAAATTCTTGATGGAAGTTCATTGTAATTTATTATATAAATAAAAGACGAGTGATACTTTAAGAAGTCTCGAAGATGTCACGAAAGCGATGAAACCGGTCACTGGATATTCCAAATTTGTGGATTAAAGTATCACTCGTCTTTTATTTATATAATAAATATACTCGTATTATTATTTTTATTATTATTATTATGGATAACTTATGTAGCGCCATTTTCGTAATATTTTATTTTTTATTTTTTTTATTTAAATTTTATTGATAAACCCTTACGGGTTACATACATTTAACAAAATGTTTTCACTTTTAAAATTCACATTCTACTGTTAATAATAATATTTTTAACATCTTTTGTAAAGGTTGTCTGAGTCTTTTGTTTAGTTTTGTCTGGTAGTTTATTGTATAATTTCAGTCCATGGTTTATAAGTCTCGATTGTCCTTTTCTCGTTTTAAAAGATTGTATATGATATTTTTCTGATATTCTCGTATTGTGTTCATGTTTACTACAATTTTTTTCAAGTTTTAATTCTTCGTCTACAATTACATCAGTGGCTAATTTATGAATAAATTTTAAAGATTCTAGTTTAAAGAGTTCAGTTACGTTTAATTGTTTAGTTTGTTCAAAAAGTTCTTTAGTTGCTGTTAGATAGGGAAGGTCATATACTAACTTTAATATTTTATTTTACTGTCTTTGTAGTCTGTTTATGTCATTTTGATATCCTGTTCCCCATAGTAGTTGCATATAACATATTTTAGTTTTTACATATGCTTCATACATTAAATTTTTTTCCTTTATTGGAACAAAGTTTTTGATTTTAAAAAATAGACTCGATAAAGTTGCCACTTTGCTAATTAAATTGTTGATATGAATTGTCCATGTAAATTGTCTGTCTATTGTTATTCCTTAGTATTTAACATGTTCAATTTCAGTTAGTCGTTCATTATTTATGTAAGCATCTACTCAAAGGCGCTTTGCAAATATCTCAATACCTCAAAGGCGCTTTACAAAGTGATTATGTAAAGATATAAATTTAATTTGAACTTTTTAATTTAAGAAAAATAATGTACTTTGTCACCACATGCTAAGAATTTATTCAAATGACATAGAAAACAAGTGGATTTTAAGTTTCTTCCAAAACATCACTTCACTCTCACAGTTTAGGACCTCTGCTGGGAGAGCATTCCATTCCGTAGGGCTTGCGACCGCAAATGCGCGTTCGCCGAATTTAGTGCGCTGTTTGCTAAAGGTATAATAACTTTTCCTTTCAACGTAGATGTAGCTGATCTAAGCGTAAGACGTATGTCAGCTAGTTCATCTGGAATGCAGAGTTCCTTTAGATATAAAAGTTATTAATTTAAAAAATACTCGGAACACTTCCACTTATTTATTTTGAGCAATTAGCGCTTTCACCCTCTAATGGTCATTTTGAAACTGGTGAATATTAAACAGTGTAAGGATAATTTATATAAAACTAAATATTATCTTAAAATAAGTTGAAAAAGATACAATACGCAATATTTCAATGGAACAGAGAAAGACAAATTATTGAAACATGTGTTGGCGGCGTACTTTTAGAGAAGATTATATTATGTGAAAAATATTTATTGTTTTATTACAATGTACAGGGTTCAACTAAGGGGGCTAATAAGGAAGAGTTTTGGAATTCTATCTGCTGATTTATTAAAATTCTATCGCTATTATTGTTTATACATTTTTTTTCTAAAATTTCCAATCTATCTAACTTTTGACTTTATACATAAGCCAACAGAGTTTGTATTCCACCTTCTGTGAAAAACGCAGCCAGTGTAATTCCCAAAGTAGTGAAGTGATATGACAGAACTTATGGATTCCAAAAATAAGTCTCGCTGCGGCATTCAATACAGACTGTAGGCGAGTCATTTTATATATTTGTTTTTGATTTTGTATAAAATCGTCAGATTCAATATTTTTTTTCTTTTTCTTTTTTTTTTCTTTTATTCAGGAAACATACAGTACAGTTACAAAGTTTAATATTTTACACAATTGGACTTAATTCTAATGGACCAGTGAAGTATGTCCATGTACTTGTATTTTTTTCAAACTGAGCAGTTTGAGTAGGTAGGAAGAAATTGCTTTTAGGCAATATGCCAGCCCTTATATTTATATAAATATACAATTGCGCCCTTGATGTGATTTTCACAAAAACGGCGCTGTATAAATTATCCAAATATATATATATAAATATATATATAAAGTGTTAAATAAATCCAATAAAACAATATTATGCAGAACAACAACATCATTAAAAAATACATGGCATACCAACATATAAAATAACATACAGTAAAAAAACGTTTGAAGTAGATGAAAAAAACAAAAAATAAACCAACTTAAATATTTGAAAAACCATCAAGGAGTTTCTTACTCGAATCCCTCCCCCTGAGGAAGATCCAGTCCTGAAACTTTTTTTTGAAAATAGATTTTTTCTTTGAGAGCTTATTAACCTCTTCCAAAATATTTAACACTCTCTGAAATGTGTCTGAGCAAAAGTCGTCCGTCATTATACCAATAGCCAATATGTGCACGACAATAAATATAAATAAATAAACAAGACAAAATGCTACAGGGATGGGTGGAGAATACCTTCAAGAAGGGAATATGGAAGTCTCGGCATTTACAGGGCTTATAACCTGTCGTCGGCGGGTTTAAGTGGCCACATTACACACTGTGTAACATTTACAATTTTAAACACCCACATTTCATCAATTCTTCCATTTGTTGATTTAAGTGAAATCAAAGAGCTGAAACCTCAATTCTTGTGAAAGGTTCATCTGACTGAATTATTTCACATTCTAGGCAACGCCTGAAAACAATTTTCTAATTTTCAAACTTTTTCTTGTACCAGTTGGTTTTATTACAATATTTGAGTTTGTCCAAATGTTTGTAGACAAAATACTGGATTTTACCCCCTCGGGAGCCATTTAGATTAACAAATAACAACAGAGATGGATGGAGAATACTTTCAAGAAGGGAATATGGAAATCTAGACATTTACAGGACGTATGACCTGTACCCATCCCTGTTGTAATTTGTTCATCCTAATGACTCCCGAGGAGGTGACATCCAGTTTTTTGTCTACAAACATTTGGACAAACTCAAATATTGTAAGACAAAATGCGTTTGCAATCCTGCCCCCTGGATCTATTTTGTCCCCTCTTTATTACCGCATATTCCTCTTAGTTGCATTTCGAAATATTTGAGGCCTTTGTTCGCTCAGCGCCCATTAATTATCTTCAGTTGGAGTGCATTTTCAAAGGACATTTCTCACGCCTCGCGGCGTTTCTACCCAGAATAGTCTATTCCTACATTACAACCTTCTGTTAACTCGGGACTCAGGACCGGTGCTGATGCGGCGAATCGAAATAATCAACGGAAAATCATCCAAGTTACAAAACAAAACGCATCGCTTGGAACTAATCAAGTTAGCGTACTAAATGCGGCTCCCCAAAACAGTGCCCTTATTCTGAACTAATTCGTTTCGTAAATTCATTCGTATCGTGTGAGAGGGAATCAGAGCAAACTTTGGTTTTGATTGCGCTAAAGTGAAATAAAAACAAGATAAAAATAATTATTAAAAATTACTTCCATTTTTCCAGCACAAGTTATTTCCGGCTTTTAGGTAATAGTCTGAAAATTTAAATAAATAATAAGATTTCTCATCTTTAAAAAATCTCATCTTTAAAAAAAGTCTTTGTCTACAAAAGTTTGGACAAACTCAAAATATTTAGAGAGAAAAAATCATTGAAATCAACAGAAAAGAATATAAAAATATAATTTAAATGATTATTAAGAAATGACTTATAAAGTGATAAATAAAGAAATGTTTGTTTTTGGGTGATATCATGTGTGTTGAATTTGGTCCTACGTTTCGACTACCATTGCAGGAGCCATATTCAGGGTAAACAGTTTACCCTTAAGATGGCTCCTGCAATGGTAGCTGAAACGTCGGAACAAATTCCAACACACACGATATCACCCAAAAAATAAACATATTGATAACAGTGACCGTGAAAACTTTCGCACCTATTTAAGAAATAAAAGTTATAATTAATATGCCAAATAAAAGTGAATACTAAACTAAAAAATACATTGATTCAATAGATGTAAGATGAAATCTTTTTTTTAAAGTGCTAAACCTCAGAAGACTCAAATGATTTAATCAGTTGGTTAAGCTCGAAAAATGACTCATAACTACATTTTTTTATTGTTTTCTCAAATTGTGTCGTTTGGAGGGTTTTATCAATTTACCGACGATTTTTTCTGGGGCCTGTACCCTTTAATTAAAATTGTGTGTTTTAGCGAGGTATTCGACATTTTTAAAGTTAATTGGAAGGAAAAATACAATTGAAAGGGTGTACAGAAGTACAGGTACACTATTATGCGAAAGGTTAAGCCTGCACTGACAAGAGCATGTTCGTAAAAATATATTTTCAACTGTGAATTTTCATGGAAAAACGTTATTATTTAAAGTCGGAAATTGGATTCAGTATTTTTGTTTGTTTTACGTATTTGTATAATACTATTACCAATATCTCCTTAGAAACTAATGGTGCATATGGCACTGCATCATGCGCTGTCCGTCCATAGATTGAATGGAACCAATGCTTCATTAAACATTTGACTTCTAAACAATCAGTTCTAATTTATTTATACAATAATATCAGTTACGAGTCAACTAATATTTTAACAATAT